>NC_047016.1:17040094-17640094 GCF_902652985.1 Pecten maximus
TATGACATTTCATCAAATAATATCACTTTCCCTTATATGTTAAAGCAGCTGCACAAAAAACTGTTTTTTCAATAAACATCATGTTGTACTAGCCACTAGATTCCTTACCTGTCAAACACATGTAAATAATTAATCATTCAGGCCAATGAACTTTAAGGAACTTCCCTGGAATAAAGTACATCATCAATTTAGCCTAATGTTTCCCCCAATTAATGATATACTGTGTTCTCCCACTGCCATACACCCAATTAATGATATACTGTGTTCTCCCACTGCCATACACCCAATTAATGATATACTGTATTCTCCCACTGCCATACACCCAATTAATGATATACTGTATTCTCCCACTGCCATACACCCAATTAATGATATACTGTATTCTCCCACTGCCATACACCCAATTAAGACTCCTTTTTAAAAATTCCATCACCAAATTTTACAGCCTGGTCGTAATTTTACTGGAGTGAAAGTTGAACCGTTTTTATTACCTATCAGCTCTGTCCACCTTCTCCAAACAAATTGATTCCTCATTATCAACACCATGGTGCCATTTTTATCTAATTCTCAAAAGTTCATGTCAAAGGTGACTAGTACTCCTTGTTTCCATCTCCCAATCTAATAGCTCTTTTTGGATAAAGATACTGTACATTTATACAGATCAATATTTGTTATTACTTTATGGTATAAGATATTACTTTTGCATGATTAAATCCATATGGTACTCTTATTTTGAATTTAGAAAGGATTAATTTTTTTTCAAACACATGAGGTATACTGCTTAGTTAGACGAATTAATCTCTACAAATGTAGGAAATTGATTGGAATGTGACCTAATTTGTGTACTAGCTCAGAGATCGTGGAAAATGGTGATAGATTAAACTTAAATTTACCCCAAAGACCAATAGATCAGGTTGATAGGAAATACTGATAATGTAGGAGTACTTCAGGCTCCTGTTTATAAAACATCTAAGCATAGAATTAATGATCCATTTCACTTTACAAATCCACAGCTCATAATTGGAAATCCAACAAAAATAAGGATGCTGACTGGGATGAAATTGAAGAATGAAGATCGACCATGTTTTCTTCTCAAATTTCAAAATCAATAACTTGAACATTTATCATGTCAAAGTTGCCAAAGTTGCAAAATTGCACAATTTCTCCAATTCCCTGCCTTAGTCCAGGACCCATTCATTTTCTGTTTGAAAAGAATTTTTTGCTTCAATCAAGAATTGTCAAATTAAAAAAAAAAAAAAAAAGTAGTTTAAAAATCATACTTAAGCAATGATTCACACAGAAATGCTGAAGTCATCAATGTCCAGTGCTAATGTAATGAGAGAATTAATTTAATAAAGTAGATTTGATAATTGATAAAGAAATATTTTTGTTAAGCATAAATTCTAGAAGCATTACATAATGATAACTGCTGAAATGAAAAGAATACTTTTAAGTCACATTGGTTTTTGATGATTTTTGAAAACTTACCAAAAATATCAATCCATTCCCTAAAATCTACTTGAGATTATTAATCAATTTACTCTCATTTCTACATGAAGTGCAGTGCTTGTTTTTAGCTCAATTATAAGGTAGATGATGACCTTGACAAGGTCTGTTTCTACACTGGTCATTGACCTTGTAAACTGCTGATAAATAGGAAAATGACCTGTGAATGATGTAGATCCTACATTGATGATGACCAAGTTTGTGGCTGATATGGATCCAATATTGAAAATTTTACCCAGTTTGTGTATGATGTGGATCCAACATTTACAACCACCAAGTTTGTGGATGATATTGATATGACATTGACAACCTGTCCCAGCTAGTTTATGAATGATGTGGATCTGACAATGACCTTGACCCTCTTTATGGATGATGTGGATCCAACATTGACCATGGCTCAGTTTGTGGATGATGTGGATCCGACATTAACCTTGACCCAGTTTGTAAATGATGTGGAACTGACATTAACCATGACTCAGTTTGTGGATGATGTGAAACTGACATTGTCCATGGCTCAGTTTGTGGATGATGTGGATCCGACATTAACCTTGACCCAGTTTGTAAATGATGTTGAACTGACATTGACCATGGCTCAGTTTGTGGATGATGTGAAACTGACATTGTCCATGGCTCAGTTTGTGGATGATGTGGATCCGACATTAACCTTGACCCAGTTTGTAAATGATGTGGAACTGACAGTGACCATGACCCCGTTTGTGGATGATGTGGATTCCACATTGACAATCTATCTCAGTTTATGGATGTTGTGGATCCAAAATTGACCTAATTGACCAAGTTTGTTGATGGTGTTGATCCAACATTGACCTTGACCCTGTTTGTTGATGATGTAAATCCATCATTGACCTTGACCCAGTTATACCAGAGTTGGACCAGTTTGATGATGGCTGACATTTCTCAAATCTATTGATATATTAAAACCCAAGCTAAGGCTATTGTCAACACATTGTGTGTGTAACTTGATTTATGGTAAGGAAATCTTAGCCCAATCTGCTTGACATTTAAATTTTCATTTGTCAGAAACTAGATATTCTTGGAGATGTCAAACCATATTGCTTGTCCTAGATTAATTTTTGATATGTATTGATGGCATTTCATTTCATTTCTCTGTTTCTTGCTTTTGCAAAAGCACACTGTGAAAAAAAAACATGAAACCGAATGGACCTATATTGGTCAACTGTTTGTTTTGCAACTTTGCACATCTGCAAGATTATTTCATATTATTCAAACATAAGAGTATTAAGAAGTGAGCATTTCAAGATTTCTTGTGCATTTGACCTCTGTGACCTCAGAAGTAGGTAAAAGTCATCCATAGGTACAAGCTTGGTAGCATTTTATCCCAACATCCTACAAGTCCAATATCAGGTCCCAGGGCTTCTTAATCATTGAGAAGTTGTTCAAAATTTTAGTATATTTGACCCCTGTGACCTTCAAAGTAGGTCCAGGTCATTTATTTGAACAAACTTGGCAGCCCTTCCCCTCAGTATGATAAAGGCCAAATATGAGGTCTTTTGGTCTCTTGCACAAGGGAATACAAAAATGAGAAATTCCTCATGCAAATGTGAATTATTGACATTTTTCTCAAAGACTGCCATCATTCTATGCCTGAAGATTAATATTGGTCTGAGCCTATAATCTCATTTTTTGAGTTTTTAGCATATTTGACCCCTGCAATGTAGGTCAGGGTAATTCATTTGAACAAACTTGGTAGCCCTTCACCCGAGCATGCTACATGTTCAATATCAGGTCCCTGGGCTTCTTACTTACTGAGAAGTCATTTAAAGATTTTAACCTATTGTATCCTTCAATGACCTTAAATATAGGTCAACATCTTTCATTTGAACAAACTTGTCAGCCTCTCAATACTACCATTCATAATTTCGTTCTACTAATTTGTATGCTTAATTATCTCAAGAAAATATTCATATTCAAAGGCAAGTTTTTAAAAAGCTGGCAGCTAGCTAGTTCACAGCAAATCTGAAAGTTTTAGGAAGTCACAAAGGTGTATTGTATTAGATAACTGCTTCATTAAGTCAGATCTTCCATATACAAAATGTATATATATATATATATATATTTATTTACAGTTTCCAATATCTAAACTGATCATTGTTCCACAGTATAGTAAGTACTGTGTATAGAACCACAAAGTTGTGGCACCAGGAACATTATACACTAAATGGTTGTGTCCCAGACTTCTAATCTCTTTTAGTACTTTTATCTCAGGCTATTGCCAGATTTTAAATGTACTACAGGAGACAAATGATTATAGATTACAAATGAATTGGTCATTTCTAAGATGTTTAATCGTGTATTGGACACAAACGGTTTATAAAGTACCGAGCCAGAGGTTATGGGTGACAGTAATTGGAGGTAGGTGTTCAGCCAAGTGTCTATATAAATGGCTAATTCCAGACAATATCCACTGGCAGGGCTCTATCTATTCTATATGGTGGTCTAAAGATTTTTCATAATGGCAATACTTTATTCAGGAGATAGTCTGTGTGGTTCCACTGTGGAAATGATGTCTGTAGAAAAATAAATTGCCTTCGTACACAAAACAAATCTACAAAGACTGCTGAAGACAGAGAAAAAGTAGGCTTTAAATTAAGGCACAGTTGCCATGCCTCATATTACAGAATAATTGTTTACAAGTGGTAGTTACATGGATAGACAGTGCTCCTTATAGACAGGTTTCCAAAAGAAAACCAAATCATATGACTTCTGAATTAAAAAAGGATTACGATATCCCCCTCTTTTAGGTCACTTAATATTCTCGGGACTCCAAATAAATTCTTTTTCGGTAAAAGTGACCTGGCATGACCATTGATGAAGTAGAAGTCCAAAATCAGCAACATCTAAGGACCCAGAACCTGTAACAAAACTATTTCTTTTAGCTTCACAGCGACGGTAATCTTCAATATGTATCTCTTAAAGGAAGAAGAATTTAAGACTCAGTTTTGATCTAAAATGAAATAATTAAGGATAATTTGTTTTTGCAATCATACTTGATTTTTAAAACAGAAGTCAATATTCAGAACATGGAGATTACATGCTATGAATGCAATTCACTATTGAGAATAAATCTGACTGAAAAACGTCCTTTTTTAGCAAATAGATAAAAACAAATCTCATAGGCATGTGTGTAACAGGAAATAGATCTAACATCCCTGTGTCAGCAGGTCTCCTGTGTCCAAAGGGAGCCAATGTGGGCAGAATATTTCCCAAACGCTTTTTTTATCAAAGTGAACATTTGTTGAACGTCTGCAACAGGGTTAACAAGGATGGACAAAGGGGAGAGAAAGATTTAAAATGTCGAATAGTCAGATAAGATCCTTCCTCAACACTGGGGACCTGTCTTCCTAATGGAAGCTGACATTTATTCCAATCCCTTACAACATTGAAAAGTATCCCTTACCACACAGAAAACTCCAGTGTTGGTGTGATAACAGACCAGTAATTATTACCATGCGGTGCGGTCCATGTCTTCCTCAGTATCTTGCCATCAAAATCTGCCCTTTGGCAGTTACAGCGACATCTATGAGCAGACATCAACTCTTTTTTTCGCCAGTCTTTGACTGTGCCATCAGCATATGTCAAGTTTTTTTTACAGAAAACTCTCTACATGAATGCCCATGCTTGATTCTAGCATTACATTTTGTCATCTGCTTTTTCACAAAATAGCCTTTGACATGTATGAGTAGCAAGCAGAATATTTCTTAAAGGTCGTAATTTTCCAGTGTCTGCTTCAAATACCACTCCATTTTTTATGCCAGCAAACTGTCTGTATGTTTATCTCAAAAACAAATTTTGACAAATTTTCGTGACCCACAACATTTAAATAGTTTATAGTTTTCAGCTTTACATAACCTCTCTTACATGTTGTCATCTCAGTCTCAGGCTCAGATTGCAGCAGCCACACTTCTGAAGTGATGCTGTTACATGGTAGCTCAATATCATGAACTTCAAATATAGGGTTGATATTTATAAGCTTAATAATACTGCTACAGGACTTTTCAGAAGCTTTGATAGATATTAAAACTTCATTAAAAAGACACGTGAAATTAAAATTTCAAGTAGAAAACTCCAAATTCTTGAAAATAAGCTGTTGTATTCTTTTTAGTGAGAACTTCATATGTTCCAATGTTAATTTAAGACACGTCACATGTAAACAAATTGTTTTCTATATAAATATTCACTAAAAAGTACAATTATTTCAATTTGCAAAATGTCAAGTCATGATACAAAATTATAGGCATACAATTTAATTGGTGAACCGTGAAAATCATTTTCAACACTGTCTTGTGTTCAAGATTTATTTGCATTCTGCTCGTTGCTGCACATGCAAAATTTGAATTGGTTGTTGACAAGCATGCTATGGAGGGATCTGAGCATTCTCCTTGTGGAATGCCAAAGCGTAAAGGTTGACATTCTGTTTGACTATATAATCTGTCGTATTGAGTCTATCTTTTTGTTATTCTTCATTCAAATTGTTCAATACCTGCCTTTATCTTTGCTTTAGTTTTGATATATGACATGAATTAAAAGATTAAACTGACAACTTTGCAGTGGTTTCAAGGTCCAAGGAATGGTGATTCTTGAAAGAGTTGCTATGTGTAGGGGTTCGTCTAAATACAATGTGTTGTTTTGTGTAAAAGGGATTGCTCTGTGTTGAAGTAGTTACTCTGTGTTGAAGTAGTTACTCTGTGTTGAAGTAGTTGCTCTATGTTGAAGTAGTTGCTCTGTGTTGAAGTAGTTGCTATGTGTTGTAGTTGCTCTATGTTGAAGTACAATTGTAGTTACTCTGTGTTGAAGTAGTTACTCTGTGTTGAAGTAGTTACTCTGTGTTGAAGTAGTTACTCTGTGTTGAAGTAGTTGCTCTGTGTTGAAGTAGTTGCTCTATGTTGAAGTAGTTGCTCTGTGTTGAAGTAGCTGCTCTGTGTTGAAGTAGTTGCTATGTGTTGTAGTTGCTCTATGTTGAAGTAGTTGCTCTGTGTTGTAGTTGCTCTGTGTTGTAGTTGCTCTGTGTTGAAGTAGTTACTCTGTGTTGAAGTAGTTGCTCTGTTGTAGTTGCTCTGTGTTGAAGTAGTTGATCTGTGTTGAAGTAGTTGCTCTGTGTTGAAGTAGTTACTCTGTGTTGAAGTAGTTGCTCTGTGTTGAAGTAGTTACTCTGTGTTGAAGTTGTTGCTCTATGTTGAAGTAGTTGCTCTGTGTTGAAGTAGTTGCTCTGTGTTGAAGTAGTTGCTCTGTGTTGAAGTAGTTGCTCTGTGTTGAAGTAGTTGCTCTGTGTTGAAGTAGCTGCTCTGTGTTGAAGTAGTTGCTATGTGTTGTAGTTGCTCTATGTTGAAGTAGTTGCTCTGTGTTGTAGTTGCTCTGTGTTGTAGTTGCTCTGTGTTGGAGTAGTTACTCTGTGTTGAAGTAGTTGCTCTGTTGTAGTTGCTCTGTGTTGAAGTAGTTGCTCTGTGTTGAAGTAGTTGCTCTGTGTTGAAGTAGCTGCTCTGTGTTGAAGTAGTTGCTATGTGTTGTAGTTGCTCTATGTTGAAGTAGTTGCTCTGTGTTGTAGTTGCTCTGTGTTGTAGTTGCTCTGTGTTGAAGTAGCTGCTCTGTGTTGAAGTAGTTGATCTGTGTTGAAGTAGTTGCTGTGTTGTAGTTGCTGTGTTGAAGTAGTTGCTCTGTGTTGAAGTAGTTGCTTTGTGTTGAAGTAGTTACTTTGTGTTGAAGTTACTCTATGTTGAAGTAGTTACTCTGTGTTGAAGTAGTTGCTCTATGTTGAAGTAGTTACTCTGTGTTGAAGTAGTTACTCTGTGTTGAAGTAGTTACTTTGTGTTGAAGTTACTCTATGTTGAAGTAGTTACTCTGTGTTGAAGTAGTTACTCTGTGTTGAAGTAGTTGCTCTGTGTTGAAGTAGTTGCTCTGTGTTGAAGTAGTTGCTCTATGTTGAAGTAGTTACTCTGTGTTGAAGTAGTTACTCTGTGTTGAAGTAGTTGCTCTGTGTTGAAGTAGTTGGTCTGTGTTAAGTAGTTGCTCTGTGTTGAAGTAGTTGCTCTGTGTTGAAGTAGCTGCTCTGTGTTGAAGTAGTTGCTATGTGTTGTAGTTGCTCTATGTTGAAGTAGTTGCTTTGTGTTGTAGTTGCTCTGTGTTGAAGTAGTTACTCTGTGTTGAAGTAGTTACTCTGTATTGAAGTAGTTGCTCTGTGTTGTAGTTACTCTATGTTGAAGTAGTTACTCTGTGTTGTAGTTACTCTATGTTGAAGTAGTTACTCTGTGTTGAAGTAGTTACTCTGTGTTGTAGTTACTCTGTGTTGTAGTAGTTACTGTGTTGTAGTTACTCTATGTTGAAGTAGTTGCTCTATGTTGAAGTAGTTACTCTGTGTTGAAGTAGTTACTCTGTGTTGAAGTAGTTACTATATGTTAAAGTAGTTGTTCTGTGTAAAAGCCATTGCTCTGTGTAAAAGGCATGGCTCTGTGTAAAAGGCATGGCTCTATATAGAAGTGGTTGCTCAGTGTAGTAGGGTTGCTATACTTGCTCTATATAGAAGTGGTTGCTTTTGTTATTGAGAAAATCATTTCTAAATGAGAATTAAGTTAGGAATGCAGAGTAAAATGGGAGATATGGTTAAAGCTCATAGCTGGATGAATCTGGCAAAGCAATCTTTGTGTTCTAGATTTTGAGCATCTGGTGGACCAGGTTTTGTTTCACATTTTGAACATCTGGCAAGACCAGGCTTGTGTTCCCCATTTTGAACATCTGGCAAGACCAAGTTTTGTTCCACATTTTGAACATCTGCCAAGACCAGGTTTTGTTCCACATTTTGAACATCTGCCAAGACCAGGTTTTGTTCCACATTTTGAACATCTGGCAAAGCGAGCTTTGTGTTCCACATTCTGAACATCTGGCAACACCTGGTTTGTTTCACATTTTGAACATCTGGTAAGACCAGGTTTGTGTTTCACATTTTGAACATCTTGCAAGACCAGGTTAATTCCATTTTTGAAATAAGTGTCAAGACTTTCCTACGTTCTTACCTGTCACATATGTTTTACCTTGTACTGAACACAAGACTGACTTATTTCATGACTGCAGACACATTAATGACATCCTTAATTTCCTGTTCAGTCATCTTTGATAATCATCCTCACAAAGTTTATGAGGAGGTAATCTGACTGTTTTCATCTCCTGTCAGAAATAAGTTCTATAAAAAATAAGTGTCTGTTGTTAATAATACATTTATGGGCAAAATCTGACAATATTATGACCACTTCTGATTTGTCAGTGAAATGGTGTAACATTTAAACAAAGGTGACAGAAATCATTTATCAGTAACATATCATATAATTCTAGATGAGTATTGTTTATATCATAAACTTTACCAAAACACATATGTCTCCAATTAATGGAAAAGGTGAATGCATGATGAAGATAAAGGTTTAGGACCCATTGATATTTCTAATGATGTAAAAGGTACATGATGTGATCTAATTTGAATTTTTACTTAGAGGAGAAGGTCAGTGTGTAGGTGTGAGTTGACAGCTTACAATAAGCCTGACATTAATCTTCAACAACACATGATTACTTATCATAAAATATCCATAAAGCACTACATAGCCATAAATCCAGGAGCTTCATAAGTTATCATTAACTGCAGAGCTGGTTAAAATTATGTCCTTGGTACTCAAACATATATATTGGAATTCATTACATATTAATCAACCGAGTTTTATATGTACATCATTCAGAAATGACACGCATGGTTTCAAATTTCAATCTTGCAGACTCGACAGTTTCAAATATACAAACTTTAGAAGTGCCACTCTCATCAGTTGCTTTTCTTTTGAATCTACACTTTTCACTTTGAAGAATAAGTGCCACAGACTCAGTTTCCTACCAACCTTACAACCCTTAGAAATATAGGCTGAGTTTTTGTACCTTCATTTTTTAGAAATGTAACCCTGGTAAATACTAGCCGCAATATACAACTCGGCTAGAGAGATCTTCTCTTTAGCTGGATCAGTAAAGCGTAAGACTAGTAAGCCAGAGGTCACGGGTTCGATCCCTAGCGGAGGCAGTGATTTATATTTAAATAATCATACACTCTGTTATATTGCTGCCCATGTATATAGGCACGCGGGAATCATACTTAGCGTTGCTTGCAAAAGCATTAATGTAACCCAAGGAAACTCGAGTTCTTTCCTGGAGGGGAAGTATACAACCCTGGTAAATACTAGCCGCAATATATCGCTCGGCTAAAGAGATCTTCTCTTAGCTTGATCAGTTGAGCGTAAGACTAGTTGGCCAGAGGTCCCGGGTTCAATTCCTAGCAGAGACGGTGATTTAGATTTAAGTAATCATGGACTCTATTACCTAAATGTAGAGTCAGTTTTATACCTTCATCCTTAAGAAATATAGCCTCAGTGTCATACCTACACACTTTAGAAACATAGCCTCAGTGTCGTACCTACACACTTTAGAAACATAGCCTCAGTGTCATACCTACACACTTTCGAAACATAGCCTCAGTTTCGTACATAAACACTTTAGAAACATAGCCTCAGTGTCGTACCTACACACTTTAGAAATATAGCCTCAGTGTCGTACCTACACACTTTAGAAACATAGCCTCAGTGTCGTACCTACACACTTCAGAAACATAGCCTCAGTTTCGTACCTACACACTTTAGAAACATAGCCTCAGTGTCGTACCTACACACTTTAGAAATATAGCCTCAGTGTCGTACCTACACACTTTAGAAACATAGCCTCAGTGTCGTACCTACACACTTTAGAAACATAGCCTCAGTGTCGTACCTACACACTTTAGAAACATAGCCTCAGTTTCGTACCTACACACTTTAGAAACATAGCCTCAGTGTCGTACCTACACTCTTTAGAAACATAGCCTCAGTTTCGTACCTACACACTTTAGAAACATAGCCTCAGGTTCGTACCTACACACTTTAGAAACATAGCCTCAGTTTCGTACCTACACACTTTAGAAATATAGCCTCAGTGTCGTACCTACACACTTCAGAAACATAGCCTCAGTTTCGTACCTACACACTTTAGAAACATAGCCTCACTGTCGTACCTACACACTATAGAAATATAGACCGAGTTTCCTACCAACACCTTCAGAATTGCACTGATCACTATGCACCAGTAAACATTCACTCTAAATCTGCATAACAATTTTCTCAGCTAATAGTATATAATGATGCATCTATGTTATACCATTATAAAACAGATTTTAAGTCAGATCATCATATATACATCTTTTCATTAACTCCCTTTGAAGGCAATGTTGATCGTCATCCCCACAATATTAAGCCTGGCTTATCTTTATAGGGAGATCCTCAGACATTGCCATATTACTTCTCAACCTAATTGGCAGATAATTGTCTGTCAATATTATAGTTCTGGTCAAAAAATGACGTTAGTGTGGATATTTCTGATTGGTCAGCGTATAACATACTCACTGAACTACAGTTCAATTTCAAAATTATTTCTTCGTTTTAAAAGAAAACTGGTCTGACAACAGGCAGCACTTTCCCTGTAGCTGTTTATCACAGGAAAATGGCTGCCTACAGATCTTATTACACCATCTCGATGATTACATCATACTCTGAGGATTGAGGGAATTAAGTAAGAAAGGAGGTATGAGTTGACCTAACATGGATAATTTTGTTAAAAACAAATGGCTACCAGCAAATTATGGTATAGAAGCCATGACCAGCAGTTATCTGTCCTATATACCACTACTTGTATTATGTGGGACTTCCATTTTCTCTTTTTATTTCCTATTTTTATTTTTATTTATTTTTATGCTGGTTCTAAGTCATAATTGATGGATGGGGCAAAAAAAAAAAACATTCAATTTTTTGGCCCTGTGGGTCAGAAATTTGGTGGGGAGAGATTGGTAACATTGTCAATGACACTCCCTGTGTCGTCTAATCAGATCTTCAGTATTTCAGATAAATAGTATTTCAGATTAATAAAGTTAAAATTAATACATTTTATGTATCGGGATACTTTCGTAGGGGCACAGGGTACATATTATACACAACATATTATACAGGGAGGCTCCTATCCAGTATTGGGGGTAGTGAGATGTCCACAATATGTCAGAGTGAGTTCAGGGAGGCTCCTGTCCAGTACTGGGGTAGTGAGATGTCCACAATATGTCATCGTGAGGTCAGGGAGGCTCCTGTCCAGTATTGGGGGTAGTGAGATGTCCACAATATGTCAGAGTGAGTTCAGGGAGGCTCTTGTCCAGTATTGGGGTAGTGAGATGTCCACAATATGTTAGAGTGAGGTCAAGGAGGCTCCTGTCCAGTATTGGGGGTAGTGAGATGTCCACAATATGTCACCGTGAGGTCAGGGAGGCTCCTGTCCAGTATTGGGGGTAGTGAGATGTCCACAGTAATGTCAGAGTGAGTTCAGGGAGGCTCTTGTCCAGTATTGGGGGTAGTGAGATGTCAACAATATGTCAGAGTGAGGTCAGGGAGGCTCCTGTCCAGTATTGGGGTAGTGAGATGTCCACAATATGTCAGAGTGAGGTCAAGGAGGCTCCTGTCCAGTATTGGGGTAGTGAGATGTCCACAATATGTCAGAGTGAGTTCAGGGAGGCTCTTGTCCAGTATTGGGGTAGTGAGATGTCCACAATATGTCAGAGTGAGGTCAGGGAGGCTCCTGTCCAGTATTGGGGTAGTGAGATGTCCACAATATGTCCGAGTGAGGTCAGGGAGGCTCCTGTCCAGTATTGGGGTAGTGAGATGTCCACAATATGTCCGAGTGAGGTCAGGGAGGCTCTTGTCCAGTATTGGGGGTAGTGAGATGTCCACAATATAGAGTGAGGTGAGGGAGGCTCCTGTCCAGTATTGGGGGTAGTGAGATGTCCACAATATGTCAGAGTGAGTTCAGGGAGGCTCTTGTCCAGTATTGGGGGTAGTGAGATGTCAACAATATGTCAGAGTGAGGTCAGGGAGGCTCCTGTCCAGTATTGGGGTAGTGAGATGTCCACAATATGTCAGAGTGAGGTCAAGGAGGCTCCTGTCCAGTATTGGGGGTAGTGAGATGTCCACAATATGTCAGAGTGAGGTCAGGGAGGCTCTTTACAGTATTGGGGGTAGTGAGATGTCCACAATATGTCAGAGTGAGGTCAGGGAGGCTCTTGTCCAGTATTGGGGGTAGTGAGATGTCAACAATATGTCAGAGTGAGGTCAGGGAGGCTCCTGTCCAGTATTGGGGTAGTGAGATGTCCACAATATGTCAGAGTGAGGTCAAGGAGGCTCCTGTCCAGTATTGGGGGTAGTGAGATGTCCACAATATGTCAGAGTGAGGTCAGTGAGGCTCCTGTCCAGTATTGGGGTAGTGAGATGTCCACAATATGTCAGAGTGAGGTGAGGGAGACTCCTGTCCAGTATTGGGGGTAGTGAGATGTCCACAATATAGAGTGAGGTCAGGGAGGCTCCTGTCCAGTATTGGGGGTAGTGAGATGTCCACAATATGTCAGAGTGAGGTGAGGGAGGCTCCTGTCCAGTATTGGGGGTAGTGAGATGTCCACAATATGTCAGAGTGAGGTCAGGGAGGCTCTTGTCCAGTATTGGGGTAGTGAGATGTCCACAATATGTCAGAGTGAGGTCAGGGAGGCTCATGTCCAGTATTGGGGGTAGTGAGATGTCCACAATATGTCAGAGTGTGGTCAGGGAGGCTCCTGTCCAGTATTGGGGGTAGTGAGATGTCCACAATATGTCAGAGTGAGGTCAGGGAGGCTCTTGTCCAGTATTGGAGCTCTTGAATATCCTTCATTAACTTAAGGAAGATAGAATTTGTACCCAAGTAAATATCAGCGAGATCTACTCCTGACATGCTTTGATCTTCTGTAACCAGTGTCAAAGATATTTATTTATTCACTGGATGGTTTACTACATGTGTCCTAAACAACTCTACAGCACACAACTATGAAGAGCTCTGTAACAAGGTGGGAGAGAATAAAACTTATTACAAGGGAGATAACCACAACATCTTATCAGCTGGAGAACACTGTATCTGAGAAATTGATACATCACACATTTTCCAACGCTGTATAAATTTGATCAATAACTTATCAGATGTAGATCTAACTAATGTTTTTTTTAACCTTTCTGAAGATTCAGAAAAATAAATGATATCTACAGAAATATGCACTTAACACCATCACTAGCCCGCCCACAAAGGAAATCTTTCTTCCACAAGTCAAACACTGTAAAGTGTATTCAGCATGTTGGCTGCGACCTGGAGTTGTATTAATGCACCATAGCGACTCTCAAATCCATTCATTTCTAGTACCACTTCCTGCATGTAAAGTAATTTCACATCCCATTTCTCAATCACATTTTAAGTGAGCAATAGCTGCTATATATATCAACATGAAAATAAATTTCAAAACCATTTACACTTCCTTAGTATAATCTCCCACTGTCTCAGCTCATATCAGCACAAATCACAGACAATCCATAGCTGGGAGTCTGGCCAACTTCCTAGAGAAATCTGAAATCACGGAGATAATGTACCCACTGTTCTGTTTAAATACTTCCACACAGAGACATGTGTTTGGTCCTTTGAGGGTTTTTGGTCCTCCCTAATGGCTCACTGCTTCACACCTGGGCAGATCATACTGTTGTTGCCAGTGAAATATTTAAATATATTTTCAACTCAAACAAGCATACTGAGCATTATTGCTAAAGCATTAATACATATATCCCCTACCGACCAACGCTATCTATTACACTGTAATGATTCATAAAGACAGTACCTTTGTTTAGTTTAGGAATTAATTTAGCCCTCCACCTCTGGGTTGCGAGTTCGAAACCCACGAGGGGCAATTGTCTGGTACTGACTGTAGGTCTCCGGGTACTCCGGCTTTTCCCAGCTCCAAAAACCTGTTATGTCCTTAAATGTTCCTGGCTGTTAAAAGGACATTAAACAAAATAAACCAAACCAAATTGGTAATGGTGACCCTGACCTTACAACAGTGAAACTCAAACCTGTTCAAGTCATTATGGTCCTCAATAAAGGTCTGAAGTTCAATAAAAATTCCTCAAAGAATGAACCTGTTAGCGAGTGCTGAAAATGATTTTTCTTAAAGAAGTGACCTTGACCTTGACCCAACAACTCTGAAACTGAAACTTGTACAAGATATTATTATCCTTAATAAGTGTCTGAATTAAGTTTGATGAAAATCAATAAAAATATGGAGCCACTGAGCAATGAAAATGATTTTATAGAAATAGTTATGGTGACCTTGATGTTGACCCCAACAATACCATGGCTCTTCCTAATTATGTGAAGTTTGGTAAAAACCTGCCAGGGAATGAACCGACTTAAGTGCTGATGATGAAAATAGTAAGTGATTTTGACATTGATCTAACAACTCTGAAACTCAAACTTGTTTGATATATTGTCGTCCTTTGTAAGTATGTGAAACTTGATCAAAACCTGGAACAAAATTAAACTGCTAGAGCGCCAACAACGATTTTATAAAAATAGTAATAGTTATCTTGACCTTGACCAAACAACCTATATCCCACCTTATTTGGCACATAGGGGACTAAAATGTTTCTGGAAATCTAGCATTTTAAGGACTAACCATGGATTATGTGATGACATTGTTTCAGTCTAGTACCAAAACCTTCTTGTATGTTTCCATTGTTTCTGTATAGAACCAAAACCTAGCTCTTTGCATGATTCCATTGTTTCAGTCTTGCACCAATTCAACTGTTTGACATTGTTTGATTAATTTCTAAACCTATAGAAATAAGATACCAGTAACAGAAAATGAGATGATTTGACGTACTGCTGCTATTTAAAGCATCTCATTAGAATCTGAGAGATTACACCTTAAAATGCATTTAAGAATTAAATCCAATAGAACAATCATCATGCGCAGCATTACATTATACTGAGCAGCCTCTGTAAGTGTACCCGACTTATGGTGATGTATTGGTTTTCTAGAGATAATGTGTTCTATCCTCTGTACCATTAAGCCTGTAAAGTTAATGTATTTCTAAAATTTAATTAGCTTCTTTTTATAATTATTGACAGTATGGTAACGCATCTACACTGCATTTTCAACAATAAGAATTTTTGTTTTGTATCTCACTACAGATTTATAAAGTATTAACATATAGATATTCTTCAAAATTATAGACTCTATGTAAATTTACTGGTGCCTTGAATGTTTACTTGAGAATAAATTGCTTAAAAAAATCCAAATTCCGGCTTCAAGGCTTAGTTCACAAACCTACACCAGCGGCAATGTGACAGGGACTTTCTCCTCCCAAGTTCCACGATCCTGGTGGTTGCAACTGTGTCATAAATTAAACGAAATAAAAGGGCAAGAGCGAAAAGGGAGGTAATAAAGGCTCTGCATTAGATTAACAATTAACACAACATGATCAGACGACATTAAGCAATTCCCATCCATCTGTAGAAGTCTTAGTCTGCACCAGCTACGGATCAAACCACAAAAGTTCACACTGGGACAATGGCAGATTTCGTTGGGATAAATTTTAATGGGCCTATTTGTTCTCAAACCCGTTAACATTGCATCAAGAGTGCATCGTGTACAGTGGGGGATGTCAGTGATCCAGAGAACAGAATAACATTGATGAAATTATGACTGATCTTTAATGACTGACACCAGATGTGAAAGGACATCTTGAGTGGATTATTATTCTGTAATCACTTGACAAACATTGCACGGCAAAGAAAATCATGTGCAGAGTTACCAGTGTTTATGAATCTCTAGGGGACCCTAGATGTAGCCATGCTCACCCTTACCTAGTACATCCCAAGTCAGCCATCTTTTTAATAGTGCTCATGACTGATTTTTCATTGTTTTAATTCTATTTCTCTTGGCCCTTGAGTCACTTCAAAATACTAATGTGACAAAATTGGTTGATGGATTTTGAAATAAAAGTTTTTTACTCAGATACATGTTTAATTACATCTAGCAATAATGAAGAATGCAAAGAAACATCTACACCAATATTTAGCTGGCAATTATGATTTTATAACTTTCCTTATTGATAAATTTATGATGTCACTACAAAACAGTTATTTCTTTTCTGGTACTAAATTCACTTATCCAATGATATTTCCATTCATATTTGAAATCCCTACATATAACCCAACCAATCATATAAGGTCATAAAACAAATATGATATGCACTAGAAAGGATTCTTTTACTTTAATTATAGCAACAGTCCCACTTGGTTAATGTATTGAATTTTGGAGTTAAATCTGATTGGCACTCACCATTGAATTATCATAATTCTATTTAAGATATGGTTTTATCTACTCTTCATTCTTTCCTCTTTCCCCCTAACAATTTGGTAACAAAGAAAACAGAACTTTCTAAGAAACAGCAATTAATTAACAAAGTTTGACTGTCAAATTTACACTCAAGCTTGAATGGACACAACTAGGACCAAAGGGGAACATACATGTAAAGTTCGAGAAATATACTTCCAGTCATTTTCAAGAAAAGACAATAAAAAATGATTTTACAGAAGGTGACATACATATATAATATGCACTGATAGATTGACCACGAAAAAGAAATCCGTCTCACACAGGGGATGGGGTAAAATACAGTCGGCACACAGACACTATATAACACTGCTAACAATAACATATCATCATCATTTTACGTTGAGTAACCATGTCGTAAATGACGGCATCATCAATTTTGATGCACATTTCAAGGAGAATTGTAGATGGCACAATAAAAAACTTTCATAAAAAACTTACATTTGCTTGCATGCATGTGAGAAAAATAATCAAATCAAGGGTCTGTTCTGTGAACAAGGATATCTCAACCCTCATGTAAGAGTTTGGCTGGCCAGCACTCAGCAAGCTTTGAGCTGACTGGCCAAACTCTACACTCGGGTTGAGATATCCCTGCCCCATGGTACAGACCCACGATAGATTCTATTAATTCCGACATTTTGAATATCCCACCATTGATTATGTAGGGGATTTGAATATCCCTCCATCATCAGACGGTAATAATGTAGGGGATTTTAATATCCTACCATCATCAGATAGTAAGAATGTAGGGGATTTTAATATCCCACCATCATCAGATGGTAATAATGTAGGGGATTTTAATATCCTACCATCATCAGATGGTAATAATGTAGGGGATTTTAATATCCTACCATCATCAGATGGTAATAATGTAGGGGATTTTAATATCCCACCATCATCAGATGGTAATAATGTAGGGGATTTTAATATCCCACCATCATCAGACAGTAATAATGTAGGGGCCCGATTTTAATATCCCACCATCATCAGATAGTAAGAATGTAGGGGATTTTAATATCCCACCATCATCAGATAGTAAGAATGTAGGGGATTTTAATATCCCACCATCATCAGGTGGTAATAATGAAGGCGATTTGAATATCCCACCATCATCAGATAGTAAGAATGTAAGGGATTTTAATATCCCACCATCATCAGGTGGTAATAATGTAGGAGATTTTAATATCTCACCATCATCAGATAGTAAGAATGTAAGGGATTTGAATATCCCACCATCATCAGATGGTGGTACAGAATCTCAAAAAAGACAGAATGTTACCAGGATTCTATCACAAAGAATGGATACACTAATACACATGTTGTCTCACCTCCTGAGGTACTAGTAAAATACTTAATTTGATACATCCAGAATAGAACCAAAATCTCCAATTATCAATATGATCCTAATTTAATCATAAATTACCTCGCTATAATATATACTGGTCTGGGGCAGATTTACGACTTTCTCCAGTAAAAATGATATGCTAATTACTACATCTTGTCTGAAAGTTCCATAATTATTACATAAATCATTATTTTGACAACATCTGGTGACAGAAATTTAGCATTGGTCAGAGGCTTTAATGAAGTAAATACAGCCTTGTATTAGGTTCCTGTTTGACTAACACATAGCTTAGGCATGAAGACATGAAGGATACCGCCAAAAAAAACATTTATTGTAAATTAATGTCTACAACAACAAGTATCAGGGAGATAATTATAGGTAACACGATATTGATCAATATATTAATGAACAAAATGAACGCCATAATAGCTCTTATTTGAGAGAATAACTTTCACGGTTCAGCAGCCATAACAATGACATGAATCAGATGGTGGGCTAAAAATTATAGATAAATACAGAAAAAGCCACTAGCAATAGTTTGTCCTGGAAAGGCATTCAACAAAGTCATCCCACCACGAAACTGGCCCAATATCATGGCTATGGGCCTCTTAGTTACTGAAAAGAAGTCATTTTAAGTTTCTAACACATTTGAACCATGTGACATTGAAAACAGGTCAAGGCCATTCTTTTGAACAACTTTGTTGGCCCTTCTCCTATTCCTAGCTATTCCAAGAGCCATTCCTGCAACATTAACCGACAGAAATTTTTTTGTAAAAGAATACTTTCCCATTTTTCCCTGTAATATATTCAGCACTTTAAAACTCAAGCTAGCAAAATAAATAAGAGACACTTTGCCCTAACAACTGTAGCATCATATATAGTTACCTGACATGTACTTTACACTTCTAACCAACACAACAAATCTAATCATACCTTCTCTTAACTCATAACCATATTTAGAAAATAGTCTGTGATGACTCAATAACAAAGATAGTCTGTGATCACTTAATAACAAAGATAGTCTGTGATGACTCAATAACAAAGATAGTCTGTGATGACTCAATAACAAAGATAGTCTGTGATGACTTAATAACAAAGATAGTCTATGATGACTCAATAACAAAGATAGTTTGTGATGACTCAATAACAAAGATAGTCTGTGATGACTTAATAACAAAGATAGTCTGTGATGACTCAATAACAAAGATATTTTGTGATGACTCAATAACAAAGATAGTCTGTGATTACTTATTAACAAAGATAGTCTGTGATGACTTAATAACAAAGATAATCTGTGATCACTTAATAACAAAGATAATCTGTGATGACTCAATAACAAAGATAGTCTGTGATCACTTAATAACAAAGATAGTCTGTGATCACTTAATAACAAAGATAGTCTGTGATTACTTATTAACAAAGATAGTCTGTGATGACTTAATAACAAAGATAATCTGTGATCACTTAATAACAAAGATAGTCTGTGATGACTTAATAACAAAGATAGTCTGTGATGACTTAGTAACAAAGATAGTCTGTGATGACTCAATAACAAAGATAGTCTGTGATGACTTAATAACAAAGAAAGTCTGTGATGACTTAATAACAAAGATAGTCTGTGATGACTCAATAACAAAGATAGTCTGTGATGACTTAATAACAAAGAAAGTCTGTGATGACTTAATAACAAAGATAGTCTGTGATGACTAAATAACAAAGATAGTCTGTGATGACTCAATAACAAAGATAGTCTGTGATGACTTAATAACAAAGATAATCTGTGATGACTCAATAACAAAGATAGTCTGTGATCACTTAATAACAAAGATAGTCTGTGATCACTTAATAACAAAGATAGTCTGTGATAATTTAATAACAAAGATAGTCTGTGATGACTCAATAACAAAGATAGTCTGTGATGACTTAGTAACAAAGATAGTCTGTGATCACTTAATAACAAAGATAATCTGTGATGACTTAATAACAAAGATAATCTGTGATGACTTAATAACAAAGAAAGTCTGTGATGACTTAGTAACAAAGATAGTATGTGATGACTTAGTAACAAAGATAGTCTGTGATGACTAAATAACAAAGATAGTCTGTGATGACTAAATAACAAAGATAGTCTGTGATGACTAAGTAACAAAGATAGTCTGTGATGACTAAATAACAAAGATAGTCTGTGATGACTAAATAACAAAGATAGTCTGTGATCACTTAATAACAAAGATAATCTGTGATGACTCATTAACAAAGATAGTCTGTGATGACTCAATAACAAAGATAGTCTGTGATGACTAAATAACAAAGATAGTCTGTGATGACTTAGTAACAAAGATAGTCTGTGATGACTCAATAACAAAGATAGTCTGTGATGACTCAATAACAAAACTGTCCAAATGTCATGTAAATAAAGGGACCATGGTTCCTATTATCTCAGCCTTACAATAAAGGGACCATGGTTACTATTGTCTCAGACTTACAATAAAGGGACCATGGTTACTATTGTCTCGGCCCTACAATAAAGGGACCATGGTTACTATTGTCTCAGCCTTACAATAAAGGGACCATGGTTACTATTGTCTCAGCCTTACAATAAAGGGACCATGGTTACTATTGTCTCAGCCTTACAATAAAGGGACCATGGTTACTATTGCCTCAGCCTTACAATAAAGGGACCATGGTTACTATTGTCTCAGCCTTACAATAAAGGGACCATGGTTACTATTGTCGCAGCCTTACAATAAAGTGACCATGGTTACTATTGTCTCAGCCTTACAATAAAGTGACCATGGTTACTATTGTCTCAGCCTTACAATAAAGGGACCATGGTTACTACTGGCTCAGCCTTACAATAAAGGGACCATGGTTACTACTGTCTCAGCCTTACAATAAAGGGACCATGGTTACTATTGTCTCAGCCTTACAATAAAGGGACCATGGTTACTATTGTCTCAGCCTTACAATAAAGGGAATATGGTTTCCATTATTTTAGCTGTGAAAATGAGAAATACATTAAGATCATCTGTTGCAGATGAAACATTTAAATAAAAAATGTTCATCCTTTATTTATTTATATTATCCACTGTAAAAGTACGTTTCAGAAAGGTAATATGTCCTGTTTTGTTTCTGTGTTCTATTAGTGCAGAGTACCACAAACGTTAAAGTTAATATCTGATTACCAGTAGTGGACTACAGTGGCCTTCCTCCATCATCTTTGTATTATAGACAGTTATATAACAGTGAGGACAATATTATGCTATACCTGTAGCCAATAAGCCAACATCAGATCTCAATAAACTCTTAATTTATACAACAAAATAGATTACTAATCAATGCCCACCTACAGGTTGAGAAACTATATAAAACAGTAGAAAAGGTTCCCTGCACTGACTGAATATCATAATTGCAATTTTATAGTATTATTTTTATATAGTCTCCATTTCATCCTGTTTCATCCGTTATCTCTTAGTCACCAGCTGTTCACACCAGTCATCTCAAGTTTCATTTTGTCTGACTATTTTTCATAATGAGCCTTTTTTTTTTAAAACAAATCAGTCAAGCAAAAGGGAGACAACGATCACTTTATTCCTACATATTCACTCAGAAAGAGGAAAGGAAAGATTATAATTTGAAGAAAAAAATAGTTTTTTAATAAAAATTTCATCTTTTTCAATATATTCTTTTTTGGTGCAAGTAAGTGCCCCCACGGAATCGGCCAGAGCTAACGAAGACAGATCACATGGGTACTGATAATGTCAGCAAGGCAACAAATCCAAAAGGTCTGTAAGTTTCATAAATGTTTTGCCCTTGATAAGTTATTGTTGTAGTGAATCAGGGACTTCCCTGAGAAAATATTGTAACAAGATTTAATGAATCCCAAATATCATGTAGAAACCTGTGAATATGGATTTCATGTGCAATAAATGAAAAAAAAAATGAATTAAGAAGTATCAAACATTTTCTCTAAAGCTACTAGGTATTCTCATTCCTATTCAGAATATCTCATCACCTCAATCCCTCTTTAAAACAGGTCCCCGTGTTCTGTCTGAATAGATTTTCATATTCTCCTGACTTCCTACCCATCCCACTAATATATATAATCATGTTTTCTTTCCAAATCTCAATGTAGGGTCTATAAGTGCCAGCTTTTATGTCCTGTATCAATGTTCCTAGGTCAGGATCAGTTAGGAAATCTACTGATACCATAATTATTTAGGTGGGTGGATTCCATAATCAGCAAGCCACCAAATAAAACTTGGACAATAAAACATAAAGCACACAGTCAGAGAGTGAAAATATTATCTCTTTTTTACGAACTTGCCGAACTTGCCGTGTCTGGTTACAGATTGCACACCCCATCCTCCATGTGTTGTTGGACTGCCACCCTGTATGGGGTATCCTCACTGTTCAGTTTTACAGCCAGGGACAGTCCGCTGGCATGGCAACAACTTTGCTTCACTATTAGAATATAAAGTAAGGTCAGCTTAGAGCTTCATTTTTCCCCAAAAATTACTTTCTCAAAAAATAGTAAAATAAATGTATCCAAACTTTATCTATATGTTACAAAGCTGGAATTAAAACAGGATTCAATTCCAATATTGGCAGATGACAACCGGTTTGGTGACCATGCCTAACTTGAAGATAAATTCTGGGATATGGTATGAGTGCCACCTGGTGTTCATACTCAATGTGACCACTAGGTGGCACTTGACAAGCTGGGGAGGTAGGAGTGATTGCATTTCTGATGTGGTATATAGTGAGAGGGTTGAAGCTCCATGGAAATAGATTTTTATCTACTAGCCCTCTCAGTGGGTTGCTAATGCAGAAGTAATCACAGGAATAAAGAGTTGTAAAGAACAAGAATTAAGACTACAATTTACAATCTTAACAGGTTATATCCTAAATATGAGCTCTCATAAAGTTAGTGATATAGTCAACTTTCATAATTACAAAGTAATTTACATCATACCATTTCAGATTGTGGGATTTGACTCAATCAAAGTTTTATTGAAAAATTTAAACACAGTTTATATTGTCTAAAAACAGGCCGCCGCCACCACCATCACCATCACCACCACCAACACCGCACCACCACCACTAACACCATCACCATCAATGACACATCCACCACCACCACCACCACCACTACCACCACCTAACACCGCCACCACCACCAACACCATCACCATCAATGCCAAATCCACCACCAACACCATCACCATCAATGCCAAATCCACCACCAACACCATCACCATCAATGCCAAATCCACCACCACCACCAACACCACCACCATTAACACCATCACCATCAATGAACATCCACCACCACCATCACCACCAACACCAACACCACCACCAACACCATCACCACCATCACCATCAATGACACATCCACCACCACCATCACCACAGACACCCATCACCACCACCACCACCACCACAGACACCCATCACCACCAATGCTCAAATACTCACTTGACAATAGCTATTCATGCACAGGTTCTCCAATAACAGCAGAAAACGCTTAAATTGCGTTGATCAGTCCTTTCAAAATAGCATCACCAAGTTGACATGAAGTAACGTCACAAAGAGATGACGTCATGAATTATGTTATTGATTCCTGCATATTTTGACACTACAAATGCATTAATTTTTCAATGGTTTTGATTTCAAGTATATCATATACAATAAAAAGAAAATTGAATGGTTTCCCGTTTAATATAACATATATTTCACTCGTATGACAGAATATTTCGATATTTTTCACTCATACTTTGCACTCGTGAAAATATCTATATTCTGTCATACTCTTGAAATAGTATGTTATATCAAATGGAAAACCATTCAGTATCTTGTATGTATTAAGTTCAGACATATAAGATATGGTATTAAGTTCAGACATAACAAATTAGTGTTCTATTGTCTTAAGTTCAGACATAACAATTTACTTTTGTCTTAAGTTCAGACATAACAACATACTTTAGATCAGCTGCATTCTACAGAACAAAAATGTAACCAAAGTAAACCTTTCACTAGTGTTTTCAGTGTGTGCGGGATTTCTCGTCCCATTAAATATATTTATGATCCCATCAGTTTTATTAATGATCACACACAAAATAAAACGTTGGTAATGCATGAATTAAGTTACACTATCACAAATATGATATAAATATCATAAAAAAATTGGAATAGACTCCTGTAGTTCTGGCATGCTTTATGAATGCAGTCCTTGGACATTTTTACACAGCATGAGTTCTCTTCCCATAATGCTTTGGCACAGGTGCTGGGTGAGGCATACTTCCTTTTATCATGATGTACAATTAACTGTATCCATCCACAACACCAATACCTATAACTGGATGGGTAATAGTTTACTTCTAAACATAAACTTACATTTCTCCAAACAGCTGTTTGATACTGTTATTGTGAACAAATTCTCAGTAAATAAGACAAACAAAATTCAGAAATATAGTAAACTGTTAATTGACTTGTGATTTACGTAATTGATAATGAATGACCTGACTAACACAACAACTGAAATGCATGTCTTATCCAACAAATACCCAAATATATTACCTTCATAATGAACAATCATAAAATTATACCATCATATAAGACATATAATCAAGAATTTTTGTTTTCATCTCAGTCATTTTGCTTTTTTATTTAAATGATAATTGTACAGCTTTGACATCCATTATAATAAAACTGCTAATTTCTGCCAACCAAGTGTAACTAAACACTTAATCATTTACCTTCCAGCCTCTCTCTACCTGTCTATCTCCCCATTAGATCAGCATCTATCAATTTCAACTATCCTCAAATTGTTTTAAGGGTTAATTATCAAAACTAATCAATCATAACCAATTAGGATTGGTTACTGAACATGACGAGTTAACAGGGGTTAATGTATCTGATTTTATTGTTATCACCATAAAATGATGTTACAAGTGGATATTAATGGACTAATCACTGCAGATTATGATTCACACTGTACCCTGGTCAGTCATCCGGCTCATTTACAACAGTGATTCATCTCCATGACAGCCGCCGATTGACATGGAGATGATGTTAATTGTCATTTCTATTGTCAAAACTTTAAGCAACAATTGTCTCTATCAATATTGCAAGCAAAAGGAAATTGCAAGACTCAAACAAAAACATTCATTTATCTAACCGTTATAGGAATAGATAGTTTAAATCAGTGTATTCCAGTCATTTCCAGAGATTCTGACATTCAATAAAACTTTCTTAAGACAAACCAGACTCTATATGAATTTCTGCTATTACAAAGGATCAAATAAACTATTTCAGTATTACATAGGATCAAATAAACTATTTCTGTATTACATAGGATCAAATAAACTATTTCTGTATTACATAGGATCTAATAAGTTATTTCTGTATTACAAAGGATCAAATAAACTATTTCTGTATTACATAGGATCAAATAAACTATTTCTGTATTACAAAGGATCAAATAAACTATTTCTGTATTACAAAGGATCAAATAAACTATTTCTGTATTACAAAGGATCAAATAAACTATTTCTGTATTACAAAGGATCAAATAAACTATTTCTGTATTACAAAGGATCAAATAAACTATTTCCTCTGATCCCATAGGATTCAGTATACAGACTATATGGTATACAATGGAGCCACATAAATAATAACAATACAGACTATATGGTATACAATGGAGCCACATAAATAATAACAATACAGACTATATTATGGTGAACAGTCATGTAACATTAGAGCCATACATAAACAACACAGACAATATAGTGTACAATGGAACAGTATTATCATCACCATGCATTCAAACCAGGACTAAGTTATCACTCTGCAGGGTGCACAGACCATAGAATTCTACATCAAGGGGAATAACTGGATAATTACAGAGATTTGTCTGACAACTGATAATAAAAGTAAGTTCTGCAGTCTATCAAATCTGCTACATCCAGTAATAACTTCATACACAGGCCAACACTGGAGACTTTAAACACTGTTGTATATTATACATATAGTGGTATTTCATAACATATGATGGGTTCCAGAACCCAGGGGAGAGAACTCTAGATGTATATCTGATAAAGCAAGAAGTGCATATCAAGATTGTCATTTGAAAAGTTATGAATATGAATAGGGGAGAAAACAAGAAGTGAACATCCAAGCAGTCTTTCAAGATCAAGGGGAAGTAACTAATAATTAATACAGTGTTTAAACAAGACTTGCACAAGGACAGTGAAGCTATCCTGTTTCAAGGGAAATAAGTCATAATTGAAAGCTTCAATATACATAGCTAGACAAGATATGAAAATCTTATCTCTCTAAAGAGGATAGACAGCTATAAATACTTGATGGGAACATCCAATCAAGAAAATCAGACATTTCACACAGAGCTAGATGTATGACTATCCCAGGCCCTGACAGAAACATTGGGGGTAGTACTGCTAATGTACATCACCACCAGGGGACATAATTCATCGACATTAGGGGAGATAACTCTTAGTGCCACCTACCCAAGTAATAAATGTAAGCAGATAAATTGTGTATCTTCCCTGCAGAGATCTAAATTGGTTTATGATGTTATTTCCATCCTAATGTCAGGAGCTATATTTTATTGACTGGATAAAGAGATATGGGCGGTATAAGGAGTCTCATCAATGTAATTATTAATTATACCCTTCACAGTTTTAAAAACACAAGCAGATATACTAAATATTAACAATTTATTTATATAACAGACATATTATTATGTTCGTGTTGTAATATCAATTTAATTAAGTTAAAAATACTGAAAATGTATAATGTTCACTTTTTTATTTTCCATTTTCATGATTCTGACTTTTTCATAGAATCATGAATTCAATGCAACTCTGGTAAATACAATTGGCAATATACCATGTGACTAGGGAAAAGGTTTCTTTAGCTTGGTCATTTAAGTATAAGACTTCACAAACCAATAGTCCTTGCAGGTTCAATTCTTAGCGGAGGCAACAAATCAAATATGATTTATCAAAACCTCTGTGACAATGGAGCCCATATAGATACTCCAGATTATACAAAGACCTTCACAATCATCATTGTTACAAGAGGAAATCTCTAAGACATTAAAGTTGTATTCAGGAGGGGGAGTAATACTCGCTGCAATATAGTAAGTCTGAGAGCCTGGGAGTTCGATCCTAAATGAGACATAACTATATTTCTAAAGACCTCAGTATCATTTACTTCTGCTCCAGATTTTGACACCTAACAAAATGGTAAATCCAAACATCAAATCCATTCAGCAAAATATTGTGACTTGATGTGTAAAAATCAAGCTGTTGGCAACAGTTAAGTCCTGCATGCATTAAATAAGAAGGGCAAAAGATTTAGAGTTAACAGAAGTTTTAGTTGTTTTCTATTTCTAATTTATTTCATATCACTTAAAAACATAAACTAAAAAGATAAAACAGCAGTATATGATGGTATTTATATGTATATCAAACACTGAAGAGCTATCTAATGGGATGTCACTTTGACCCCAGCCTTTGACAGGTCATTTCCTGTGTGGTGGTCCTTCCAAACTTCTACTATAATCAATTGTTAATTGTTAATCAACGATAAGACCAGTGTCCATCAATGGGTACTCAGCCAGTCTGTACAGACCAAATGACCAGTCTTCAATCTTCTCTTTCCTGTCTGGTACTTGGCCAAGATCTCTGGGACAAAATGAATCCTCAGGAAGCCTTCTCGTCTCCATCCTGAGATACAATGGGGCAGATAGTTTATGATAGGATCGTCAATTTCCTGGCCATTGGGCTAAAGGTCCATAATGTGATTGAATACTAATCACTCAGAAACCAAACGCAGTATGTGGAAGAGAAGAAATATCAGTAATCATGGACTTTTTTGGACATAAGTTTTTACTTAGCCATCCCTATCTGTAATCGGCTAGGTCAAAACTTGATGACAATTATAGACTTAGATCATTTCATATTGTCATATAAGATTAAAGGTATCCCCTGTAGGATTTGTATCTGGATACCAAAACTGGCCATAGCATTTGTATCGCCTCCCCCCTCCCATAGGAAAAGTATCCCCCCCCCCCCTTAATCATATAAAGCATTATCTTTATATAATAATTTTAACAATAATTGGAGGATTAAAAGAGATTTTAAGGTATACAGAGAATTTTGCTTAAGACCTCCCATATCTCTTGTCTATTCTTTTATTTTATTCTATTTTTTCTGAAGTCCCATTGAATCCAGGAAATACATAACTTTTTCTTTTTAATTAATAGTACTCCATGAAGAACAGGATTTTAATAAAACATATCCAGACAAAACGCTGTAATGTATATAAACTCATAATAAAGACTTGATTGAATTTAACATTCCATCAATTCAAAACCTCACTTCTTGGAAAACGATAAATTCACAATCAATATGACAGGTTAATTTGCAATGATAGTATGGGATGTGAAATTTCTATAAATGACTAATAAGTTTCTAAGAACAGAGACAGCTAGTAGACAAAAGGACTATATTTACATGAAGGAAAAACATGTCAAAATTAATGCTGATGTAGTATATATATACATGTTATTCCTGTATTAATGCTGATGTAGTATATATATACATGTTATTTCTGTATTTGTTTACAGGTATTTAATGTTAATGTTTCATTTATAAGTTTTTCAATAAACCTGACTCATGTGACCTTAAAATTAAAAGTCAGTCAAGGTCATTCCTTTGAACAGACTTGATAACACTTCTTACCAGCATGCATCAAGCACAATATCATGACTCGGGACCTTTAACAGTTTTGGAAAAGTCAATGTTTAAATATTTCCTTATGTTTGATCCCTGTAACCTTTAAAATCGGTTGAGGTCATTCATTTGAACCAACTTGGTAGGCCTTCACGCAACAATGCTAATGGCCGAATATCATGACCCTTAATTCATTAGCCACTTGATCATTGAGAAGCTGAAAATTGTAAATTATTTTCAGACACCACAATGGACAAAAGGCAACTGCAATAGGTCTCTTCTGGGTTCATCTCAGGTGACCTAAAAACTCAAAGTTTAGTCCAGGTAAAGAGAAAAGGAAATCTTACATCTATAAAAGTGTGGATACACCTGTCCACAGTAAGAGAATAATAGAAACTTTCTCCCCCTTGGGGGCGAGACAGGTGAATCTCAACCCGAAGGGAACATTCTTAAGTTGCAGAATACGAGGCTTGCTGATTGTTGTGCAGCTTCATTATCTAACCCTCAGGGTTGAGATTCCCCTGTCTCACTTCCTTGGGGTGAATGATTATTTTTCTCTTACCCTGTTTACCCTGTTATGTATCTAATATTGATGTTACATCAATGCAAGGAAATGTTCACGTGACTTGATTGAATTGTCGGTGTGACTTCATTGTACTGTTGCCATGATGTTATGGTATTGTTGATGTGACGAAATACAATTGTCGAGAATGTGAAAAGAGCATGTGTAGGTTGTTTTTTCCCTGACTGAAGGATCGACTCGCTTGGATAAAACTGCAGATAAGGAAATCTTATACCTGTAAAAGTGTGGAAACATGTACCTGTCCAGAGTTGGAGGGGCATTGTAGATATATGTCTGTGGAATAGCAGACTTGTGTCTATGGAATGGCAGATTTCTGACCATAAGGAGCATTCACAAACATTCAGATTAATTCTATTTAAGAACTGAGCTTCACCAGTATTTTTATGAAGGAAATTGAGGAAAGTTAATCATGCTTTCAATTTTAGAAGCTTTCAGCTGTAATAATGCTGTAAGTATTATCTGTTTATTTAAGCTGTGATGTCAAGGTTGCTAGCAAATAAAGCTTACGGATGTCAGACAACGAGGCACAAATTGAAAAAAATGGCCTCTGTCTAATCGCCTGATGTAACGTAGACATTACCAATCCTCAACAGCCTAAAACATACCAGCCATATATAGAACTACACTGTTGGATGTCCAAAGTTGGTGTTAATGGACAAAGGTCAAGGTCACCATGATTCTTATTAGTGATCCATTTAAGACACCCTGGTTCAAGTATTGTTAGCATACTTCTCCATCCTTATCAACTATTTATCCTGGGTCCATTTTTATTAAACATTTTACTTCCTCTTAAACAACTCCTATAAATGCATGTAAGCTTTCAAATTTTATGTTAACTTTCGAAAAACAATTTTATTTTCCATGTTATTGGTTTAGCACCTTAAGTGTATCTATTAGAAGCAGACTAAGACTTGGTGACAAATGTATATTGTTCGTGCGATTTGTCCCTGAACACTTGTTAAATGAAGACAGCAAAGTCTCAAGGTTTCAGAACATATATAGGATTTCTCCATCTAAGCTTGTGTCACAATAAACATGTAGTTTATCCTGATTATATCTACATCCCTGGGATTTGTCTTAACCATTTTTATCTCAACAGCTTCAATATCGATGACAACAGTTTAAATGTAGAACACTAAACTTGTCACATGAACATGCCTGTACATTAAAAACCAAATTATCCTTACCCTAAATATCTGAACCTAAATGAAACCATCCAGTTTGTATTGTGTGTTGTGATCTAGACTCCAGTTTATATTGTGTGTTGTAATCTAGACTCCAGTTTGTATTGTGTGTTGGGATATAGACTCCAGTTTGTATTGTGTGTTGTGATCTAGACTCCAGTTTGTATTGTGTGTTGTGATCTAGACTCCAGTTTGTATTGTGTGGTGTGATCTAGACTCTAGTTTGTATTGTGTGTTGTGATATAGACTCCAGTTGATATTGTGTATTGTGTTCTAGACTCCAAATTGTATTGTGTTGTGATCCAGACTCCAGTTTGTATTGTGTGTTGTGATCTAGACTCCAGTTTGTATTGTGTTGTGATCTAGACTCCAGTTTGTATTGTGTTGTTTTCTAGACTCCAGTTTGTATTGTGTGTTGTGATCTAGACTCAAGTTTGTATTGCGTGTTGTGATCTAGACTCCAGTTTGTATTGTGTTGTGATCTAGACTCCAGTTTGTATTGTGTTGTGATCTAGACTCCAGTTTGTATTGTGTGTTGTGATCTAGACTCCAGTTTGTATTGTGTGTTGTGATCTAGACTCCAGTTTGTATTGTGTTGTGATCTAGACTCCAGTTTGTATTGTGTGTTGTGATCTAGACTCCAGTTTGTATTGTGTGTTGTGATCTAGACTCCAGTTTGTATTGTGTGTTGTGATCTAGACTCCAGTTTGTATTGTGTGTTGTGATGTAGACTCCAGTTTGTATTGTGTGGTGTGATCTAGACTCTAGTTTGTATTGTGTGTTGTGATAAAGACTCCAGTTTGTATTGTGTGTTGTGATGTAGACTCCAGTTTGTATTGTGTGGTGTGATCTAGACACTCTAGTTTGTATTGTGTGTTGTGATATAGACTCCAGTTTGTATTGTGTGTTGTGATCTAGACTCCAGTTTGTATTGTGTTGTGATCTAGACTCCAGTTTGTATTGTGTGTTGTGATGTAGACTCCAGTTTGTATTGTGTGTTGTGATTTAGCCACCAGTTTGTATTGTGTGTTGTGATTTAGCCACCAGTTTGTATTGTGTGTTGTGATTTAGCCACGAGTTTGTATTGTGATGTAGACTCCAGTTTGTATTGTGTGTTGTGATCTAGACTCCAGTTTGTATTGTGTTGTGATTTAGACTCCAGTTTGTATTGTGTGTTGTGATCTAGACTCCAGTTTGTATTGTGTGTTGTGATCTAGACTCCAGTTTGTATTGTGTGTTGTGATCTAGACTCCAGTTTGTATTGTGTGTTGTGATGTAGACTCCAGTTTGTATTGTGTGGTGTGATCTAGACTCCAGTTTGTATTGTGTGTTGGGATATAGACTCCAGTTTGTATTGTGTGTTGGGATATAGACTCCAGTTTGTATTGTGTGTTGTGATCTAGACTCCAGTTTGTATTGTGTGTTGTGATCTAGACTCCAGTTTGTATTGTGTGGTGTGATCTAGACTCTAGTTTGTATTGTGTGTTGTGATATAGACTCCAGTTGATATTGTGTATTGTGTTCTAGACTCCAAATTGTATTGGGTGTTGTGATCCAGACTCCAGTTTGTATTGTGTGTTGTGATCTAGACTCCAGTTTGTATTGTGTTGTGATCTAGACTCCAGTTTGTATTGTGTTGTTTTCTAGACTCCAGTTTGTATTGTGTGTTGTGATCTAGACTCAAGTTTGTATTGCGTGTTGTGATCTAGACTCCAGTTTGTATTGTGTTGTGATCTAGACTCCAGTTTGTATTGTGTTGTTTTCTAGACTCCAGTTTGTATTGTGTGTTGTGATCTAGACTCCAGTTTGTATTGTGTTGTGATCTAGACTCCAGTTTGTATTGTGTGTTGTGATCTAGACTCCAGTTTGTATTGTGTGTTGTGATCTAGACTCCAGTTTGTATTGTGTGTTGTGATCTAGACTCCAGTTTGTATTGTGTTGTGATTTAGACTCCAGTTTGTATTGTGTGTTGTGATCTAGACTCCAGTTTGTATTGTGTGTTGTGATCTAGACTCCAGTTTGTATTGTGTTGTGATCTAGACTCCAGTTTGTATTGTGTGGTGTGATCTAGACTCTAGTTTGTATTGTGTGTTGTGATAAAGACTCCAGTTTGTATTGTGTTGTGATCTAGACTCCAGTTTGTATTGTGTGTTGTGATGTAGACTCCAGTTTGTATTGTGTGGTGTGATCTAGACACTCTAGTTTGTATTGTGTGTTGTGATATAGACTCCAGTTTGTATTGTGTGTTGTGATCTAGACTCCAGTTTGTATTGTGTTGTGATCTAGACTCCAGTTTGTATTGTGTGTTGTGATGTAGACTCCAGTTTGTATTGTGTGTTGTGATTTAGCCACCAGTTTGTATTGTGTGTTGTGATTTAGCCACCAGTTTGTATTGTGTGTTGTGATTTAGCCACCAGTTTGTATTGTGATGTAGACTCCAGTTTGTATTGTGTGTTGTGATCTAGACTCCAGTTTGTATTGTGTTGTGATTTAGACTCCAGTTTGTATTGTGTTGTTTTCTAGACTCCAGTTTGTATTGTGTGTTGTGATGTAGACTCCAGTTTGTATTGTGTGTTGTGATTTAGCCACCAGTTTGTATTGTGTGTTGTGATTTAGCCACCAGTTTGTATTGTGTGTTGTGATTTAGCCACGAGTTTGTATTGTGATGTAGACTCCAGTTTGTATTGTGTGTTGTGATCTAGACTCCAGTTTGTATTGTGTTGTGATTTAGACTCCAGTTTGTATTGTGTGTTGTGATCTAGACTCCAGTTTGTATTGTGTATTGTGATCTAGACTCCAGTTTGTATTGTGTGTTGTGATCTAGACTCCAGTTTGTATTGTGTGTTGTGATGTAGACTCCAGTTTGTATTGTGTGGTGTGATCTAGACTCCAGTTTGTATTGTGTGTTGGGATATAGACTCCAGTTTGTATTGTGTGTTGGGATATAGACTCCAGTTTGTATTGTGTGTTGTGATCTAGACTCCAGTTTGTATTGTGTGTTGTGATCTAGACTCCAGTTTGTATTGTGTGGTGTGATCTAGACTCTAGTTTGTATTGTGTGTTGTGATATAGACTCCAGTTGATATTGTGTATTGTGTTCTAGACTCCAAATTGTATTGTGTGTTGTGATCCAGACTCCAGTTTGTATTGTGTGTTGTGATCTAGACTCCAGTTTGTATTGTGTTGTGATCTAGACTCCAGTTTGTATTGTGTTGTTTTCTAGACTCCAGTTTGTATTGTGTGTTGTGATCTAGACTCAAGTTTGTATTGCGTGTTGTGATCTAGACTCCAGTTTGTATTGTGTTGTGATCTAGACTCCAGTTTGTATTGTGTTGTTTTCTAGACTCCAGTTTGTATTGTGTGTTGTGATCTAGACTCCAGTTTGTATTGTGTTGTGATCTAGACTCCAGTTTGTATTGTGTGTTGTGATCTAGACTCCAGTTTGTATTGTGTGTTGTGATCTAGACTCCAGTTTGTATTGTGTGTTGTGATCTAGACTCCAGTTTGTATTGTGTTGTGATTTAGACTCCAGTTTGTATTGTGTGTTGTGATCTAGACTCCAGTTTGTATTGTGTGTTGTGATCTAGACTCCAGTTTGTATTGTGTGTTGTGATCTAGACTCCAGTTTGTATTGTGTGGTGTGATCTAGACTCTAGTTTGTATTGTGTGTTGTGATAAAGACTCCAGTTTGTATTGTGTTGTGATCTAGACTCCAGTTTGTATTGTGTGTTGTGATGTAGACTCCAGTTTGTATTGTGTGGTGTGATCTAGACACTCTAGTTTGTATTGTGTGTTGTGATATAGACTCCAGTTTGTATTGTGTGTTGTGATCTAGACTCCAGTTTGTATTGTGTTGTGATCTAGACTCCAGTTTGTATTGTGTGTTGTGATGTAGACTCCAGTTTGTATTGTGTGTTGTGATTTAGCCACCAGTTTGTATTGTGTGTTGTGATTTAGCCACCAGTTTGTATTGTGTGTTGTGATTTAGCCACCAGTTTGTATTGTGATGTAGACTCCAGTTTGTATTGTGTGTTGTGATCTAGACTCCAGTTTGTATTGTGTTGTGATTTAGACTCCAGTTTGTATTGTGTGTTGTGATCTAGACTCCAGTTTGTATTGTGTGTTGTGATCTAGACTCCAGTTTGTATTGTGTGTTGTGATCTAGACTCCAGTTTGTATTGTGTGTTGTGATGTAGACTCCAGTTTGTATTGTGTGGTGTGATCTAGACTCTAGTTTGTATTGTGTGTTGTGATATAGACTCCAGTTTGTATTGTGTTGTGATCTAGACTCCAGTTTGTATTGTGTGTTGTGATGTAGACTCCAGTTTGTATTGTGTGGTGTGATCTAGACTCTAGTTTGTATTGTGTGTTGTGATATAGACTCCAGTTTGTATTGTGTGTTGTGATCTAGACTCCAGTTTGTATTGTGTTGTGATCTAGACTCCAGTTTGTATTGTGTGTTGTGATGTAGACTCCAGTTTGTATTGTGTGTTGTGATTTAGCCACCAGTTTGTATTGTGTGTTGTGATTTAGCCACCAGTTTGTATTGTGATGTAGACTCCAGTTTGTATTGTGTGTTGTGATCTAGACTCCAGTTTGTATTGTGTGTTGTGATTTAGACTCCAGTTTGTATTGTGTTGTGATGTAGACTCCAGTTTGTATTGTGTGTTGTAATCTAGACTCCAGTTTGTATTGTGTGTTGTGATGTAGACTCCAGTTTGTATTGTGATCTAGACTCCAGTTTGTATTGTGTGTTGTGATGTAGACTCCAGTTTGTATTGTGTGTTGTGATATAGACTCCAGTTGGCATTGTGTGTTGTGATGTAGACTCCAGTTTGTATTGTGTGTTGTGATATAGACTCCAGTTTGTATTGTGTTGTGTTCTAGACTCCAGTTGGTATTGTGTGTTGTGATCTAGACTCCAGTTTGTATTGTGTTGTGTTCTAGGCTCCAATTTGTATTGTGTGTTGTGATGTAGACTCCAGTTTGTATTGTGTGTTGTGATGTAGACTCCAGTTTCTATTGTATGTTAATTGTGATCTAGACTCCAGTTTGTATTGTGTGTTGTGATCTAGACTCCAGTTTGTATTGTGTGTTGTGATCTAGACTCCAGTTTGTATTGTGTGTTGTGATGTAGACTCCAGTTTGTATTGTGTGGTGTGATCTAGACTCTAGTTTGTATTGTGTGTTGTGATATAGACTCCAGTTTGTATTGTGTTGTGATCTAGACTCCAGTTTGTATTGTGTGTTGTGATGTAGACTCCAGTTTGTATTGTGTGGTGTGATCTAGACTCTAGTTTGTATTGTGTGTTGTGATATAGACTCCAGTTTGTATTGTGTATTGTGATCTAGACTCCAGTTTGTATTGTGTTGTGATCTAGACTCCAGTTTGTATTGTGTGTTGTGATGTAGACTCCAGTTTGTATTGTGTGTTGTGATTTAGCCACCAGTTTGTATTGTGTGTTGTGATTTAGCCACCAGTTTGTATTGTGTGTTGTGATTTAGCCACCAGTTTGTATTGTGATGTAGACTCCAGTTTGTATTGTGTGTTGTGATCTAGACTCCAGTTTGTATTGTGTGTTGTGATTTAGACTCCAGTTTGTATTGTGTGTTGTGATGTAGACTCCAGTTTGTATTGTGTGTTGTGATGTAGACTCCAGTTTGTATTGTGTGTTGTAATCTAGACTCCAGTTTGTATTGTGTGTTGTGATGTAGACTCCAGTTTGTATTGTGTGTTGTGATGTAGACTCCAGTTTGTATTGTGTGTTGTAATCTAGACTCCAGTTTGTATTGTGTGTTGTGATGTAGACTCCAGTTTGTATTGTGATCTAGACTCCAGTTTGTATTGTGTGTTGTGATGTAGACTCCAGTTTGTATTGTGTGTTGTGATATAGACTCCAGTTGGCATTGTGTGTTGTGATGTAGACTCCAGTTTGTATTGTGTGTTGTGATATAGACTCCAGTTTGTATTGTGTTGTGTTCTAGACTCCAGTTGGTATTGTGTGTTGTGATATAGACTCCAGTTTGTACTGTGTTGTGTTCTAGACTCCAATTTGTATTGTGTGTTGTGATGTAGACTCCAGTTTGTATTGTGTGTTGTGATCTAGACTCCAGTTTGTATTGTGTGTTGTGATTTAGACTCCAGTTTGTATTGTGTGTTGTGATGTAGACTCCAGTTTGTATTGTGTGTTGTAATCTAGACTCCAGTTTGTATTGTGTGTTGTGATGTAGACTCCAGTTTGTATTGTGTGTTGTAATCTAGACTCCAGTTTGTATTGTGTGTTGTGATGTAGACTCCAGTTTGTATTGTGATCTAGACTCCAGTTTGTATTGTGTGTTGTGATGTAGACTCCAGTTTGTATTGTGTGTTGTGATATAGACTCCAGTTGGCATTGTGTGTTGTGATGTAGACTCCAGTTTGTATTGTGTGTTGTGATATAGACTCCAGTTTGTATTGTGTTGTGTTCTAGACTCCAGTTGGTATTGTGTGTTGTGATATAGACTCCAGTTTGTACTGTGTTGTGTTCTAGACTCCAATTTGTATTGTGTGTTGTGATGTAGACTCCAGTTTGTATTGTGTGTTGTGATGTAGACTCCAGTTTCTATTGTATGTTAATTGTGATGTAGACTCCAGTTTGTATTGTGTATTGTGATGTAGACTCCAGTTTGTATTGTGTGTTGTGATCTAGACTCCAGTTTGTATTGTGTGTTGTGATCCAGACTCCAGTTTGTATTGTGTGTTGCTTTCTAGACTCCAGTTTGTATTGTGTGTTGTGATCTAGACTCCAGTTTGTATTGTGTGTTGTGATGTAGACTCCAGTTTCTATTGTATGTTAATTGTGATGTAGACTCCAGTTTGTATTGTGTATTGTGATGTAGACTCCAGTTTGTATTGTGTGTTGCGATGTAGACTCCAGTTTCTATTGTATGTTAATTGTGATGTAGACTCCAGTTTGTATTGTGTATTGTGATGTAGACTCCAGTTTATATTGTATGTTGTGATCTAGACTCCAGTTTGTATTGTGTGTTGTGATGCAGACTCCAGTTTGTATTGTGTGTTGTGATCCAGACTCCAGTTTGTATTGTGTTCTAGACTCCAGTTTGTATTGTGTATTGTGATGTAGACTCCAGTTTGTATTGTGTGTTGTGATCTAGACTCCAGTTTGTATTGTGTGTTGTGATCTAGACTCCAGTTTGTGTTGTGTGTTGTGATCTAGACTCCAGTTTGTATTGTGTGTTGTGATCTAGACTCCAGTTTGTGTTGTGTGTTGTGATCTAGACTCCAGTTTGTGTTGTGTGTTGTGATCTAGACTCCAGTTTGTATTGTGTGTTGTGATCTATAGACTCCAGTTTGTATTGTGTGTTGTGATGTAGACTCCAGTTCCCAGTGTATGGTTTGACAGATTTTGTCATCTGATATTAGATTGTTTCTATGGTAATTCCCTCCAGATATATGTGTATAGATTTATTTGAGCTATATCTCTTAATACGTCTACAGTTGTCACCAAGCATTTGTTGGACTGTGTAGACCTTTCCATAAACACCTGTAGGTATTTGTTATACAGGATCGGTATATAAATTTTAATTATGTCTCCTCTCAAGTTGTACCAATGGTTATTATAAACACACATGCCACGTATATCCCCTCAAATCCCTCACTACGATAGCAGCAGATGGACTACCTTGAATATACATGGATACTTTTTTTATTTTGAGAACATGTTATTTCCCTTATGTATCAATATCGATCTTATTGTTGTTTTTTATTAAGATTTTTATGTTATAATAAGCAATTAGTATGAGATTGCTATTAAGTAATAAACATCAGATTGCTATGTGGTAACATTCTGTGAAAAAAACATTACATGCTCAAGAAATTGTCTTTCCACATACTGTTTTCACAGCCTCTCATTAATAACACTGCATACACTACAGGATGGGGATAAATTGATTAAAACAGAAGCCCTCAACGTTTCTATAGATTACGTGCTCAACCTGAGGGCGAAACAGAAGCAGACAACATATGTAGATGGGTGTACATCACATGTGCTCTGGTTCTGACCCTAGCAGCATTTTTATGGTTGTGACTAGCTGTAAGGTGTCAAAGCTAATCGAGCCCTACATTGCCCAACACTGGGTAGACATCACGGCAGGCTCCATTTCATCTCATCCAGCAGACAATTGAATAACACAGGTCTCAAAAAAAATTTCCCAAAAAAAGGAAAGACTAACTTTCTTTTCATCTCAAAGTAACTATTTTGAATCCAACTTAAAATTGAAACCTTTCCCAACAATTGCCTAATAGAATGAGGAAGCATTTCAGTGAACGATTTTGGCAGACTTGGGAACATATATGTCTATATATTACTAACACACTTCTGTATGAATGAACCTGTGAATGAATTGCAGTCTTGTTGGAGTTTTTTTCTTTCAGATTCTGCTGAGATAAGACATGCCTAAATAAACCTCCAACTTTCTTTTCCGTCCTCAATTTACAAAAATCCTATAAAATACAGTGAAAGATACACCACATATCTCTGTATTTATGTCATGATTGTAATAAAAACTCACAGTAAAGATATTCCACTTCTATTTCTTGGGGTAAATCTTCAAGACTCACTATATGCTTCATAGGTTTTATCTTACAATATTTTTATTTTACACATCCTACTTCTCTTCCAGATCATTTGATAAAAGATCACAATCTTATAGAAAATGAATTTGTGCAAGTTTAAATACATCTGGCAGCTAAAGTATGCGGGAGTTGGTGCACCTCTTGATTCCACCAATGAAGTATATCCCTCTGCTGGTTGCATGGCAGTGTTAATGATTTATAGACGGGGTCCAAGACTGCTGTTTTTCCTCCCTTGTGTTACACAAACACAGCTCCACAGATAAACAAATAATGTCCCAATGTGAGCACTATGCAATAATTCAATCATTCTATTTCATCTATAAATCAAGTAATTAAAAATATCTGTCAACATCAAGATGAACCACACAGTATGGGGCCAGTGACCAATACATTACAGTTGTAAATGATTAATCTATCAAAAAAAAGTTTAAAAAAAAAAAAAAAAAATTAATGCAATGCCTTTATTATTGCCAATAAGATATGGCTAGGGATGATACGTGAAGTTGTTTGGCAATATAAAAGGCCAGTCTGTCGATAATTCCTATAGGGCTATCATCATGCTAACTATTGTATCATTGTTTGACAAAGTTCTAGAAATAGGTGACCTTGACCTTGCAATTCAATTGAAACCCTGAAATGGGAATTCATCAGAGTAATTATCATATCAACTTGGTCTAAATGAAGTATTTAGGGTTGATCATGAATGGAACAGCATCTATGATTAGTAATGATGGAGTTTTGATGAACCTGACCTTGAATCTCTAAAACATAAGCTCACCCAAGGTGATGGGTAAAATAACTGGAAAAAAGAAGTTGCTAATATAGTGATGTCACTATAATGTGGATGATGTGATGAGATTTTCATGTGATCTTGGAACCAAAATGACATTGATGAAGGATGGAATGGAAGCTTGACATGGGTAACATGTTGGATAACACCTTATCTACATAAACACATAGTCCCATCACATGGGCAGGGCATACTAAAACAAATCTCATCTGGAATTCTATCATTACATAGGCAGTGGTACCAAGCAAACTATTAGCATATACGCCAATATAGATATGCATTCCTATGCTTCTTCAATATTACTCTGTCATTATTCAAATCTCTACTAATCAGAAGAGAAGAAGGAAACCTATGGATGGCTTCTCTGCTCCCTGTGATCCCTAATCACTGCTGCCCATCTATAGGAGCTGCTAAATATTGTATGATACATATACATATTAATTTGACAGGCCTGCTATTGAGATAGAGATCTTTATGTTATATTTGATGACTCAGACAGACCAACGGTCACTGCAGTGGTCAAGATAATCACCTCAGAGAACCATTACAAACAAATAAACACCCAACTAGGGCTTTACAATGCAAATACTACACAAACTGACACATGTCTAATGGTCAAACTCCTAACAGGGGCCTACAAGGGAGAACTACCATGGAGATAGCCATCACATCCATGATTATCTATTGAGAATTTTCCAAAAATCTTAATAAATTTATTTTGTGTTTCTACTTACAGACAGACTCAAACAGGTTTCTTATAAAAATTACAAATAATATATATTTCTTTACATGTTTATGAATTATCATTAACCGATATGAATCATACGCTGGTGCTTCAGAGTCAAAGTAAGCTTGAAAACCATTCCATAGCCCTATTATCTGTCAACACCTTAATTCCCAGCTTCCGACTTTTCATCAGTCTGGGTCAAAGGAATGTTTGTTCTAAAGGAGCAAGGAGCACTCTTGTCTCCCAGTGTCAGTCGGAAGCCTGGATCACACTGAAGCTCTTTCCCCTGTTTTCATCAGCAGGGTTAATACTACAGCACAGAAAATAAGGTCAATATATTTCTTCTCCAAATTCTGCACAAAAGAAATGATTGCCGTCTATTGGAATTAATTATACTATTGCTTTGTGAATTTTTCCCCATTATACTGTCCATCGAATACAACTTTCCAACATGTTGTGAGACTTGGTGAAGGTGACTATACTTGTCTAGTCTATGTTCTGTCTGCCGGAGGTGATACCAGACATTATTGTTTGGAAGTATCTGTAACATCTGCTTCCATTCCAGAACTTAATATTTTCATCTCAGACTAAGATAAATAAACAACAGTTCACAAACACACTGTCAAAAACCTCTCACATTTAACACCTCCAAATTCATTTTAAGTTGGGGTTAAAGAGGAATAATTTAAGTAATCATTTTCTGTTAATAACAAGAGACCCAGAGGACCTGTATTGGTAACACTGGGGTATTTGTGTGTTTCTGTGCCAACATATAGTAATATTACAGATATATTCCCATTTACATGCTGTACAGAAGCATGGTACCATGCTGCTATGCAGCACATGCTGCAATCATGCTGTGAAACTAGCAGCATGATGCCAGCATAAAAGCAGCATGATTCCAGCATATGCTGCATTGCAGTCCATGCTGCAAATTGATAAGTGATTGAGCACATTTCCATGTTCCCCATATCCCACTCGAGGTGCACAAACATTCTGACCAAGATCCGACCGTCCTAAGTACTCTAGAAATGATGACAAAACCGCCTTTTGACCTGTCCCCATTCCGTAAGAATGAAATAATGCTACTGCGGACACTTGGTTCATTGTCCACCATTAACCGGAATGATTACCTTTCCGTTTTCCCAAAGAAGGCGGTCACCAGTTAGCAGTCACAGGATACATTTACAATGTATTGACTCAGCTCCTAACACTAAATGACAACTATATCCAATATCACTGGATTTATGGCTCGTGAGTGATCTTGCACATGCATGAAAATAGTCTATTTGAACTTTAATAACTACAATATTTCCCTACAAATAGTTTTTATCAAAATGGGCTGACATCAAGTACACTGTCATATTGTACATCATTGCAGATATTATTCAACTTATAACAACGATTTCATGAGCAATACATTACACATATGAATTTTTATCTCATTGTTGAGGTACATCATCCAATAAATACTTACGATGGATGATACAACTGAAAACATATACATGGTAATTAATGTATAATTAATCGACACCAGGCTGTTGAAAGTCTACCGCCATTACTGATTGAGCGGGTCCTATTCAATTCCGCTTGAGCGGGTCCGCTACAATTCCGCTCGAGCGGGTCCGCTACAAGCCCGCCCGGCAAGCGGGTCCGCTACAAGTCCACTCAAGCCCGCTACAAAACCGCTCAAGCCCGCTGCGAACCCGCTGAAGCCCGCGCCCGAACCTGCTGCCGATCCGCTAGAAGCCCGCTAAAAACCCGCGGCAATCCCGCTAAAAACCCGCGCAAATTCTGAGCAGAGGGCTGTGCGGGTCAACGCTCTGTGAGCGTTTGAGTACCAAATCACCCTCCTCGTACTGTAGCTACACGTAACATAAATGTTAACAAAACTTACTACTGATATGAGTGACTATAGCTATCTATAAGCCGAATACAAAACTTAAAACATATAAGAGATCAAAAAGGACTGATCAAATAGTTCTGCATAAACATTAATTAAATTAAATTAAATTATCATTTTCCCCTATAGGCCCCATTCATCCACCAGACCCTCAGTTGATACCAAATTAGAAAGTTCTCTTTAACTAGCGTAAAACCAAATATGATGTTAGACCCATTTCTGCTATATTGGATGGCCCCTTTGCCCCTATAGAGCTCTGATCATTCATTGATATAAAACAGAGTTTGTATTATAATCACTGATGCTGGGTGTTGACATGCTGCTGCATCAGAGTACAAAGGGAAGAAAAAGGGTTTTGGGCACCGCCCTTCTACCCTCAAGGGGTCAGAGCCAAAATAACCGAACATCTTCCCCTATTGATTATATCCTGCATTCCAAACTTGATCAAAGTCCATTTATTCTAACAAACAAAAAATCTTAAGGCTTATATAATTTGCCTTCTCCTACCATGCCAAAGTTTGATAAAAACGACCATAAGTAGTAAGTACACAAACAATCGTACTGACTGCATGGTCATGGTAAATCTGTGTCATAAAGTGGTCAGACGATATTACAACTGGCCATGGTAAATTTGTGTCATAAAGTGGTCAGACGATATTACTACTGGCCATGGTAAATCTGTGTCATAAAGTGGTCAGACGATATTAGTACTGGTCATGGTAAATCTGTGTCATAAAGTGGTCAGACGATATTAGTACTGGCCATGGTAAGTCTGTGTCATAAAGTGGTCAGACGATATTACTACTGGCCATGGTAAATCTGTGTCATAAAGTGGTCAGGGGATATTACTACTGGCCATGGTAAATCTGTGTCATAAAGTGGTCAGACGATATTAGTACTGGTCATGGTAAATCTGTGTCATAAAGTGGTCAGGGGATATTACTACTGGCCATGGTAAATCTGTGTCATAAAGTGGTCAGACGATATTAGTACTGGTCATGGTAAATCTGTGTCATAAAGTGGTCAGGGGATATTACTACTGGCCATGGTAAATCTGTGTCATAAAGTGGTCAGACGATATTAGTACTGGTCATGGTAAATCTGTGTCATAAAGTGGTCAGACGATATTACTACTGGCCATGGTAAATCTGTGTCATAAAGTGGTCAAACGATATTACTACTGGCCGTGGTAAATCTGTGTCATAAAGTGGTCAGACGATATTACTACTGGCCATGGTAAATCTGTGTCATAAAGTGGTCAGACGATATTACTACTGGCCATGGTAAATCTGTGTCATAAAGTGGTCAGACGATATTACTACTGGCCATGGTAAATCTGTGTCATAAAGTGGTCAGACGATATTAGTACTGGCCATGGTAAATCTGTGTCATAAAGTGGTCAGGCGATATTACTACTGGCCATGGTAAGTCTGTGTCATAAAGTGGTCAGGCGATATTACTACTGGCCATGGTAAGTCTGTGTCATAAAGTGGTCAGGGGATATTACTACTGGCCATGGTAAGTCTGTGTCATAAAGTGGTCAGACGATATTACTACTGGTCATGGTAAGTCTGTGTCATAACGTGGTCAAACAATATTACCACTGGCCATGGTAAATCTGTGTCATAAAGTGGTCAAACGATATTACTACTGGCCATGGTAAGTCTGTGTCATAAAGTGGTCAGACGATATTACCACTGGCCATGGTAAATCTGTGTCATAAAGTGGTCAGACAATATTACCACTGGCCATGGTAAGTCTGTGTCATAAAGTGGTCAGACGATATTAATATTGACTGTGGTAAATCTGTGACGTAAAGTGGTCAAACAATACTTGTCAAATTATACATACATCTCATTCAATTGTTGTAAAAATATTTTCGTTAAAAACTTCTTTCCTTAAGGGTGGCATATCTGCTCATCTGAATGTGAAATTCATAACTTAATTAAAGAAAATGTTTGAAACAAACAAAACCAAAACATCTTAATCTTTCAATTATTTTGTAAATCAGAAAAAACTGAATGTTCTGTTGGCCCAGATTAAAGTGTATTGTGTGTTACCATAGCAGCCTGTCAGTCTGTCATCAAATAACCATACTAACATTTACACATACTGTTCTTGTTCAGAAATGCATTCCAGGCTTAACCTCAATGAAATTGTGATGGAACAAATTCTCGACTAAGAAAATCTCAAATTCCCATCAACTTTAATGAAATTCTGATGTATCACTGGTTGATCCATGGGATTCTGATAGAATCCAAATTTCATTCACAACACTCTAAAGTACTGGCACGATGGAGACGAGGAACTAGTGAAAATTGTATGTTTGAACAATTTATTACAATTCCTGTTGTAACTAACAGCAAGTTCAATGTAAATGAATCTCACCTTACAATGCGATGATTCTTTGAATGTTTCAGTAATGTTTTTGTATGATTTTTGACTTGACACTGTTCAATCTTCGAATTAATCACGTTTCTTCGCTTCTGACAAAATTATCCGAACCTAGCTCTCCCCATGCATTTAAGAGTCATGTTGTTTCCATGTTCCCCAATTTACAGTTGGATAGGGCTTCTCTGAAACTCATTAACTCCAAACTATTTTTTCTACATCTTTGGAAAGAAGAAAATCAATGGATCATTATAGAAGTGCCAGTATGTGGAGCCTCCAAGCTTTCCATCACCAACATTTCACACCACTAAGAAATGTGGAATTTCCTTCGAAGAAACAATAGATTATATATATACATGTCAGTGTTATTTTTAGGTTAAAATACGTTAGTTAATCAAACGAATCGTTTAATCACACTGGCCAATTGAGACCAATCCTCTCTGAAGTATCCAGTGGAATTAAATTTAACATTTCAATGTAATTTATTTGATAGTCTTGAAAGATCTCTTTTGAATTGCTTTCAAAAGTAAATAATGATATGGTGTTAATTGAATTACATACTATCTTGTTGCATACTTTACACTAGTATTGAGCTGTACAAGGTTGTCTCAAGGAAGTGTAAATAGAGCCATAATTGTTAACATTTTTCTATATTTACCGGGGTACACCTTTAAAACAGCTTGAGTAATACTAATCACTTAGCAAATTCTCATACATAGACTGTGGTGAGTTGCCTTGATCTTAATTCCACCAAGCATTGACCCGTACTATGTCTTAACAAAATGCTCATCAGTTCAGCAATACTGAATTTACACTTGACCTTTGACCTGGTGACCTTGACTATGATCATTTGACTTCCATGATTTTGACCAATTTTCTTGCAAATGCCACAACAACATATTTTCCAGTTGAAAAAAACAAAGCTTGAAGTTAACTTTGACAAATTGACTTTTATTGATACAATGACCTTTGCTATTGTTTAATTCAGTTTCTATGTTTGATTCTGACCAATGATGCTTCCAGCTCAATACTTTAAGTACCACAACAAAATATTACCAGTTAAGAGATACAAAGTTATCTTTGACCTCAAGTATTCAATCCTGGTCTTTAACCTGATCGATAATAAACATTTGTTAATTAACTTCTTGTTGCCATAGCATTGCCACAAATACAACACTGACAGGTCAGTAAGGGTAAATACAACACTCACAGGTCAGTAAGGGTAAATACAAAACTCACAGGTCAGTAAGGGTAAATACAACACTCACAGGTCAGCAAGCTTGACTCTCATTTCTTTTTGGCTCCATAATTGCTGGGCTAATGGAAATGGAAATTCTGGAGCAGGTTTATCTTCAATGGTTAGTTTTGAATTGTTTTCTTTTAAAACCTCTCCCATCAAGATCCAGGGTTGTAGTCAGACATCAACATTTTAACCAATATTGCTTCAAAGAGTCATAACAAAAAAATGTCAATGAGTGAAAAGATACAAAATTTGACTTTGGCCTTTGATTAAGTGACCTTGACCTTCGAATAGTTGACTCCTCATTGACATTTACTCAATATTGTTTCATAGTGTCACAACAAAGTGATCAATAGGGAAAATAAAAAAAAAAAAAATTCATTCTTTGATCCTGTCACATTGACCTTTGACCATCTGATCTTGAACTTTAGTCAGTTGACTCCTTAATCAATTTTAACCAATATTGCTTTATCAAGTCATAGCAATTGTCCATCAGTGAAAAGTAACAAAATTTTACCTTCACCTTTTTGGCCAGTGACCTTGAGCTCTGACCTGATGACCTTGACTTTGGTCAGTAGACTCCTTGTCTAATTCTGAACAACTTTGCTTCATCATGTCATAACAAAATGTTCATCAGTGAAAAGTTGACCCTGATTTTTGAGCCTGATGACCTTGAACTTTGACCTTGATTTTTAAATTTTTACCTTGAATTTTTGTGTGTATTTTTGTGAACTGAACATCTTGACTAAGTTTCAAGTAAATCAATCAATAACTACAAAAAGTATAACCTGGAGTAAAATTTGTGGACAGACAGTGACAGTGATTAATATAGGGTACACACATATCTCCAATATGGGGCCCTAACAAGGGTCTGTGGCAACTGGCACACACCCGATGTTGGAATGAAAATTTTATGCAAACAGTAAATTTTGAATTTCTGACTATCTATTTGTTTCCATGATAACAGAAATATATCAACAATGCCTATTGCAAATGGCACAACTAGTGTAGCTCGGCATGTATAAAGTTTGGTATAGAGATCAGTGGATAAGTTTTTCAAGTTGTAGCACGGAAATTCTAACCTAGCCTGCATTGTAGGCAGTCTGTAATATGGCTGTGCAATGTCTGTAAATCTGTGTCCTAATATTCTTATGGCTCATTTTACCTCCTGATTTATGCATTTTGGATTTAAACCTGACATCTCCTAATGTAACAACCCACTATAGTTAACCTAGCTAGAACTTAATCGAGAAAAAACATTTCAAGGGAGTTATTAATCACAAATGATATGCATCGTCATGATGCCTTATATAAAATTACATACATTTGCAACAAAATTCCCCGCCATGTCCAAAGAATCAATATCTATCAATTGTCATGATCAATCAAATTAAATTTTTTTCAATATATACAATATCTAGTTCTGAGAGTCATCAAATATTTTTAATTTCATTTGTATGGGATTACCTAAGAGCCTCATTTATATTGAATTTCTTTTATTTCCAACAAAAACTAGAGCCGCTATTGTATTCATTGTTTTATACATATTCAATTGCAAAATCTATTCTTTTTTTTTTAACAGCTATAGAACCTACCGAGATTCACATGGATTTTCTGTTCTGAAGATGAGTATTTCCATAGCTACATCAGACAATTCATTATTTTTACGTCGGGGGGAAAGATTCATAACAGACTTGAAATCTAAGTCAGACAAACGTTTTGACAATCTACATCATCAGACAATGTTTTAATTAACCATGTATTGTTCAAAACAGGGTTTCATTCAGGCTTGAAATTGTTCAATATTTGCAACAAGCACCTAAAACTTAACTCAATAACAATTTCCTGAAATTTACAAAACATAAAATGTGACACTCCAGGTGATACACACAACATGAAAACAACATTATGCAAATACAAACAGCCATCAATCTCTTACCTATGGAAACAACTGATCCAGATGAATGCTATAATTGTCAGCATTTATTTGCTTCAAATAAATATATTTTCCAGGCTCTATATACGGTATATATAAATATTAACAAAAGGAATTTCTACAATGTTGAATACAATACTAGTTTTTGTCTGTGATGATATGTTTTGGAAGAATGATAAATGAATGGAAAGTACCTGGTGTCCAATTAAATACTCATCTAGTTGAATATTTACTCCATGAAATACTCGATCATCTCCCAATTAAAATATTAATCCCCAGCCAACTACTGATCACACATTGGATCTCACAAACTTTGCATAATTGCTCAAAACTCAAGTTTTTAACAATAAACTACAAAATGTACCCTCAAACCAACATACAGGGACGATGGGGACCACTAGAATAATCAACCTAGGACTAATGTAATACCTCCACCATCACACTTCCACAAACTGATAAAAGAAAATCATTAAATCAAATGACAAATAATTCCAAATATGGGACTGATCATCAATATCACCCCATCACCCTTATATAATTTCATTGCTGTTCATATGATAAAAAAAAATAGCTATACCATATAATTTATATTATGATAAAGCCTTTCTAATTTCTTGTCGATAAACAACTTTACATATGCTTGACAATAACTTGTAATATAAAACTCTAAATGAAGAATGATCAGTTCTTGAATATGAGTGTTTCACATTGCGTTACCATTAAGTGGCATTAGGAATAGCTAACATCCCTCTATCTTAATTATATAACGAGCTTAGCCTTCATCATGACAAGTGATCTTTAGATAGAAAAAAATGGTGACATTTAACAATGTAAAAGCAGGAATGTTCAAACATGAAATATATTTTTCAAATGTGAGCATAAAATACACCCAGTTCTCTAGTGTTGTAACAAAATGTAAGTTCTTGCTATCAAAAAAGGCAAGGTCAAATATCTAACACCATCAGTAACATTAACATGGTGACAGATGACCTTCTTCATCTAATGTCCTTCCTCATTAAGAATCTATTTTAAGATGTTAGGATGCTAATTAATTACCCTTGGTAAAACGTCGTTGGAATCAGAAGCTGCAGCATTGCCTGTTTAAGTCCTGTTTGTATCACAGAATGAAAATAAAATGGAATAAATTGCAACCACAAAAATGATCCATGACAAATAAGACTCTTTCAGTTGTGCCTCCTCTTGTTCTAGAATGCGACTTCACTCTGATATTCTAACACACCATGTAAACAAGACAAAAGCATTCATCTAGCCATATTTTGATTCCCTGATCAGTTCGTTTTCCATGGACTGTTTTAGACATTTTTAATTTGAAAAACAATTATTGTTTTATTTGTCCACTTGAACTTGTTGAAATGGTTCAGAATGGAATCAAATGTCTCGAGGGAACTCCAATTGGGCAGAAACAGATTTTCTTCTAATAATAACAGTGACCTTTACCTTTCATATAAAAAAGAACCACTTCCAAACTATTTTGTGTTAGATGGGCAGCACTATATGAAGTTTGATGATGGGCAGCACTATATGAAGTTTGATGATGGGCAGCACTATTAGAAGTTTGATGATGGGCAGCACTATATTAAGTTTGATGATGGGCAGCACTATATGAAGTTTGATGATGGGCAGCACTATTAGAAGTTTGATGATGGGCAGCACTATATGAAGTTTGATGATGGGCAGCACTATTAGAAGTTTGATGATGGGCAGCACTATTAGAAGTTTGATGATGGGCAGCACTATTAGAAGTTTGATGATGGGCAGCACTATATGAAGTTTGATGATGGGCAGCACTATTAGAAGTTTGATGATGGGCAGCACTATTAGAAGTCTGATGATGGGCAGCACTATATGAAGTTTGATGATGGGCAGCACTATATGAAGTTTGATGATGGGCAGCACTATTAGAAGTTTGATGATGGGCAGCACTATATGAAGTTTGATGATGGGCAGCACTATTAGAAGTTTGATGATGGGCAGCACTATATGAAGTTTGATGATGGGCAGCACTATTAGAAGTTTGATGATGGGCAGCACTATTAGAAGTTTGATGATGGGCAGCACTATTAGAAGTTTGATGATGGGCAGCACTATATGAAGTTTGATGATGGGCAGCACTATATGAAGTTTGATGATGGGCAGCACTATATGAAGTTTGATGATGGGCAGCACTATTAGAAGTTTGATGATGGGCAGCACTATATGAAGTTTGATGATGGGCAGCACTATTAGAAGTTTGATGATGGGCAGCACTATTAGAAGTTTGATGATGGGCAGCACTATTAGAAGTTTGATGATGGGCAGCACTATATGAAGTTTGATGATGGGCAGCACTATATGAAGTTTGATGATGGGCAGCACTATATGAAGTTTGATGATGGGCAGCACTATTAGAAGTTTGATGATGGGCAGCACTATATGAAGTTTGATGATGGGCAGCACTATATGAAGTTTGATGATGGGCAGCACTATTAGAAGTTTGATGATGGGCAGCACTATTAGAAGTTTGATGATGGGCAGCACTATTAGAAGTTTGATGATGGGCAGCACTATATGAAGTTTGATGATGGGCAGCACTATATGAAGTTTGATGATGGGCAGCACTATATGAAGTTTGATGATGGGCAGCACTATATGAAGTTTGATGATGGGCAGCACTATTAGAAGTTTGATGATGGGCAGCACTATATGAAGTTTGATGATGGGCAGCACTATATGAAGTTTGATGATGGGCAGCACTATATGAAGTTTGATGATGGGCAGCACTATTAGAAGTTTGATGATGGGCAGCACTATATGAAGTTTGATGATGGGCAGCACTATTAGAAGTTTGATGATGGGCAGCACTATTAGAAGTTTGATGATGGGCAGCACTATTAGAAGTTTGATGATGGGCAGCACTATATGAAGTTTGATGATGGGCAGCACTATATGAAGTTTGATGATGGGCAGCACTATATGAAGTTTGATGATGGGCAGCACTATTAGAAGTTTGATGATGGGCAGCACTATTAGAAGTTTGATGATGGGCAGCACTATTAGAAGTTTGATGATGGGCAGCACTATATGAAGTTTGATGATGGGCAGCACTATATGAAGTTTGATGATGGGCAGCACTATTAGAAGTTTGATGATGGGCAGCACTATATGAAGTTTGATGATGGGCAGCACTATATGAAGTTTGATGATGGGCAGCACTATTAGAAGTTTGATGATGGGCAGCACTATTAGAAGTTTGATGATGGGCAGCACTATATGAAGTTTGATGATGGGCAGCACTATATGAAGTTTGAGTTTATTCGGTCTATTAGGAAACTTGAGTAACTAGGCAGATCTGTTCATAGCAACCTCAATCTTTTGACTTTCTTATCTAAAACGAAGTCCAAAACCATCTCTGCCAGTAAACATGCAGTGTGTGAAGCTTTACTTTTGTAGGTACACTTGAACTTAAATGTTCAGAAAACAAATAACTACTTACAGTAACAGTGACCTCTATATACCATTGACCTTTTGAACTGAAAAGAAATCCCAAGGAAGACCTTCCAATAAGAATTATTTAAAGATTAGTTTGTAAAGTTTCGAGCTGGATCAGTCAACATGAACTTGATTAGTTGTCTAAAATTGGTGATGTTGATGGAAAGCCATGATGGAATGACAAAATGACAGGGGTCAGGGGTCAGTATAATATATACTCATTCTTATAATCTTCCATCGAGAGGATAACATTGTTTTGAGAGACTGAACAAGCCACATGTGGTGAGAATTGTTCTTCCCCTCACAAGGATGTGAGGATCCAGACAGGAATATGCCTATGATAAAACAACTGTCTGATATTTCTGATCAAACGACATGCTCATTTTTACCCACAAAATTCATTGGGACCCACCAAATCATTTCATTACAACTTATCAACCAACATTACCAGAATGAAAAAAACAAGAGTTTACCAAGGCGGAGGCAATTTCTGTGTTCATGCTTCAGGGATCGAGTGACAATGTACCCAATCATATGGTGATGGTTGTCCATAGTTCCTAATAATGAGCACATGTAGGCACTAGTGACCACTCAACGTACACTGATTTCATGATCTACACGCAAACTACCGCTGGTCAAAATTGCTTCCTAATAACATTGGCACCACATTGTGGACAATGAGACAGTGAAATTGGTCAGTAATGACATTGTTCAGCAGCTGAGTGGACATGGAAATCGGTCGCCATGTTATTGGAAGTCTGTAATTACGTAGGGTTTCTAGATATAGATTCCAAAATGTACATATGAACCAGCCAACACCTCGCAATAACACTCAAGCATTTTGATAATATGCTCATTACTTGTCAAATGAGGGCTCCTCTCCCTGTATGGTACCAGAGCATGATTGGAATACTCCAGTTTATTTATTCTAAAATGTAAGCCTCCATTGATCAGTTATATTCTACTGAAAAGCAGAAATTACAAGTAAAATGTAACATTGAAAAGTTAAATATCAGATGAACTGTAAACCACAGGCTATAATTACTAATGCCTCCTTTTCCAGATATAAATCTGTAAATAGCTCTAAAATCATGATGAAATGTTCAGCCTGAAAGCATTAGTGAAGCATCCATCATTAAAAATAGTTTATATCATTATTTCTTAAGATGATAAGGTACCATACAGCCTTAAACTAAAAATGTACCATAAGACTGTATACTAACAATGGGAGAATATAGTTTTAAAATGAGTCATTCAGCCTTAGGATAATTACAATAATGCCTTAATTATATATATATAGAGTTGACTTCCCCAAGATTAATTATAACGAATCACCTCAACTACAGGTACATTATATATACAAATTTTAATTTTTTACCTTACTTCCAAAACAACAAGGACAGTTCCTAGCTTTTACAGATAAAAAGCCTGTCAATGTAAGAGATGGTTTTACATCTAGAACAGCTGAGCAAGCTTGAGGGTTTTATGCAATGTGAAGCATGCTGAAGGCTTTAGTCGTGCTGGCCATTAGTCAGTAACTTGCAAATCTATTTTAATTATGTGTACAGTAATTCTAGTACTGCTAACAGCAAGTATATAACAAATCAGATTAGAATTTGTCAAACACATCTATCAAACACTGAATTTCCACCAACTCTAAGTGAATTACATTGCCAATGTCAGCCATGTAATTGTCCCTCCAAATATGCTGGCTACATTCTGAATGTCTTCATTTTTAAACCCAGTGTAATTTAGAGGTCACAAATTTGAGACATCTTAAGATGCAGACAATATGCTCTGTTCTTTTCAAAATTAAATTTTCTACAATTATTTCTCTGTACTTTAATAAAAATGTGTGTAATTCTGTCCCTGGAGAATTGTAAATGTTATAGAGATAACTTATCCCAAGTGTGACTGTCCCTTACGTTTAATACCACGACAACAAGCCTATCATGTGACACCAAAGCTACTACATTGTCCTGACAACTTTGATCTCATCCTATCCAATCTAACGTACCAGCCAGTAATTTCATACAAACCATATAAAACACTCTTTTCTCTCTAATTATTGGTATGATCAAGTGATGTTTAACACATACACTTACAATGTGAGATGATTCTTCAATTTTCAAATGATTTTGTACATTTTTCAAATAGTTCCAACATGTACTTTTTCTATTCTATACAGTTTGAGTACAGATAAAATGATTGTACTATCTCTGGTTATGTTTATTCCTACAATAGTCTATTTTTGTATTTCTCTAGTGTTAATACAGATCAATATCGTTCATGTGATTTAGCACCCGTCGCCATTGATCAGCAGTCCAAACTCATCACTGGCCGTGAGAGAGAGAACTGTACCAACCTCACAGATAACATTCTGCTTACCTGAACAATCTGTTAATTAAACTTCTCTTCGACTCAATTACCACAACTATGACAAACTACATGGAGTTCTGTTCCACAGCCATCTTACAGGTTCAATTACTTCACCCGCAAATTAAAAACATCATTAGCATTTCCTTGGTATCCAATTAAATTTTTTTGTTAAAAGTACTTTGCAATAACAGAATTCTTGTAATATGAGGCACAACAGGTCGGGAGCTATTACTTCCAACACAGAGTAAAAGATTTGACATAAATGACATTATAGTTCTGTAAAAGCAGTGTACATGTACTTATATCTTGAATCGCCTTGGAGTGTACCGATGTTCTCATCACAAAATCAATGGACCTTATAGTGAAATTAATAAACACGTCTATAGAAACTGGGTAGACAATTTAAGGGCACCTGCACATGTTTATCTGGGTGGATGGTTGGCACAGTGATAATACACTAACGGGTACTCTGGCTTCCTCCCACAGATCCCTCAGACTCCATCCAGCCCAACAAGAAAGATTTGAATTGGTATATTTTGTTTCACAATTGTTGTAAATAGACAAAATTTAACATGCTTTGTAAAGGACTGCTGATCTCATGATTTTAATTTTCATGTAATATATCTACAAAAATAATAAACCATATAATCTAGAAATGTCAAATTTAGGCCTTGTATTTTATAGGGCTCTGAAATCGACAGCAGTCATTTAATTTCCCTTTCTCAATACATTTACTAACCTCTCAAACTTGATCCTGTTCCATATATTTTCATTCTTTTTCACAAACAAATTAAGTTAATTATTCATCTAAAACAATATCAAAAATTTAATGGTAAAATAAAATAGGCAAAATAGATAAGGTTTATGCAAACCAACTGTATGTCTCATAGTAATTCGTATGGGAGGGGAAGTAACTCTTATTCTCATTTCTTCATGTGCTGTTACAAAAAGAAATCAACAAAGCAAACCACCAAATAATGAAATTTACAGTCATTAAATATCAATTATTAATCTTATATATTCAATATTGGAGAAATATCAACTTATAATCAAGAAGACTACCACAATTTCATATATACAAAACATTTTTGATAAATAAAATAGTTTGTGTTCATTTCAAATCATACCAGTCCTAGTTCCAGTACCATGTTTCACCAGTCCTAGTCCCAGTACCATGTTTCACCAGTCCTAGTACCATGTTTCACCAGTCCTAGTTCCATGTTTCACCAGTCCTAGTTCCAGTACCATGTTTCACCAGTCCTAGTACCATGTTTCACCAGTCCTAGCCCCAGTACCATGTTCCACCAGTCCTAGTCCCAGTACCATGTTTCACCAGTCCTAGTTCCATGTTTCACCAGTCCTAGTTCCAGTACCATGTTTCACCAGTCCTAGTACCATGTTTCACCAGTCCTAGTTCCAGTACCATGTTTCACCAGTCCTAGTTCCATGTTTCACCAGTCCTAGTTCTAGTACCATGTTTCACCAGTCCTAGTACCAGTACCATGTTTCACCAGTCCTAGTTCCAGTACCATGTTCCACCACTCCCAGTACCATGTTCCACCAGTCCCAGTACAATGTTTCACCAGTCCTAGTTCCAGTACCATGTTCCACCAGTCCCAGTACCATGTATCACCAGTCCTAGTACCATGTTTCACCAGTCCTAGTTCCAGTACCATGTTCCACCAGTCCTAGTACCATGTATCACCAGTCCTAGTACCATGTTTCACCAGTCCTAGTTCCAGTACCATGTTTCACCAGTCCTAATACCAGTACCATGTTTCACCAGTCCTAGTTCTAGTACCATGTTTCACCAGTCCTAGTTCTAGTACCATGTTTCACCAGTCCTAATACCAGTACCATGTTTCACCAGTCCTAGTTCTAGTACCATGTTCCACCAGTCCTAGTACCAGTACCATGTTTCACCAGTCCCAGTACCATGTTTCACCAGTCCTAGTTCAATGTTTCACCAGTCCTAGTCCCAGTACAATGTTTCACCAGTCCTAGTACCAGTACCATATTTGACCAGTCCTAGTACCATGTTTCACCAGTCCCAGTACAATGTTTCACCAGTCCTAGTCCCTGTACCATATTTGACCAGTCCTAGTACCATGTTCCACCAGTCCTAGTACCATGTTTCACCAGTCCCAGTACCATGTTTCACCAGTCCCAGTACAATTTTTCACCAGTCCTAGTTCCATGTTTCACCAGTCCTAGTACCATGTTTCACCAGTCCTAGTTCCAGTACCATGTTTCACCAGTCCTAGTCCCAGTACAATGTTTCACCAGTGCTAGTCCCAGTACAATGTTTCACCAGTCCTAGTTCTAGTACCATGTTTCACCAGTCCTAGTACCAGTACCATATTTGACCAGTCCTAGTTCCATGTTTCACCAGTCCTAGCCCCAGTACCATGTTTCACCAGTCCTAGTCCCTGTACCATGTTTCACCAGTCCTAGTCCCAGTACCATGTTTCACCAGTCCTAGTACCATGTTTCACCAGTCCTAGTTCCAGTACCATGTTTCACCAGTCCTAGTCCCAGTACCATGTTTCACCAGTCCTAGTTCCATGTTTCACCAGTCCTAGTCCCAGTACCATGTTTCACCAGTCCTAGTCCCAGTACCATGTTTCACCAGTCCTAGTACCATGTTTCACCAGTCCTAGTTCCATGTTTCACCAGTCCTAGTTCCAGTACCATGTTTCACCAGTCCTAGTCCCCGTACCATGTTTCATCAGTCCTAGTTCTAGTACCATGTTTCACCAGTCCTAGTCCCAGTACCATATTCCACCAGTCCTAGCCCCAGTACCATGTTTCACCAGTCCTAGTCCCAGTACCATGTTTCACCAGTCCTAGTTCCATGTTTCACCAGTCCTAGCCCCAGTAGCATGTTTCACCAGTCCTAGTTCCAGTACCATGTTTCACCAGTCCTAGTTCCATGTTTCACCAGTCCTAGTTCTAGTACCATGTTTCACCAGTCCTAGTACCATGTTTCACCAGTCCTAGTTCTAGTACCATGTTTCACCAGTCCTAGTCCCCGTACCATGTTTCATCAGTCCTAGTTCTAGTACCATGTTTCACCAGTCCTAGCCCCAGTACCATGTTTCACCAGTCCTAGCCCCAGTTCCATGTTTCACCAGTCCTAGTTCCAGTACCATGTTTCACCAGTCCTAGTTCTAGTACCATGTTTCACCAGTCCTAGCCCCAGTACCATGTTTCACCAGTCCTAGTTCTAGTACCATGTTTCACCAGTCCTAGTACCATGTTTCACCAGTCCTAGCCCCAGTACCATGTTTCACCAGTCCTAGTCCCTGTACCATGTTTCACCAGTCCTAGTCCCAGTACCATGTTTCACCAGTCCTAGTACCATGTTTCACCAGTCCTAGTTCCAGTACCATGTTTCACCAGTCCTAGTCCCAGTACCATGTTTCACCAGTCCTAGTTCCATGTTTCACCAGTCCTAGTCCCAGTACCATGTTTCACCAGTCCTAGTTCAATGTTTCACCAGTCCTAGCCCCAGTTCCATGTTTCACCAGTCCTAGTTCCAGTACCATGTTTCACCAGTCCCAGTACCATGTTTCACCAGTCCTAGTTCTAGTACCATGTTTCACCAGTCCTAGCCCCAGTTCCATGTTTCACCAGTCCTAGCCCCAGTACCATGTTTCACCAGTCCTTGTTCCATGTTTCACCAGTCCTAGCCCCAGTAGCATGTTTCACCAGTCCTAGCCCCAGTACCATGTTTCACCAGTCCTAGTTCCAGTACCATGTTTCACCAGTCCTAGTCCCAGTACCATGTTTCACCAGTCCTAGTTCTAGTACCATGTTTCACCAGTCCTAGTTCTAGTTCCATGTTTCACCAGTCCTAGCCCCAGTACCATGTTTCACCAGTTCCAGTACCATGTTCCACCAGTCCTAGTACCATGTTTCACCAGTCCTAGTTCCAGTACCATGTTTCACCAGTCCCAGTACCATGTTTCACCAGTCCTAGTACCATGTTTCACCAGTCCTAGTTCCAGTACCATGTTTCACCAGTCCCAGTACCATGTTTCACCAGTCCTAGTTCCAGTACCATGTTTCACCAGTCCTAGTACCATGTTTCACCAGTCCTAGTCCCTGTACCATGTTTCACCAGTCCTAGTTCCAGTACCATGTTTCACCAGTCCCAGTACCATGTTTCACCAGTCCCAGTACCATGTTTCACCAGTCCCAGTACCATGTTTCACCAGTCCTAGTTCCAGTACCATGTTTCACCAGTCCCAGTACCATGTTTCACCAGTCCTAGTTCCAGTACCATATTTCACCAGTCCCAGTACCATGTTTCACCAGTCCTAGTCCCTGTACCATGTTTCACCAGTCCCAGTACCATGTTCCACCAGTCCTAGTACCATGTTTCACCAGTCCTAGTACCATGTTTCACCAGTCCTAGTCCCTGTACCATGTTCCACCAGTCCCAGTACCATGTTCCACCAGTCCTAGTACCATGTTTCACCAGTCCTTGTTCCATGTTTCACCAGTCCTAGCCCCAGTTCCATGTTTCACCAGTCCTAGCCCCAGTAGCATGTTTCACCAGTCCTAGTTCTAGTACCATGTTTCACCAGTCCTAGTTCTAGTACCATGTTTCACCAGTCCTAGTTCTAGTTCCATGTTTCACCAGTCCTAGTTCTAGTTCCATGTTTCACCAGTCCTAATTCTAGTTCCATGTTTCACCAGTCCTAGCCCCAGTACCATGTTTCACCAGTTCCAGTACCATGTTTCACCAGTCCTAGTTCCAGTACCATGTTTCACCAGTCCTAGTACCATGTTTCACCAGTCCTAGTACCATGTTTCACCAGTCCTAGTTCCAGTACCATGTTTCACCAGTCCCAGTACCATGTTTCACCAGTCCTAGTACCATGTTTCACCAGTCCTAGTTCCAGTACCATATTTCACCAGTCCCAGTACCATGTTTCACCAGTCCTAGTCCCTGTACCATGTTTCACCAGTCCCAGTACCATGTTCCACCAGTCCTAGTACCATGTTTCACCAGTCCTAGTACCATGTTTCACCAGTCCTAGTCCCTGTACCATATTTCACCAGATGTATTCCCTGTTCCATCGTTCACCAATCCTAGTTTACTAATGAGCCTGTTCTTTTGTTCTATTCTGAGTACTATACTACATCAGATAGAATCCTGTCATATTCCAGTAATATAACTATGTGATACACTGAACCTATGCAAGTTTCTCTTGCATTTGTTTAACAAACAGAAAAGTACACCATTATTACCCACCTATTGTACTGACCGAGTTTGATTGCTGTACCTTGATGTTACCTTTGTTGCGGAGCATGTAGGAATTGAAACTGAAATAAGGCAATCATAGAGATGTAACAATATTCAAGAGCTGCTTATTTGCCATCACAATTCATGTTTTTAATAAAGATGGAGCATGGATACATAAAAAAGAGAAATTTATAGAAGATATTAGCATCAGCACTAGTAGAACATCAATAATTGCAATGCATAGCATAAATCGGATGAAGGCGGGATATAACCGAATTCATTCCAATTAGAGGATCTGTGAAACGGTTAAGAGTCAGCAATTAGAGTAACGGCCCTTTATAACTGTACTGTGACACCACCTTCCACAGAACACCTCTGATGTACGGTCTCCTCACACGACACACCACTCTGTTAAGTCTGTCCACTATCATAGTATTCCAGAAACCCCCAAAAAACACCACTCTGATTAAACATGCAATAATGAATTTAATAACATGCCTAGGGCTTTTACGGAGCTTTTACCGTCATATGCAAATATTACATCCGGAGAAGGCCTCCGACGCGCAGGCAGTGTCAATTCCTTCAGTTATGATGAGGGATAATTGTATGTGATAAAATCACTCCCCTTAAGAATTCCTTCGGACATGTGCAGCGTGGAATTCTGAGTGACAAATTTCATTATCGGGTCTTTGTCTGTAATTTCTCAATCCCTACCCATGTATTCGGAAGCAGCAGTTGGTAAAATCCTCGGGGAACAGATCCCATTTCGGTCTAGAATGTGTCAGAGAGGCTTATAATCAAGTTTTGAGAAATGATTTTTCTTTCATTTCTTAACCTCGGACCCCTCAACAAATGGGGGCTTCGTGAGCCGTGCCGTTATTCTATTATTGTTTTCTGTCATTGCGCCTTTATTAACAGTATGCTGACACCAGTCGGTGCCCAGCGACATTCAACACATTTCCAAATTTGAGCATTTGTTTCTCCAATAATGGTATGCAGATCAACCAAGGATAGCTTTTTCTCATTATGAAATTTGAAGAGATTTCGTCCCAGGGGAAGGATGTGACACGATAATTTGGTGAAATCGGAGAGAAATGAGGAGACAGAGAAATAACTAATCAAGTCCCCTGTTGAGAAAACTTATCTCATCCCCACCAACGATCCCCATGTCCCCAATGTCCTCGTTTTCAATCTTGTCCAGTCGCCATCATGGACACTGTATATTTAGTATGGTCAGCTTGACTGCTCCTCAGCATATTTTGATAAAGATGATTTCTTATTGAAATATAACATCTGCCGTTTATTGATTGAAAAATTATTAAAATTACATGAAACACGTGTACAGGCTGACATAAATAGGCTGAAATAAAAAAAATAAATAAAAATACATGGATCTAATAAAGTTAGTAAACCCAAATCCATATACAATCTTGAAATGTACAATTTCTTAAAAATTATCAAACATATGTTCTATTTAGTTTTCACTTATTTTGATTATGAAATATATTTGAAATTCATAAAATCTCACACCTGTTACCCCAAAAAAAGTAAAGATGATATAAAACACTAATAGCAGATGGATCTAATTTGAAATGTTATCAACTATAGATCACTATGTGATCATACAACACAGGTTGTCACATAAGACAGGTTTTAACGACATAAAACTAACTAGGAATAGCAACACCACACCAGGATCTCAGTCCAGTGTTGAAAATTGTCATCAGGACCAATGAACATCTTCACTGATTGAGTTTGGGTTATCAGCCCACAACATTAGCTCATTTTTTATTATCGAATATCAGTCACACAGACAAACTAACAGATAACCTGATTCATGCCATAGTTATTTTTGTTGCAGACACCTTAATTGAAAACCACATGGCCAGCAGACATATCCAACCACTGTTCCCTAAAGGATCAGAATAAAAGGACCATCTTCAAACATTTTTTATGAAGATCCAACTACTGTCCCTCAATGCGTCAGTCTAATAGGACTAATCTGAAGCTATAATGACAAGTACATTCATCTGGTAAACCAGTTTCTCTAAAGCTTAAAAAACTGTACTGGTTTCCAATATAAAATATTATATTAGATAATAAACAAAGATACAAGGCAGCTTTGTGAACTGGAGTGTTAATTTATCACCAGAATTACATCACATTATAAAGGTCAGTATAGCCACAATCAAACTTATTGTTATAAATGGACTGTGTATTATTATATGTCTACCATAAAGGGGTTTTATATAGATCTACTTAGGACAGGTTTTGTATCTGCTGAAGACAGATATTATCTGCTGTAAATGGGTTTTACTTCTACTGTAAATTATTTTTTTCCCATCTGTTGTAAAGGGGGTTTATTCCTCTGTAAACATGTTTTATTTCTGCTACTAAGGTTTTTTATTTCTGGATAGTTTAAAGATATATTGAAATTATGAAAATTTTCAATCAACTGCTAACATTTATGTATACTGATCATTATGAGTGCAATTCACTATGTACATCACTAAACTCTTCAAGTGTAGATCACTAAACTGACCAAGTGTACATTACTAAACTGACCAAGTGTAGATCACTAAACTGACCAAGTGTACATTACTAAACTGACCAAGTGTACATCACTAAACTGACCAAGTGTACATCACTAAACTGACCAAGTGTTTGGCCTAACCACATGTTCCTCACACGACTTGTACTGTTTTTACTGTGCCATGGATATTCACAGTTGACCATATGATGTCATTTTTCCCCATAAAATGCTTATGAAATCCATATTTTTGAACTGAGACTTTAATTTTAACCTTTCATATGAGATAGTAACTTAAACATTTGAAGTTGAATTACCATCTTTTTTTCAATCGAAGTTGGCCTATACATCTATAAACTCGAAGCCACATCACGACTACTTTACAGATATCTTGCCAAGTAACATTTACCAATGTGAGAAAAGTTATGGCTTTATAACATATGCTAAGTATTAATTTAATTCATAATAAAATAACAAAGAAAATAACAAAATCTATTTTGGTACCTTTTGAAGGAAAACCAAATGAAACTGCTCCATCCAATATACCTTTTTTCACAACTTATTGGCTGATTTTGTGGGAATTCCCAATATCATGTGGCAGTTGTTTCAGGAACCTTTCAAGACCAAAAGATGCTATTCATTTAACCTATGTGAGTATTTCAAACTATGGGGTTGAGGGATATACTAGTTCCTGGTTTCCAGAGACCAGGTCTATTTCAGTAACAAGCTTTACCCACCTCTCGCTTTGCTTGGCAAATGACGTCGAGTTCAGCAACATCAGCCCCAACCACACATTGTGTCTCTTGGTAAGTGATGGCATTTCCATTAACAAGCTCATCTGATTGGCTCAGCGGAAACATACGAGTGCATGCAGGTGTTTTAGTTCAGCAGTGGTATTTTAGTTCCAAGACTAACACCCAGGACTGAAACATAGCTGAGCAAAGTTGAAGAAGCGCAGTATCAGGTATATTTATTTCATCGACCGCTTCAATTACGGTCATCCCAAATATTGATACTATACTAAACTTTTTCCTTTGATAAAACCATCAGAAAGACATTTTCCTCACTAAACCTTACACAATGTTGTTTTATATGGAAGGTTTCTTCATGCTAACTGCTGTGGGCCAGTGATAAAATAAGAAAACAAAATCTTTAAGATTACCCCCATGTTGATCACATGATTAACATGTGATGTGATTAGCTGTCACACCAGACAGTTCCACTCTAACACAACACTGGAAAACATGGAAAGGCTGGACCTGTTGGGTGATGGTTGTATAATTAACAGGGTAAAATTAACTCATCATAATTACTGTTAAAATGTGATATCATTAAAGGAATCAAGGCATTAGGGGCCAGCTCATCAAATATTTATCAATTCATTATCACAGTTTGGTATAACCACAAGGCCAAACAGCAGTAGTGGCTTTATCATAGATCATGGGTAGGATATCTTTGTTCCCTGTATACATGTATCAATATGAAACGTTGGGAATTTTTTTAATCTTTCATGCAGTTTTTCTTTACTTAAGTATCAAACAGAAGTCTTCTGGAACATGTATTGTGCACCTGTGAATAATTCAACTTTTGTGAGAGGAAATTATTGTTCTGCAGTTGATAGACTTTCAAAGTTGGTCTTGGTTTTAAACATATCTTTAATGGTCTAACTAGGTCACATTCTTCATGTGGTCCCAAATTTTAATACAACTTCACCCATGCTATGGTGACACGCACAATATCATACTATATATATACTGCGGGCCTCTTGACAAAGGCTTTTCAAGAGAAGTCGTCTGATCTTAACATAACTTGCCCTGTAACACCTTGCATGTGGATCAAGGTCATTTATTTGAACAAATTTGGATAATTTCCTTTATTGAAACCAACTGCTATCAGCCATAATTATTCTATCGCGGCTCAGACTGTAGGCCTTGGCCATAAGAAGGAAAGTTTGTATCAGACACATTTTACAATATTATATGAAATAAAAGGGTCAAAGAAGAATGAACTAATTATTCAACTTCGGTAAAAAAAAGTCCACAAAATTATCAATTTTGGCTCATCTCTTGCCATGAAAGATTCCTGCAAAAAAACTACTGATATCAGCTATGTCATTTAATACCATTGGGTAGAACTACAATACATCTCAATACCATTGGGTAAAACTACAATATGTGTCAATACCATTGGGTAGAACTACAATATGTGTCTATACCATTGGGTAGAACTACAATACATGTCTATACCATTGGGTAGAACTACAATATGTGTCTATACCATTGGGTAGAACTACAGTATGTGTCTATACCATTGGGTAGAACTACAATACATCTCAATACCATTGGATAAAACTACAATATGTGTCTATACCATTGGGTAGAACTATAATATGTGTCTATACCATTGGGTAGAACTACAATACATCTCAATACCATTGGGTAAAACTACAATATGTGTCTATACCATTGGGTAGAACTACAATACATGTCTATACCATTGGGTAGAACTACAATATGTGTCTATACCATTGGGTAGAACTACAATATGTGTCTATACCATTGGGTAGAACTACAATACATCTCAATACCATTGGGTAAAACTACAATATGTGTCTATACCATTGGGTAGAACTACAATACATATCTATACCATTGGGTAGAACTACAGTATGTGTCTATACCATATTTGGGTAAAACTACAATGTGTGTCTATACCATTGGGTAGAACTACAATACATATCTATACCATTGGGTAGAACTACAATATGTGTCTATACCATTGGGTAGAACTACAATATGTGTCTATACCATTGGGTAGAACTACAATATATGTGTTAATACCATTGGGTAGAACTACAATACATGTCTATACCATTGGGTAGAACTACAATACATGTCTATACCATTGGGTAGAACTACAATACATGTCTATACCATTGGGTAGAACTACAATATGTGTCTATACCATTGGGTAGAACTACAATACATGTCTATACCATTGGGTAGAACTACAATACATGTCTATACCATTGGGTAGAACTACAATACATGTCTATACCATTGGGTAGAACTACAATATGTGTCTATACCATTGGGTAGAACTACAATATGTGTCTATACCATTGGGTAGAACTACAATACATGTCTATACCATTGGGTAGAACTACAGTATGTGTCTATACCATTGGGTAGAACTACAATACATGTCTATACCATTGGGTAGAACTACAATATGTGTCTATACCATTGGGTAGAACTACAATACATGTCTATACCATTGGGTAGAACTACAATACATGTCTATACCATTGGGTAGAACTACAGTATGTGTCTATACCATTGGGTAGAACTACAATACATGTCTATACCACTGGGTAGAACTACAATACATGTCTATACCATTGGGTAAAACTACAATATGTGTTAATACCATTGGGTAGAACTACAATACATGTCTATACCATTGGGTAAAACTACAATACATGTCTATACCATTGGGTAGAACTACAATACATGTCTATACCATTGGGTAGAACTACAATACGTATCTATACCATTGGGTAGAACTACAGTATGTGTCTATACCATTGGGTAGAACTACAATACATGTCTATACCATTGGGTAGAACTACAATACATGTGTCTATACCATTGGGTAGAACTACAATACATGTCAATACCATTGGGTAGAACTACAATATGTGTCTATACCATTGGGTAGAACTACAGTATGTGTCAATACCATTGGGTAGAACTACAATATGCCATTATGTATATGATAATATAGAACCACAATAAATGTCTATACCACACTACATGTCAATAATTACACTCTCAAGAACATGTGACCACTTGACCTTGACCTTGACCAGAATGTGATATAAATTACTTGGAATTATATGATACTATGGTGTAAATATGAACCGAATTTGTTCAAAGTTTTCAAGATATAAAATAAAATGGTGGGGACATAAAAGAGAACAGAAGTACTTTGACTAGATATGTTTTGTTTTTTTTTGGGTTTTTTTTTGTGAAAATTTACCAAAAATTATTTTCATTATTATGTGGAGAATGATTTCTGCATCTGTGCATTTTTTTCCTCAGGGAGTACATGTATAAAACCTTGATGGCTATAACAGCTGCTTTGAACTAGAAGGACAACTTAAATACAAAAGTTTAGATTGGAGTTGTGAGATATTCAGCAGAACTGAAGCACAATGGAGAGAATAAAACAAACTATCAAACAGCTTGTATACAGTACAGGCCAGGCTGTTTACACTAAACAGAAAAATAAACATTTCATCAAACTGTTTATAGAAATTCAAATTCAGAGTTCAGAGTTCAAAGTAAACTAATTTGCTAACTTGTTTCCTGAAATTCTATAAAAACATGTTTGACAGGAAAATATTAAAAAAGAGGTCATTTGTTGACCTACAGATGGCCAGTCAGTGCGACACTGAAGGGTCATTTAATCATATGAAGGGAACCTTGTCATTTACATTGACCACTAGTACAAAGTAAACACCGATTCCAAACCAGACGACAATCTCTTGTGTGCTTATCAAGCAACAACATTTATTAAAATTTCTTCTTTAGAGGAACAATTTTTCTTATCATTATCGTGAGTTCCATAGTCATATAACTTTGATGATCAAGTACAAATGTACCTATTTTTCCTAACCTATAAAACTCTAAGCCAACTAAAGACTATCGGATAGACTAGATGTCATGAGCAATCTCAAGAAGGAGTCTGGATTTTTCCCCCCAAGATATTCCCAGATTTCCAGAGATCAGTGCAGACTCAACACAGAGATGAAGAAAGTCTGAACTAGCCAGGTTCCTCCACCCTGGATTTCTTTGGATATTCCCAGAGAAAATCTTGTGAAATCCAGAGAAATCCTTTGGACATCTATGGATAAGTAAAGACAACTATAGACTAGTATAGACTAATCCAGACTTGCTCAAGAAGGTCATTTCGTAGTTTAGTAGTTTGCTGGTTTCATGCTACCACTCCACCAAGCTTGTTTTGTTTCTTTACTGGGTTTATCACCCCAGAAAAAGTCAGTGGTCATTTTGAGGCGGCTCTTCTTGTAGTAGTTGGTGACTACCCACTGAACAACATATTGGAGGCCTGTCACATACCACTCAGAGCAGTTAGGGTAAAGTGTCTTGCCAAAGAAGGACACAACCATGACAGTACAGACTGTCACTTCACCAAAGCAATTCCCATACCAAAATCAGTTATAAAAAGTTATAATTTGTTTATACCTTTTTAGTACCTTTTCTGTACAAAAAAGTTTATAACTATTTTGTACCTTTTTGAAAACTTAGAATTTATCAATGTAACTTTTGATAACTTTTTTTGGTATGGGATTGTACTATATCATTAAGACTCTAAATAAACTGTATATATAGTATTTCTATACCAAATAATGTAGATGTGACAATTCATCATTTTACTCTAATCATAAGCTGTTAAACTTTTGTATAATCAGGTAGAATTCGAGTGAGCCAAATTTAGTACATTCCTATTTTTAGTAATGGCTTATGAGATGTTTGTTTTCAAAAACCTGAAACCACAGACAAGTTGTGCATATCACATAATTATGGTAATAAAAGGCCCATAAGAACAGGGGCTATTGCATCAAACAAAAGTGATTCTGTTAATCTAATTTTGTATTAAAGTAACAGATCATATGATCTTTTAAATTTTTTATAAAACAATCGATGCTTTAAAATAACTCTGTAGTATTAGAAATATAGTTCAATTGTAAGATGAAGTCACATGACCAGGAAGAATGCTCAATGCCAGTCTAATTTAGTTGTGTTTTTGTCCTCATCTCCCTACAGATCCCTCTAAGGGTTAGAATCTTCCCAACTCCCTGATGTCCCTCAAGCCTAATGCTAACAGCCCTCTAAATCTTTCAATTATCTGTCAAATCACCTTCCATCTGACCAAATCCCACAGGAGGAAAACAATAATAAAACAGAAATGTGACATGTATTGTGCCCCATCCCGATAATGTCTGCAGCAGTAATGTATACCATTGCAAGGGTTTCGGCCCTGGGGATTGAAGGGGACATCAGCTGACAGATGTCCAGCACAAGTTCAAACATGCATGTCATTTATGATTTGAGCAGTGGTCAAGTCGCATGGGAATATAGCTAATCGCATGTCAGTTGTCATCAGTGGGGAAATACATCCTATGTTTCAATTATCATTTTTTAATGTACCATGTTCAGCAGGGCAAAACCTCATGTATATTTAATCCCTTCAAATTTCAATTATATTTCAAAATTGATGAAAACATTACTTATATATGGTAAGTAAATCTGATCAAAATTTCATTGTCAGCTTCAATGACATTTCATATGAGCAAAAAAAAAACTGTTACATCTTCATAACCCTTGTGAGGAGAAATGGAATGTTATGGAATTCAACCTGTTCCAAGAAAGGCAGGATTTTATTTCAAGACCTGATGAATAAAAAACTGTCAAATCAAAATTTTTATAACATTCAAAAATTGAATAAATATAGTCATTCAGCAAAACATGAAAAGCTCATTCATGGGAAATATGTCACCATGGGCATAGATTATCAACCCAGCTTTAATATAATAGAACTGTCACAGGCTAGCTGTATTTCAGCTGAATCTTTCATACTAGCTATGTCTCATCAGGGTTACAGCTATTGTCAAACACTGGCTACAAATGGACATGGCCAAGCACGGTCCTCAATGGCTACAGTACTGTTAGCTGCCTCCACTCTGATAGTGACCACTTAATCGGTCAGATGAAATATGACCAAATTAAGGATTGCTCCCAAAGAGTTATGGATTACTCCCTCAGAGCAGGACAAAGAGACAAGCTGACAAAGTGACACATTGTTTTCATTTTAGCTGCAGTGTGCATGCCGTCAGCTACAGATAATTAGTATGAGAAAATAACAGGTCATCCTCGTGTGAGGAATATGTAAACGTCAGCTATGGATAATAAGGATTTCAACACAACAGAAATTCTGTATTGGGGAACTGTGTAATTATCACAGATTAAAGACGTCCCCTAAATGTGCTGACCGGTCAACTCATGATTGGACAATGAGATTACATTGACAATAGATATGACTCGTCCTTTCGCCTCCTGGACTTAATTTTCTCCACTTGGTCAAGTTTCACTGACCATCTTTATCTCAGTCCTTCATCGTAATCAAGGACATTGAATTCCATTAGTAATTTTCTTATAACCAATTTTCAATTTTGTTAAAAACTATTTAAGAGCAGTGAAATAAATCTAAATGGGTCCACTATTTTAGGCAGTGTTTTCTATGATGTATCACAAAACAGCACACCATCAATTGAAAGAGGTAATTAACGGAGACCTGATTTTTTTTTTTTAAAAAGGGGGGGGGGGGGGGGGCAACTTAAACTGTAAGCTAATGGCTAACTATTACCCCCGGCTACACATTTTTTGTAACCTTGGTAACCAAATGACATATTTCAGTTGTGAAGATAGTACCACTGTATTTGCCATCCGTCAAGCCCTTATATACCAATTTTTACCTTAATCAGACAATATTTCAATTTTTACTAATGGGAATAAACCTCCATTATGTTTCCATAGTATTGGTTCGGAAACAAAGTCTTGAATACTAGGCGTTACACTATTTGACTAAGTCTGAATAAAATTTATCTAAGGACATTTTGGCAAATTTTCACAAAACCTGTGTAAAGCAATATTTTTAAGGTCTCTGGGACTCCTGGTTATTGAAAAGAAGTTGTTGTTTTTTTTAATATTTTAGTCTATTTGAGCTCTGCAACCTTGAATATGGGTCAAGGTAGTTCATTATCATATGAAAAAAAACTTGGTAGCCCTTTAGCTTAGCATGCTAGAAGACTGAATATCAACTCTCATGGTCTCTTGGTTATGGAGAAGAAGTTGGTTAAAGATTCTAGCCTTTTTGACTCCTGTGACCTTGAATACTGGTCAAGGTCATTAAGTTGAACAAGTGTGGTAGCCCTTAATACCAGCATCTTACAAGCTCGATATCAGCTCTCTGGGCCTCTCAGTTATTTAGAAGAAGTTGTTTAGAGGTAAAAATTAGCTCAATGGACGAATGGATGGATGACAGATGCCACACTATGACATAAGCTTGCTTGCACTTCCAGCAGGTGAACTAATTATATATCAGTATCAATTACACAGATGCACAATCTCTTGTATATCAGTCACCAGGAAAAGCATCTGAAAGACTCACTATGAGCAACAGATCTTTACTAAATGAGATCTTATGTAATTTCCTTTATTGGTGAATTGGTGAATTTTGCAGCACATGTCCAATTACTTTGCCAGACTTGTATCAGGGTAATTAAGCCAAAACACCTCAAAATTGGAAATTTTTATTTAACAAAATTTTTATTTAACAAGTTTTTTTTTATTTTTGTGAGCCAGACATTCTTCTTCTATTTATTTTTTTTGCCTTTTTTAACCTTTATTTTACAATTTGAGATTTTTTTGTTGGCTCAGGCATCTTGTGTCTAAACAAGTGGTAGCTTGAATACATTAGTTTGGTAAAGCTTTCTGTCCTAAGGGAAGTAATCCAGACCTGCCAGTACCAGCAATGTATGATACAGTCCTAACTTTCTACACTGGTGGTGGCTATGTAGTGGGACAGTCAGATTGGTGATGGCTATATAGTGGGACAGTCAGATTGGTGATGGCTATATAGTGGGACAGTCATATTGGTGATGGCTATATAGTGGGACAGTCAGGTTGGTGATGGCTATATAGTGGGACAGTCAGATTGGTGATGGCTATATAGTGGGACAGTCATATTGGTTGTGGCTATATAGTGGGACAGTCAGGTTGGTGATGGCTATATAGTGGGACAGTCAGATTGGTGATGGCTATATAGTGGGACAGTCATATTGGTTGTGGCTATATAGTGGGACAGTCAGGTTGGTGATGGCTATATAGTGGGACAGTCAGGTTGGTGATGGCTATATAGTGGGACAGTCAGGTTGGTGATGGCTATATTAAAAGTGGGACAGTCAGGTTGGTGATGGCTATATAGTGGGACAGTCAGGTTGGTGATGGCTATATAGTGGGACAGTCATATTGGTTGTGGCTATATAGTGGGACAGTCAGGTTGGTGGTGGCTATATAGTGGGACAGTCAGGTTGGTGATGGCTATATAGTGCGACAGTCATATTGGTTGTGGCTATATAGTGGGACAGTCAGGTTGGTGATGGCTATATAGTGGGACAGTCAGGTTGGTTATGGCTATATAGTGGGACAGTCAGGTTGGTAATGACTATATATGGGGACAGTCAGGTTGGTGGTGGCTATATAGTGGGACAGTCAGGTTGGTGATGGCTATATAGTGGGACAGTCAGGTTGGTGATGGCTTTATAGTGGGACAGTCAGGTTGGTGATGACTATATAGTGCGACAGTCATATTGGTTGTGGCTATATAGTGGGACAGTCAGGTTGGTGATGGCTATATAGTGGGACAGTCAGGTTGGTGATGGCTATATAGTGGGACAGTCAGGTTGGTGATGGCTATATATGGGGACAGTCAGGTTGGTGATGGCTATATAGTGGGACAGTCAGGTTGGTGATGGCTATATAGTGGGACAGTCAGGTTGGTGATGGCTTTATAGTGGGACAGTCAGGTTGGTGGTGGCTATATAGTGGGACAGTCATGTTGATTGTGGCTATATAGTGGGACAGTCAGGTTGGTGATGGCTATATAGTGGGACAGTCAGGTTGGTGATGACTATATAGTGGGACAGTCAGATTGGTGATGGCTATATAGTGGGAGTCAGGTTGGTGATGGCTATATAGTGGGACAGTCATATTGGTTGTGGCTATATAGTGGGACAGTCATATTGGTTGTGGCTATATAGTGGGACAGTCAGGTTGGTGGTGGCTTTATAGTGGGACAGTCAGGTTGGTGATGGCTATATAGTGGGACAGTCAGGTTGGTGGTGGCTATATAGTGGGACAGTCAGGTTGGTGGTGGCTATATAGTGGGACAGTCAGGTTGGTGGTGGCAACATAGTCAGGTTGGTGATGGCTATATAGTGGGACAGTCAGGTTGGTGATGGCTATATAGTGGGACAGTCAGATTGGTGATGGCTATATAGTAGTGCTGTAACGATACATCGATACGTATCAATATATGTTCGTTTTGTGCCGCGATACGATACATCGATACAGTCACCCCTGTATCGTAATATCGTCGGCATGGGTGCGGGTCCATGTAACACATTTGATACAGCGAATCGAGCGCGCCGAAGCGCACCGTCAGTAAAACGCTTGTAACCGGATTGTATGAAGTCGCCAATGCAGAGCGCCTTGCTGATTGCGAATAAATATGGACAATGGCTAACGCTGACAGCCATGTGTAATTCCGTTTATCTTTATCTCTCTATCTATATCTATATCTTAGTACTAAACCTCCTCCGACTTGTAAATCAAAGATATTCGTTGACTTGAAACAAGTCAAGGGTCCACGGCACATGGAACTTACCTATCGAAGTAGAGTATTCAGTATTGCCGTATTCACAGAATGGGAGGCGGAGTTAACGTATTCCGGGAACACAATAACTCGAATTCGCATTAAATCGGCATCACCCTCATTTGACAATATACACCACCAGCAAGACAAGTATTGAAAACCGAAAACCGTGGACAGGTTTAACACAAATAAAGCCGAAAACCACTATGTTTAAAAGCTGATAGCAAACATGCTACATGATGTATCGATAACTAGTTTATAATAAATGATCTGCGCCCTTTTTCGGCAGTGGAAATGAATGTTTCCGTGAGTTGTAACTTGTTGCACGTTGTTGACCCCAGGTATAACATTCAGAGTCAACAATGTTTCAGTGACAAGACTCAAGAGTCCTGTTTATATTTGACATTTATTTAGATCTGTTTAATTCTACTGTTTTTGTTAAAAATGTGTTCAATGAGTGTCATCAAAACTTCAGATTGAACGTTAAATATTGTTTGATTTGTTTCAATTTATGACAATTTCACGTATACGCGATACGTATCGTATCGTGATGTCTGTATCGCAATACGTATCGTATCGTGACATTGTTGCCGATACACAGCACTACTATATAGTGGGACAGTCAGGTTGGTGACGGCTATATAGTGGGACAGTCATATTGGTGATGGCTACATACAGTCAGATTGGTGATGGCTATATAGTGGGACAGTCAGATTGGTTGTGGCTATGTAGTGGGACAGTCATATTGGTGGTGGCTATATAGTGGGACAGTCAGGTTGGTGGTGGCTATATATTGGGACAGTTAGGTTGGTGATGGCTATGTAGTGGGACAGTCAGATTGGTGATGGCTATATAGTGGGACAGTCAGATTGGTGATGGCTATATAGTGGGACAGTCAGATTGGTTGTGGCTATAAAGTGGGACAGTCAGGTTGATTGTGGCTATATAGTGGGACAGTCAGGTTGGTGATGGCTATATAGTGGGACAGTCAGGTTGGTGGTGGCTATATAGTGGGACAGTCAGGTTGGTGACGGCTATATAGTGGGACAGTCATATTGGTGATGGCTATATAGTGGGACAGTCAGGTTGGTGATGGCTATATAGTCGGACAGTCATATTGGTGGTAGCAACATAAAAAGTAGGAAAATTGCTGGCTAGGTAGTGTAAGTGCTGGCTAGATAGCATGAAACTGCTGGCTAGATATTAGGACAATTTAAACTGCTGGCTAGATAAAATGACAATTGCTTGCTAGATAGTAGGATAACTGCTGTCACACTAAATAGTAGGACAACTGATGGCTAGATAGTAGGACAACTGCTGGATATATAGTAGGACAACTGCTGGATAGATAGTAGGACAACTGCTGACTAGATAGTAGGACAACTGATGGCTAGACAGTAGGACAACTGCTGACTAGATAGTAGGACAACTGCTGGATAGATAGAAGGACAACTGCTGGATAGATAGTAGGACAACTGCTGGATAGATAGTAGGACAACTGCTGGATAGATAGTAGGACAACTGCTGACTAGATAGTAGGACAACTGATGGCTAGATAGTAGGACAACTGCTGACTAGATAGTAGGACAACTGCTGGATAGATAGAACAACTGCTGGATAGATAGTAGGACAACGGCTGGATAGATAGTAGGACAACTGCTGACTAGATAGTAGGACAACTGATGGCTAGATAGTAGGACAACTGCTGACTAGATAGTAGGACAACTGCTGGATATATAGTAGGACAACTGGTGGCTAGATAGTCATGATAGTAGGACAACTGCTGGATAGATAGTAGGACAACTGCTGGATAGATAGTAGGACAACTGCTGGATAGACAGTAGGACAACTGCTGGATAGATAGTCATGATAGTAGGACAACTGCTGGATAGATAGTAGGACAACTGCTGGATAGATAGTAGGACAACTGCTGGATAGATAGTAGGACAACTGCTGGATAGATAGTAGGACAACTGCTGGATAGATAGAAGGACAACTGCTGGATAGATAGTAGGACAACTGATGGCTAGATAGTAGGACAACTGCTAGATAGACAGTAGGACAACTGCTGGATAGATAGTCATGATAGTAGGACAACTGCTGGATAGATAGTCATGATAGTAGGACAACTGCTGGATAGATAGTAGGACAACTGCTGGATAGATAGTAGGACAACTGCTGGATAGATAGTAGGACAACTGCTGGATAGATAGTAGGACAACTGCTGGATAGATAGTAGGACAACTGCTGGATAGATAGTAGGACAACTGATGGCTAGATAGTAGGACAACTGATGGATAGACAGTAGGACAACTGCTGGATAGATAGTCATGATAGTAGGACAACTGCTGGATAGATAGTCATGATAGTAGGACAACTGCTGGATAGATAGTCATGATAGTAGGACAACTGCTGGATAGATAGTTGGACAACTGCTGGATAGATAGTTGGACAACTGCTGGATAGATAGTAGGACAACTGCTGGATAGATAGCCATGATAGTAGGACAACTGCTGGATAGATAGTAGATAAACTATATAATGGCTGGATAACATTATTAACCTGTACAAAACATTTACAGGGAAGGGAGGAAACCATACTAGTTCAATCATGCTATAAATTCATCCAGGAAGAACAAGACACAGATGCTGTCTTGACCCCATAGGGCCAGCAGTCACCTGACCTTTCATTGATTGTGTGTGACCTTGACAGCCCCTTTCTCTGGATGAGAGCCCTAATGAGGATGAAGTGCCCTCTGGTGGGCTGGACATAATTACAGTGGTGACAGCACCCCTATTTTATAGCAGTGTAAATAATTACTTCACTCCTGGCATTTATGATGTTTAAAACCAACCATGTTGTATAGATTGGCAGCATTTAACAAGCTTGAATGGCAAAATAAACAATTAAATTATTCTGAAGTTAACCTTCTGATTTTATTCAAGAATCTCTGGCATATATAGAACCGATTCCTGTCTTTTGTTTAATGCTCCACACATTAACTAACTAATCATTGATGAGGATATACATTCCCCTCACAGCTACCTCATTCACACTACCTAGAGGATACTGGTGCATCACAAATAAATGTGGCTTGCAGAAACATCACAGATCACAACTGGAACCAAATGTTTTATCACCTATTTTAATGTATAGTCATTAGGCCATTGCCTATATGCTGTTTAGTGAAAGCCTCATCTCTTGCCACATCAAAGTGTCACTTGACATATTTGTCTTGTAATCTGATGGCATGATAAACATAAATCTACACAACATACACTTCCCATTCACAGCTAAGTATGTTATATTGTCTAAATATAAAAAAAAGTCAAACCTTTGGTAGTGATAATTCTATAATCAAACCTGACAGTTCACAAGAATTTTAATGCAGTTTCTAGAACTATAGGATATTATTTTTCCATTTGTATCTAATTTTACAATGACTGACCACCATGATCAACCATGGTCTACTGTTCTATACTCCTAGTGTGGCTTGTAATATATAAAATTATTGGTTAAATCATTTCCTGATTACACCCAGTGTGTGATGCTCTATGATCTACATTTGATAGGTATATTATATTACTTCTAAAATATTATAGGATGATGCTGGGGCTTGTCAATCTAAGCTTTTTCATAATGATTGCCAAACATTCAATGATTGCCAAACATTCAAAACAGGGTCAAAGATGTTCAAAGTCAATTAACAATTAAGATAAGCATTATAAATCACCAAATAACTATCAAAATTTAAAAGATAAAAACAAGTAACATTAACAGTACAATGAAATATACTGATAAAGGTTTCGATATATATCATGTGACTCTGCATGTGCTGAATAAAAAGAACTGCTTCATCAGACTAATGTACACTTACCTTAATTTAAATGACAACTTTATAATAGTACATAAAACTAAATAAAACAAACCTGCCACATGCTTACCCGAGTTTCCTCTGGCCCTGTCACCATGTCTGGTGTAGGGCCAGAGTGCACTACTATATGAAAACGTGGAATTATCTGACACCGTTTGGTGTCACTAAGAATCTGGTGCAAATACAATAAAATCGGGTGTGACATAACACCTACCTTACAGATATGGATCAATGATATATTCATTTACCCCAGAACACCCATTTAGTTCCATCTAGGTGATTTATTTTGTCCGTATATACCCTCGCTTTACACTAGTCAAAATTTCATACTGTTGACCTGCCATTTTGTAAGTGACAGTGACAGTACGACTAACCACCCGAATCGTAATGCAATGGACCGAAAAGTCCACATATCCTTTATTGTGTTTTTCTTCATACATAATTTAAATTAAGAAAACTAAGATTATTGTTTCCCAAAACCTGTTATATTCAATTCAAAAATTCATTATTTATAAATTATAAGCGGTAAAATATATAACAAGAGATCCCAGAGGGATCTTGGCGCCCACCATTGAATGATCTTCATAGGTTCCATGTCAGATTGATCTTTTCTCTACTTTTCCCTTCATTTTACTAATCTGTGCAAATTGAGACATCCCTCCAGTACTTTTCAAACAAGGGAATCCTAGCTATATAAGAAATTTGAGATTTAACGATAATGGCTGTTTGTTTGCCAGGTTGTTTTCAGGACAGACTGGTCCAAAAATGCAATACAAGGGACCAAGGGGAAACTTACTTATGAAATTTGAGAAAGATCCATTCAGCACTTTGAGAAATAGAGATAACAAACTTCAATTGTCAAAATCCAAGATGGCTGCCTGTCGGCCATGTTGTTTTCGGATTGGTCTCAAAACGCAATATGCATAACTAGGCATCAAGGGAAACCTACATATGAAATTTCAGAAAGATCCATTCAGTACTTTCTCAGAAATAGTGATAACAAACTTCAATTGTCAAAATCCAAGATGGCTGCCTGTCGGCCATGTTGTTTTCGGATTGGTCTCAAATCGCAATATGCATAACTAGGCACCAAGGGAAACTTACATATGAAATTTCAGAAAGATCCATTCAGTACTTTCTCAGAAATAGTGATAACAAACTTCAATTGTCAAAATCCAAGATGGCTGCCTGTCGGCCACGTTGTTTTCTGATTGGTCTCAAAATGCAATATGCATAACTAGGCACCAAGGGAAACCTACATATGAAATTTCAGAAAGATCCATTCAGTACTTTCTCAGAAATAGTCATAACAAACTTAAATTGTCAAAATCCAAGATGGCTGCCTGTCAGCAATGTTGTATTCTGATTGGTCTCAAAACGCAATATGCATAACTAGGCACCAAGTGAAACCTACATATGAAATTTCAGAAAGATCCATTCAGTACTTTCTCAGAAATAGTGATAACAAACTTCAATTGTCAAAATCCAAGATGGCTGCCTGTCGGCCATGTTGTTTTCGGATTGGTCTCAAATCGCAATATGCATAACTAGGCACCAAGGGAAACTTACATATGAAATTTCAGAAAGATCCATTCAGTACTTTCTCAGAAATAGTGATAACAAACTTCAATTGTCAAAATCCAAGATGGCTGCCTGTCGGCCATGTTGTTTTCTGATTGGTCTCAAAACACAATATGCATAACTAGGCACCAAGGGAAACCTACATATGAAATTTCAGAAAGATCCATTCAGTACTTTCTCAGAAATAGTCATAACAAACTTAAATTGTCAAAATCCAAGATGGCTGCCTGTCAGCAATGTTGTATTCTGATTGGTCTCAAAACGCAATATGCATAACTAGGCACCAAGGGAAACCTACATATGAAATTTCAGAAAGATCCATTCAGTACTTTCTCAGAAATAGTGATAACAAACTTCAATTGTCAAAATCCAAGATGGCTGCCTGTCGGCCATGTTGTTATCAGATTGGTCTCAAAACGCAATATGCATAACTAGGCACCAAGGGAAACCTACATATGAAATTTCAAAAAGATCCATTCAGTACATTCTCGGAAATAGCGATAACAAACTTCAATTGTCAAAATCCAAGATGGCTGCCTGTCGGCCATGTTGTTTTCGGATTGGTCTCAAAACGCAATATGCATAACTAGGCACCAAGGGAAACCTACATATGAAATTTGAGAAAGATCCATTCAGTACTTTCTCAGAAATAGTGATAACAAACTTCAATTGTCAAAATCCAAGATGGCTGCCTGTCGGCCATGTTGTTTTCCGATTGGTCTCAAATCGCAATATTCATAACTAAGCACCAAGGGGAACCTACATATGAAATTTGAGAAAGATCCCTTCAGTACTTTCTCAGAAATAGCGATAACAAACTTCAATTGTCAAAATCCAAGATGGCTGCCTGTCGGCCATGTTGTTTTCCGATTGGTCTCAAAACGCAATATGCATAACTAGGCACCAAGGGGAACCTACATATGAAATTTGAGAAAGATCCCTTCAGTACTTTCTCAGAAATAGCGATAACAAGAATTGTTTACGGACGGAGGGACGGACGGACGGACGGACGGAGGGAGGGACGGACGGAGGGACGGACGGACGACGGACCACGGACGCAGGGCGATTTGAATAGCCCACCATCTGATGATGGTGGGCTAAAAATAAATGGTGTATTTTTTGCTTGTACCTTTATTTTAGAAGCATGTCATATTGCAGGTAAATGTACTACATTTTTAAAGTTTTGACACACGTAGATCTGGAAATAATGGGGCAAATATTCCCCAGAATAACACCCAACTCTCAAAACAATGATGCAATGTTTCCACCAAGACCTTAATTACTCTGGAAAACCACAGCCATGTTCCCACTCACACCTAACTCTGGAAGCAATATGAAGCGAAGATCCAACCTACATCTCATTCCCAGAACAACTAAAGCAATGTTCCATCCTTGACCTTGGAGTGATATGATTATTATATCCGACAAATTATCCCTTTGTCGTGATATCCAAGAAAAACATAGAATATTATTCACTGCCACAAATGCTCGGGACGTAATGAGCAACAATGATCTGTCGTAATATCAGTGACAAATTGTATCGGAACCAAACCCAGAAGAAATAAAGTGGAACAGCAGGTGTGTTGGTGTCAGTTTGGATAATTATTTGAAATTTGTGAATAATTTGTTTTTAATATCTTTTGATAATTATGCTCTTCTCTTTTGTGTGAGGAAATCTTTAAGACAATCCCCTATAATATGGTTGACTGTTGACACAGCAAGCTAGAGGTTCTCGGCAACTGAATTCTGAACTACTAATTATCTAAATTACATGGCCATTTTTTCTATTGTGAAATTCTACACTTTTTAATGTTACAACCAGAGATTTTAAACAAATGTGAGAGTTTTACTCATTAGAATTGACAAAAGGACAGAAGTGTACTGTCGACAATCAACGATCAAACAGTGAGCATCACTCACAGGAATATCATCAAACAATCGTGTCAAAAAAATCCTCCAAACTATACAAGGTTTCTAAGATGGAGATGTTTTAGATGAACTAGTCTTCAAAAGCCATCAACTTTCCCAGAAAATTAGATTTTGCTGCAGAATAAAAAGTCTGGCACAGTTTAAGACAAAAGATACAAAGCGAGACCATCTGCCAAGGTCTTGTGTAATGTGATTTAGGTACTATGGACATCTTAATTCTTCTCTTAATGGATTTTTGTCCCTAGACTAGCTAGATATATCTGGTTAAGCTCAGAAGGGGTTTTTTTTTTGGGGGGGGGGAGGTTTCTTACGTGTTGGAATTTACACCCATACAAAACCTAAGAATCAATTTTCCATTCTGTGGGGTGCCATATATATATTCCAAGAATATACCAATAATTCATATTACAGATGTAGAACACCAGCAAACCTGAAATTTGTGTTCGAGTTAAGGATTAAACTTATTATTACATCTAGTGTCAAGGATATGCTCCCTTACACATCATATATGTATAATTCAAAGAGTTAAGGCTTTGTGCTGCCAAATACACATACAGTACACCAATGCAAGGATCTATACTTCAATGTAACTTAGATATTATGCCTGTAAAATGTGTAAGAGTTGAGGATGTATATATACCACCTTATACACTGTGTCTGTAATTCATGGTACAATGTATAGACAAGGATCTTATTTCTGGTGTACAGATGTATACCACCTTATACACTGTCTGTAATTCATGGTACAATGTATAGACAAGGATCTTATTTCTGGTGTACAGATGTATACCACCTTATACACTGTCTGTAATTCATGGTACAATGTATAGACAAGGATCTTATTTCTGGTGTACAGATGTATACCACCTTATACACTGTCTGTAATTCATGGTACAATGTATAGACAAGGATCTTATTTCTGGTGTACAGATGTATGCCACCTTATACACTGTCTGTAATTCATGGTACAATGTATAGACAAGGATCTTATTTCTGGTGTACAGATGTATACCACCTTATACACTGTCTGTAATTCATGGTACAATGTATAGACAAGGATCTTATTTCTGGTGTACAGATGTATACCACCTTATACACTGTCTGTAATTCATGGTACAATGTATAGACAAGGATCTTATTTCTGTTATAGAGATGTATACCACCTTATACACTGTGTCTGTAATTCATGGTACAATGTATAGACAAGGATCTTATTTCTGGTGTAGAGATGTATACCACCTTATACACTGTCTGTAATTCATGGTACAATGTATAGACAAGGATCTTATTTCTGGTGTACAGATGTATACCACCTTATACACTGTCTGTAATTCATGGTACAATGTATAGACAAGGATCTTATTTCTGGTGTAGAGATGTATACCACCTTATACACTGTGTCTGTAATTCATGGTACAATGTATAGACAAGGATCTTATTTCTGGTGTACAGATGTATACCACCTTATACACTGTGTCTGTAATTCATGGTACAATGTATAGACAAGGATCTTATTTCTGGTGTAGAGATGTATACCACCTTATACACTGTGTCTGTAATTCATGGTACAATGTATAGACAAGGATCTTATTTCTGGTGTAGAGATGTTTACCACCTTATACACTGTGTGTAATTCATGGTACAATGTATAGACAAGGATCTTATTTCTGGTGTAGAGATGTATACCACCTTATACACTGTGTGTAATTCATGGTACAATGTATAGACAAGGATCTTATTTCTGGTGTAGAGATGTATACCACCTTATACACTGTCTGTAATTCATGGTACAATGTATAGACAAGGATCTTATTTCTGGTGTAGAGATGTATACCACCTTATACACTGTCTGTAATTCATGGTACAATGTGTAGACAAGGATCTTATTTCTGGTGTAGAGATGTATACCACCTTATACACTGTCTGTAATTCATGGTACAATGTATAGACAAGGATATTATTTCTGGTGTAGAGATGTATAACACCTTACACACTGTGTCTGTAATTCATGGTACAATGTATAGACAAGGATCTTATTTCTGGTGTAGAGATGTATACCACCTTATACACTGTGTCTGTAATTCATGGTACAATGTATAGACAAGGATCTTATTTCTGTTATAGAGATGTATACCACCTTATACACTGTCTGTAATTCATGGTACAATGTATAGACAAGGATCTTATTTCTGGTGTAGAGATGTATACCACCTTATACACTGTGTGTAATTCATGGTACAATGTATAGACAAGGATCTTATTTCTGGTGTAGAGATGTATACCACCTTATACACTGTCTGTAATTCATGGTACAATGTATAGACAAGGATCTTATTTCTGGTGTAGAGATGTATACCACCTTATACACTGTCTGTAATTCATGGTACAATGTATAGACAAGGATCTTATTTCTGGTGTAGAGATGTATACCACCTTATACACTGTCTGTAATTCATGGTACAATGTATAGACAAGGATATTATTTCTGGTGTAGAGATGTATAACACCTTACACACTGTGTCTGTAATTCATGGTACAATGTATAGACAAGGATCTTATTTCTGGTGTAGAGATGTATACCACCTTATACACTGTGTCTGTAATTCATGGTACAATGTATAGACAAGGATCTTATTTCTGTTATAGAGATGTATACCACCTTATACACTGTCTGTAATTCATGGTACAATGTATAGACAAGGATCTTATTTCTGGTGTAGAGATGTATACCACCTTATACACTGTCTGTAATTCATGGTACAATGTAGACAAGGATCTTATTTCTGGTGTAGAGATGTATACCACCTTATACACTGTCTGTAATTCATGGTACAATGTATAGACAAGGATCTTATTTCTGGTGTAGAGATGTATACCACCTTATACACTGTCTGTAATTCATGGTACAATGTAGACAAGGATCTTATTTCTGGTGTAGAGATGTATACCACCTTATACACTGTCTGTAATTCATGGTACAATGTATAGACAAGGATCTTATTTCTGGTGTAGAGATGTATACCACCTTATACACTGTGTCTGTAATTCATGGTACAATGTATAGACAAGGATCTTATTTCTGATGTACAGATGTATACCACCTTATACACTGTCTGTAATTCATGGTACAATGTATAGACAAGGATCTTATTTCTGTTATCGATGTATACCACCTTATACACTGTCTGTAATTCATGGTACAATGTATAGACAAGGATCTTATTTCTGGTGTACAGATGTATACCACCTAAGTTCTACACCAAGTGCCACCTAATTTGTACTACTTGAGAGATTGTTTCTACTCTACAGCTTTATATAACTAGCTGTGCTGTGATATGTATTTTTTTCTACTCTGGCTCATTTCCTGTAAAATGTCCATGACTATATAGGTACATCCATGTCTATTACAGTTTGATATTATACCCTAAAAAATATAATTTCATTGTCTTGTAATAAAGCCACTCCCATGACTATTATACAGGATAAATACATTACAATGACCATCTGACTAATAAATTCATCAAATAAGACATGATCTATACATCTCTAACATTGATTTTCTATAACAAGAAATATTTTTCTGTTTCAATATCTCAACCAGAATGTACATAAAATAAATGGCTGGCTCAGCCTATTGGGAGTCGATACCCTGAAAATTCAAACATTCTACAGAGAATTGAGCATTATATTCGACATGGAATGAAAGGCCTCTATTTGTAATTAAACCATTGAAAACAGTTTCTACAGATAGTTAACACTATAATTGATTATGTAAACAACCCACACATTTTCACAGGAAAACAAAGGCCAATGATTGAATTAAGGACTTTACAGATGAGTTTTTGCAGTGTAATTCGTTTTGCAAATTAAGCTACAACCAATTTTGAAGGTGATTATTTTATCATGGCCATTATATATACATTTACGAAGGGCAACTTATATCCTGAGATGTGTCTTCAAAATTTTGTTCAGAAGGAATTACTTCAAGATTGGTGAATTATCCAAACCTACAGCACAAATATGTTTTTAATTGACTCATAGCATATGTAATATAGTCATATCCTGATAATTAAGGTAGATTGGAAATAACACAATGTAATGGTACAATGGAATATAACAATACAATAACACAATGTAATAGTACAATGGAATATAACAATACAATAATACAATGTAATAACACCATGGAATATAACAATACAATAATACAATGGAACATAATGTAATAACACATTGGAACAGCACAATTGAATATAAGGAAATGGAATAGCAGGATGGAATAAAACACGATGGAAAAGTTTGGTTTTGGTTTAGTATTAATTGTATGACGCCTTATCAATATCTATATGGTCCTTTGAGGACATCTTCTCCAAGTGTGCTAGTGTATGTGTGTGTTTTGGGAGGCTGGGGCATGTTTGTCTCCTTAGGATAGCATGGAACTGATGTCAGCTTTATAGTGCTATCTGACTGAAGCAGTATACTGCCAAGGACACCCAACAGGACACCCCATTCAGTCACAAATGGTCACTCTCAAATACATCTATGCTGTCTGCCAGTGCTAAGCAGGAGTAGGGACTACCATATTTAAAGACTCTGGTATGTCTCAGCCAAGGGACAGAACCCAAAGGAATCCTCACAGGGGCGAACGCTCAACTAAAGGCCAAAAGTTGTCAAGGGAGACATTAGGAAGAATAAAGATCCCAAGTTTAGTTACCTCTTACCGTCATGCAATGGGGGCAGAAGGTACAATTCTAACTCCCTACAGAACAGCACAATGAAAATAACAAAAGCCCACCACCATAACCTCCACTCACCTGTTACATTGTGTCCCATATCTGTGAAGCTGCAGCATTGCAATCCGTGAGCATTACATAAAACACATGACTGTAACATCATACAAGTCTCTCTGTTCAAAAGCCATGACTGATGATCTTCAACATTTAAAACCCTGACAAGAAGAACAAAGGAAACAATCAAATCATACAGTGAAAATTCTATTTAATTCACTTTAGGTAACTTAAACAGCCAACCTGGATTTGTTTGATAAATTATCTATGTGTTAAATTAGTCCTGACAAAGAGTTGGGGACATGGAGGTGATGCCTAGGTGTACTCCATGTATTCAAAAGAAAATCTAAGATCAAGATCCCTGTTTCTACATACAGTCAGTGTAGTATTGATAGCTACATATTCAGTGTGATGTTGGACTAAAATACAAAGTCTCCTGTATCTATAGTGCACGTGATGCTAAAATACAAGAAATATCATCCCTGGTACCTTTAGGCTGTTAAATAAGAACCTTTCCCATTATGAAGACTCAATTAGACCCCATCAGGCCCTGAAAATTACAAACAAGGAAATTTGTGGCAAAGATTAATTTTTTCAAGCGTCTTTTTTTATCAATCCCACTTGTATGTATGGTAACTATTCTTTGTATTTTGATAATGGATTCAATTTCAACATTTTGACATTTGAAATTCCCTAGTTTTGACAATGAATATACTTTTGAACCAAGGTGTTGTTTCCCAAAATAGGTTTGATTCACTTATATAATCAAATGTCCATACACATTTTTATTTTCAATTACTCCATGGCATCATGTTACACCATTAAATGACCTCTAACCTTAAATGTCCTCCAATATGTTAACACCAGTACCAAGACAATGTATACATACTACAACCTTGAATGACCTCTAATGTATACATACTACAACCTTAAATGACCTCTAATGTATACATACTACAACCTTAAATGACCTCTAATGTATACATACAACATTAAATGACCTCTAATGTATACATACTACACCCTTAAATGACCTCTAATGTATACATACAACCTTAAATGACCTCTCATGTATACATACTACAACATTAAATGACTACTAATGTATACATACTACAACCTTAAATGACCTCTCATGTATACATACTACAACATTAAATGACTACTAATGTATACATACTACAACCTTAAATGACCTCTAATGTATACATACTACAACCTTGAATGACCTCTCATGTATACATACTACACCCTTAAATGACCTCTAATGTATACATACTACAACCTTGAATGACCTCTCATGTATACATACTACAACCTTGAATGACCTCTAATGCATACCTACAACCTTAAATGACCTCTAATGAATACATACAACATTAAATGACCTCTAATGTATACATACAACATTAAATGACCTCTAATGTATACATACACCCTTAAATGACCTCTAATGTATACATACAACATTAAATGACCTCTAATGTATACATACTACAACCTTGAATGACCTCTAATGTATACATACTACAACTTTAAATGACCTCTAATGTATACATACCACAACCTTAAATGACCTCTAATGTATACATACAACCTTAAATGACCTCTAATGTATACATACTACACCCTTAAATGACCTCTAATGTATACATACACCCTTAAATGACCTCTAATGTATACATACAACATTAAATGACCACTAATGTATACATACTACAACCTTAAATGACCTCTAATGTATACATACTACAACCTTAAATGACCTCTAATGTATACATACAACCTTAAGTTACCTCTAATGTATACATACTACAACCTAGAATGACCTCTAATGTATACATATAACCTTAAATGACCTCTAATGTATACATATTTCAACCTTGAATGACCTCTAATGTATACATACTACAACCTTGAATGACCTCTAATGTGTTAACACCATGCAGTATTAAGACAACACATGCTTACACATGCTACGTCATCTATCAGATGTATGGGTTTGATTTTATTCATTCTGTATCTGCTGCCTCCAAATGAATTCCAAAATCTGTCACAAGAATAGTGATTTTTTTTTTGTAATTTGGGACCGTGTTTAGAAAAAAAATCCTGATTATACAATTAATTAATGGCGAGTCAGTGGTTATGATATTGCTAGTATCTTGTCACTTTCTGCCAAAGATAAGTTGAGACCCCTGCTGTGATTTGTCCTTACTTGATACAGCTAGTGTAGCCGGAGGTTCCTCTGGCCCCGACACCAGACATGGTGACCAGCAGCTGGTGTCAGGGCCAGAGGAAGCTCGAACTACAGCTAGTGCCGATACACCAGGTGGTGATACAGCAAGGGGTATCATTTTGACGAATGTTATAATCTAACCCCCTACAAAACATGGAGCGAGTAGAATGACATCTGTAAATTTATGCGGTCAGACTGGAGGTGATTTTCAATATTTTGGCCTACATGGAAATTGGATATTAAACTTACATTGACAGTTCGTGGATATACTTAGAATGTTTTCCGTGCCATCCATATACGCAAGTGATGATTCCGTCTGTCACTAGTGCGTCACATCAGCGGGACTTAAGATTTCGCTCCCATGTTGCAGTACTCGTGTCACATGACTCTTTCCCGCTTCGGAATTGTATGCTCAGCAGTTTTGTGTCCACGGGGAGATTTTTTATGGTGGCTGATTCAGGCCATCTCGTGTTAGCGCTTTGTCTTTTGTCGTGTTCTTACCTTGTTGCGGTTTGTCACAGTTTGTAACGCGACAAGACGACATTTTAGCTATGAAATCTCGCTTTGGCGCGGTTTGAAAATTATTAATATAGTAATGGTAGCAGTCCTATAAATTTTTTTAAAAATCTGCGTTTTTCTGAAAGATTAACACGAATTAAGGATGAACACCGCTTAGAAAAGAAAAAGAAAAATCACGTATTAAACTATTTTCTTATATGCATTTTTTGGAAATGATTGTAGATTTATGTCCGTGCCCTTTTCTTCTTCTTTTTTGTGTGTGCTGTGATCGGTCAAAGATACCGGTACATGTACCAGTTTGACATGATATGTGATTTTGAATAGATGTTTTGTTTACCATTTTTGCAGATTTAACGCACAATATAAAAAAGGTACTGCTATTAGAATTTTAGAAATAAATAGCGATCAAGGGAAATTAAGTTTCCTTTTCTAGCCATCAAAGTGGGAGGTGTGCTTCATTTTGTCCCATTATTATGTGACTAATGTGTTATTTTTCACCATTTTGGAGGCAAAAATCAAAAGTGCTTCAGTTGCAATAAAATGTTAAAATAAGTACTGAGTATGCTTTATTTTCCACGTTGTCACATACTATTATCATTAATATTGAACATTATAAAGACGTATAGCAAAAATAAACAAACTTCTTGAGTCAAAACAAGTTGTTGTTGTTGTCGTCGTCGTCGTCGTTGTCGTTGTCGTTGTCGTTGTCGTTGTTGTTGTTGTTGTTTTAAGGAAAAAACACAGTTTTAAAATGGCCACCGAATTAATAATTTATCAAGATTCAGACGTCTAGAATTTTTTACGATTTCTTTTTCAGGTGCGTGTTTACAGTGCCACCCGTGTACTTTCTACAATATCACCCATATACTTCTACGGTGTTACCCATATACTTCTACGGTGTTACCCATATACTTCTACAGTGTTACCCATATACTTCTACGGTGTTACCCATATACTTCTACGGTGTCACCCATATACTTTCTATAGTGTCACCCATATACTTTCTATAGTGTCACCCATATACTTCTACGGTGTTACCCATATACTTCTACGGTGTTACCCATATACTTCTACAGTGTCACCCATATACTTCTACGGTGTTACCCATATACTTCTACAGTGTTACCCATATACTTTCTACAGTGTCAGCCATATACTTTCTACAGTGTCACCCATATACTTTCTACAGTGTTACCCATATACTTTCTACAGTGTTACCCATATACTTTCTACAGTGTCACCCATATACTCTCTACAGTGTCACCCATATACTTTCTACAGTGTCACCATATACTTTCTACAGTGTCACCCATATACTTTCTACAGTGTCACCCGTGTACTTTCTACAATATCACCCATATACTTCTACGGTGTTACCCATATACTCTCTACAGTGTCACCATATACTTTCTACAGTGTCACCCATATACTTTCTACAGTGTCACCCATATACTTTCTACAATATCACCCATATACTTCTACGGGGTTACCCATATACTTTCTACAGTGTTACCCATATACTTTCTACAGTGTCACCCATATACTCTCTACAGTGTCACCCATATACTTTCTACAGTGTCACCATATACTTTCTACAGTGTCACCCATATACTTTCTACAGTGTCACCCGTGTACTTTCTACAATATCACCCATATACTTCTACGGTGTTACCCATATACTCTCTACAGTGTCACCATATACTTTCTACAGTGTCACCCATATACTTTCTACAGTGTCACCCATATACTTTCTACAATATCACCCATATACTTCTACGGGGTTACCCATATACTTTCTACAGTGTCACCCATATACTCTCTACAGTGTCACCTATATACTTTCTATAGTGATACCCATATACTTCTACAGTGTCACCCATATACTTTCTACAATATCACCCATATACTTTCTACAGTGTCACCTATATACTTTCTATAGTGATACCCATATACTTCTACGGTGTTACCCATATACTTTCTACAGTGTCACCCATATACTTTCTACAATATCACCCATATACTTCTACGGTGTTACCCATATACTTTCTACAGTGTCACCCATATACTTTCTACAGTGTCACTCAAATACTTTCTACAATATCACCCATATACTTCTACGGTGTTACCCATATACTTTCTACAGTGTCACCCATATACTCTCTACAGTGTCACCCATATACTTTCTACAATATCACCCATATACTTCTACAGTGTCACCCATATACTTTCTATAGTGTCACCTATATACTTTCTACAATATCACCCATATACTTCTACAGTGTTACCCATATACTTTCTACAGTGTTACCCATATACTTTCTATAGTGTTACCCATATACTTTCTATAGTGATACCCATATACTTCTACAGTGTCACCCATATACTTTCTACAGTGTTACCCATATACTTTCTACGGTGTTACCCATATACTTTCTACGGTGTTACCCATATACTTTCTACGGTGTTACCCATATACTTTCTACGGTGTTACCCATATACTTCTACGGTGTTACCCATATACTTCTACGGTGTCACCCATATACTTTCTACAGTGTTACCCATATACTTTCTACAGTGTCACCCATATACTTTCTACAGTGTCACCCATATACTTTCTACAGTGTCACCTATATACTTTCTGTAGTGTTACCCGTATACTTTCTACAGTGTCACCCATTTACTTTCTACAGTGTTACCCATATACTTTCTACAGTGTTACCCATATACTTTCTACAGTGTTACCCATATACTTTATACAGTGTTACCCATATACTTTCTACAGTGTCACCCATATACTTTCTACAGTGTTACCCATATACTTTCTACAGTGTTACCCATGTACTTTCTACAGTGTTACCCATATACTTTCTACAGTGTTACCCATATACTTTCTATTTTCACCCATGTACTTTCTACAGTGTCACCCATATACTTTCTGTAGTGTTACCCATATACTTTCTACAGTGTTACCTATATATTTTCTACGGTGTTACCCATATACTTTCTACGGTGTTACCCATATACTTTCTACAGTGTTACCCATATACTTCTACGGTGTTACCCATATACTTCTACGGTGTCACCCATATACTTTCTACAGTGTTACCCATATACTTTCTACAGTGTCACTCATATACTTTCTACAGTGTCACCCATATACTTTCTACAGTGTCACCTATATACTTTCTGTAGTGTTACCCATATACTTTCTACAGTGTTACCCATATACTTTCTACAGTGTTACACATATACTTTCTACAGTGTCACCCATTTACTTTCTACAGTGTTACCCATATACTTTCTACAGTGTTACCCATATACTTTCTACAGTGTTACCCATATACTTTCTACAGTGTTACCCATATACTTTCTACAGTGTTACACATATACTTTCTACAGTGTCACCCATTTACTTTCTACAGTGTTACCCATATACTTTCTACAGTGTTACCCATATACTTTCTACAGTGTTACCCATATACTTTCTACAGTGTTACCCATGTACTTTCTACAGTGTTACCCATATACTTTCTACAGTGTTACCCATATACTTTCTATTTTCACCCATGTACTTTCTACAGTGTCACCCATATACTTTCTGTAGTGTTACCCATATACTTTCTACAGTGTTACCTATATATTTTCTAGTGTCACCCATATACTTTCTACAGTGTTACCCATATACTTTCTAGTGTCACCCACATACTTTCTACAGTGTTACCCATATACTTTCTACAGTGTTACCCATATGCTTTTACTGCGTCACCAATATACTTTCTATAGTGTTAACATAATGTAATCTCAATGTTTTTGTATTCATCTCTATCATTTTATTCAACCGTTTTTTACGTATAAAATACCGAATTCTGACCTACTATGGCCTTCTATAAACAGTATAATATGTCGGCTATTATCGAATCTGATCATCGATCCTGACCTTTCGGTCCCTGGTCTAAATGTCCATATTCTATTGTATTTTATGTCGGATGACCGAGACAACAGATGGACAATGGAGAATTCATGAAATTAAAAACAATAATAATGTTTTCATATGTCAATTAACCCCTTTTTGTGAAGGAAAAACCGTTATCGCGCTGAAAACATTGACCTCAGTGGCATTCGTAAATCAATGTTTGGCGCCAAAACATAAAATACGTTTCCCACCCTAAAAGCATAACACGTTCCTTGGGGGCGGCAACTGACAATCCACTCATTATCGGTGTTAATTTGATTTCGAGACATGTCAACAGTCACCATCTTCAACCCCCAGGACTGTCAAGTTTTTGGAAATGAAGCCAGACCACCGAGATTACTCATTAGCGGGTCACCATATGCTTGTTGATTGTGTCCCTTTGTGTTGTATCAACAGACTACGTGTTCCTGACACAAGGGAAATAACTCCGTTATATCAGTACCGGTCGTTACCGTGGATACGTGATAATGACAGGCAACACGTGACATAACGAGTTATTTGCCTCGCCTCATATAAATCACTAACAACATTCTCACTGCTTCTGTTGTGATATTTGGTTCTTGCGGTTATACTCCTCGTATCTGCTTGCTTGGTGGCGTACATTGACTTTACGGATCGTGTTCGATCACCTGTTCGTTTTGCTGAAGGTGACGATTATGTTGTAGGTGGTCATTTAGCAATTTAACCCATCTCCTGGCATGTTACATGTATAGTATAGTATTAAAGTCGTATACAGAGAGGGATGCGTTGATCAGTGTGGTTAGATTTGTACTGTAAGTTTTTTTCTTTGTGGTATTTTCAATCCAACTCCAGGTGAGTTTGGTTGGATGGGCTGAAGATTTAAGCATGGATTCCTTACCTGCCAAGCCTAGTTTATGGTCGATGTGTGATGTTGACCTTTGTCTGATTGCGCTCATAAGGTCCGTGCTGTATAGCAATCGCGTCTCCCTACAACACTTCAGGGTCGCTTTTGTTTCAACCAAGGTATAGCCCGGATAGCTTATTGAACAAAAACATGTCTTTTGGGAAGGAGATAAACCATATTATACAAATACTACCTTGGATTTGGTTTGGTTTGTTTTTGTTTAACGTCCTATAAACAGCCAGGGTCCTACCGTCGGATAATTATTGTTTGCTGATAGCAATATAGGGAATCTTTATAATGTTTCTGTGGCTGAACATAGATCTGGAATTGGAGACGTGATCCGCCACGACCACCTTTCCTTGCTTCTCCCCACGAAGCATTCTACAGATTTCACAACTTCATGCCTGTTTACCATTTCATAGAAGATATGCCTTGTGTTGATCTTAGTTTACTAATATGAGGTGTAAATTAGATGTGACCTTTTGGATTTGACACTTTCGGACCTTATTACCTGGTGTGTGACCAATTAGTCTACCATGTAATAAAATAGTCCTGAGTGACAAGCTATGAATTGTGGGGGTCGTACGCTCACCGTCACTGACAGTTGTGGTGAGACATTCTCTATAACATGTCGGGGAAGGCGTTACAGGAGGTTATGTATAAAGTAACGCGCAAAGCTCGATGAAGATAGAATACCATTTTGAAAGTATATATGTTGCCAAAACTCTCAACCAACAGTGTTACTCAATTGTTATTATTATGTCGTTCGTTTTTTGTTCTTTCAGAGCATTGAACAGTTCTGTATCCGGTGCATGGCGTAGATTACCAGAGAATATGGTTACCTACACAGGTATCAAATTATCAGATAATCTAAAGACCCTTTTACCACCTTTAATTGGAGAAAATATCAACTATGCTCTACGTAACATGAATGACTATAGAATTCCGCGATTCAGGCTCTCTCTTACTAAGTCGTCTTTTATACCGTCTACCCTTACCACCCTTCATTGTTGGGAATAATTTAGATAATTCAGTTCCGCCCTTGCCGTCCTTGCATTCGTTTAAATTATCATTATCTAAAAATGTCCAGTCACGTCCTCCAGTGCATTTTAAATTTGGAAATCGCAAATGTAATATATTGCATACCAAACTAAGACACCAATGTAGTTCCCTTAATTATGATCTTTTTATAGTAAACATTGTAGAAAGCGCAGCTTGTATTTGTGGTCATCCTTGTGAGAATGCCCTTCACTTTTTTTATGGAATGTCACTGTTTTACTAACGAAAGGCATATTTTGTTGCAGAACCTAAATAATCTTAATGTTACCATAAATTTAGAAGTTATGTTAAATGGAAACTCACAACTTTCCGTTGACCTTAATAAAAATATCTTTAGATTTGTGCAATGTTTTATCAAATCCAGTAATAGGTTTTGAATTTTGTAATTGGATCAGTTTATTTTGTAAACCGTATATCATATCATTTTTGTCATCATGCATGTAAATGTAACTATGCCTTGTAATACACTGTATATATGTTGGGAGAAGGCGTTGATAAGTTATTGTAACTTGTGCCTAATCCCGTGTCTATATTTTGATAATAAATATGTTTAAACTAAGGTATCAAATGGATTAAATATAGATTTAACGAGTTTGCGTTCTAAAACTTACCATAGCTTTTAAAACTAATTATTAACATCCTCCTTCCTTTCATGAGCCCCAGTCACACTGTATTACGGATGGTCGCGGTTCTATATACCGGGGTAAGCTAGGGACGTAAGTCCCTGGAAACCGTACCGTACTCAATTTTGGCGCGAAAACAGTTGTTCACGGTGTTAAATTACTACGGTACTGGTACGGTATATGTCACGATGATCCACAGTTTCGATACGACTGTACTTCGCTAATGCCGGTAACCACAACGAATCATTACGGTACCACTATTGTATTACGGTACCACTACTGTATTACGGTACCAGTACTGTATTACGGTACCACTACTGTATTACAGTACCAGTACTGTATTACGGTACCACTATTGTATTACGGTACCAGTACTGTATTACGGTACCACTACTGTATTACGGTACCAGTACGGTATTACGGTACCACTACTGATATTACGGTACCACTACTGTATTACGGTACCAGTACGGTATTACGGTACCACTACTGTATTACGGTACCAGTACGGTATTACGGTACCACTACTGTATTACGGTACCACTACTGTATTACGGTACCACTACTGTATTACGGTACCACTACGGTATTACGGTACCAGTACTGTATTACGGTACCACTACTGTATTACGGTACCACTACTCTATTACGGTACCAGTACGGTATTACGGTACCACTACTGTATTACGGTACCACTATTGTATTACGGTACCACTACTGTATTACGGTACCACTACGGTATTACGGTACCACTACTGTATTACGGTACCAGTACTGTATTACGGTACCACTACTGTATTACGGTACCAGTACGGTATTACGGTACCAGTACTGTATTACGGTACCACTACTGTATTACGGTACCACTACTGTATTACGGTACCACTACTGTATTACGGTACCAGTACGGTATTACGGTACCACTACTGTATTACGGTACCAGTACTGTATTACGGTACCAGTACTGTATTACGGTACCAGTACTGTATTACGGTACCACTACTGTATTACGGTACCAGTACGGTATTACGGTACCACTACTGTATTACGGTACCAGTACTGTATTACGGTACCACTACTGTATTACGGTACCACTACTGTATTACGGTACCACTACGGTATTACGGTACCAGTACTGTATTACGGTACCAGTACGATATTACGGTACCACTACTGTATTACGGTACCAGTACTGGTATTACGGTACCCAGTACTTATTACGGTACAACTATTGTACTACGGTACCAGTACTGTATTACGGTAAAACACTACTGTATTACGGACCACGATGGTATTACGTACCACTACGGTATTACGGTACCACTACGGTATTACGGTACCATTACTGTATTACGGTACCACTACTGTATTACGGTCCCACTACTATGTATTTACGGTACCACTACTGTATTACGGTACCAGTACTGTATTACGGTAACACTACTGTATTACGGTACCACTATTGTATTACGGTACCACTACTGTATTACGGTACCACTACTGTATTACGGTACCACTACTGTATTACGGTACCACTACTGTATTACGGTACCAGTACTGTATTACGGTACCACTACTGTATTACGGTACCACTACTGTATTACGGTACCACTACTGTATTACGGTACCACTACTGTATTACGGTACCACTACTGTACTTACGGTACCACTACTGTATTACGGTACCACTACTGTATTACGGTACCACTACTGTATTACGGTACCACTTACTGTATTACGGTACCACTACGGTATTACGGTACACTACTGTATTACGGTACCACTACTGTATTACGGTACCATACTGTATTACGGTACCACTACTGTATTACGGTACCACTACTGTATTACGGTACCAGTACGTTATTACGGTAACACGTACTGTATTACGGTTACCAGTACTTGTATTACGGTACCACTACTGTATTACGGTACCACTACTGTATTACGGTACCACTACTGTATTACGGTACCACTACTGTATTACGGTACCAGTACTGTATTACGGTACCAGTACTGTATTACGGTACCACTACTGTATTACGGTACCACTACTGTATTACGGTACCAGTACTGTATTACGGTACCACTACGGTATTACGGTACCACTACTGTATTACGGTACCAGTACTGTATTACGGTACCACTACTGTATTACGGTACCAGTACTGTATTACGGTACCAGTACTGTATTACGGTACCACTACTGTATTACGGTACCAGTACTGTATTACGGTACCACTACTGTATTACGGTACCACTACTGTATTACGGTACCAGTACTGTATTACGGTACCACTACTGTATTACGGTACCACTACTGTATTACGGTACCACTACTGTATTACGGTACCACTACTGTATTACGGTACCACTACTGTATTACGGTACCACTACTGTATTACGGTACCACTACTGTATTACGGTACCACTACTGTATTACGGTACCACTACTGTATTACGGTACCACTACTGTATTACGGTACCACTACGGTATTACGGTACCATTACTGTATTACGGTATCACTACGGTATTACGGTACCACTACTGTATTACGGTACCACTACGGTATTACGGTACCACTACTGTATTACGGTACCACTACTGTATTACGGTACCACTACGGTATTACGGTACAAGTACGGTATTACGGTACCAGTACTGTATTACGGTACCACTACTGTATTACGGTTCCACTACTGTATTACGGTACCAGTACGATATTACGGTACCGGTACTGTATTACGGTACCACTACGGTATTACGGTACCAGTACTGTATTACGGTACCAGTACTGTATTACGGTTCCACTACTGTATTACGGTACCAGTACGGTATTACGGTACCACTACTGTATTACGGTACCAGTACTGTATTACGGTACCAGTACGGTATTACGGTACCACTACTGTATTACGGTACCAGTACTGTATTACGGTTCCACTACTGTATTACGGTACCACTACTGTATTACGGTACCAGTACGGTATTACGGTACCACTACTGTATTACGGTACCAGTACTGTATTACGGTACCAGTACGGTATTACGGTACCAATACTGTATTACGGTACCAGTACTGTTTTACGGTATTACGGTACCACTACTGTATTACGGTACCACTACTGTATTACGGTACCACTTCTGTATTACGGTATCCCTACTGCATTACGGTACCAGTACTGTATAACGGAGGTTTGTCCCGGTAGTACGGCTATATCCGATTGTGTACGGCTTCACCGTCGGCCTTCCGTTAGTCACCGAGACCCAAGAACACTATAGTACGTACGGTCATTCCCGGTTGGCCACGGATCCATGTACGATGATCCTACCGGTGCTACTGCGGTGTCGGTACGCTGCTAAAATACTATGATTCGACTACGGTTTGCCCCGGAAGTTTAATGCAGATATATAATTAACTACCGGATGGTCCAGCACGGATCAACACTGGTCGACCAGGCTTGAGTACGGACTCGCTACGGATTAACACGGTTTCCACCGGTTTGTATGGTGTTCCGTTAGGGCCAAATTTCCAATATCGCTCCTTCGCTCCTTCGACCTAAACGCGAAGGAGCGAAGGGGCGAAAACACGATGGCGAAGGGGCGATGGAACTTCGCTCCTTCGCCATCGTGTTTTCGCTCCTTCGCCGTCGTGTTTTCGCTCCTTCGCCATCGTGTTTTCGCTCCTTCGCCATCGTATTTTCGCTCCTTCGCGTTCGGAAGTTCGATGGAGAGTTATTTATTTATTCATTTATTGTATGTTATGTGATGTATGCATAAGTATTCCAAATGATTTTGCAGCTACCGTACCTTGAAGAGACGTTTAAAGAATCTTGGTCTCAAGAAACGGGGAAATTGGAGTTTAAGTGAAATTGTCACCGCTATTAAGGTTAATATACAATCTCTCCAATAGTATGTTCCACGTCTTATAGTATTTCGACTGATCCTATTGTATGTATATATGTATCTTATCCATCTTAAAATTGAAAAAGTGACTCAATGAACCGAACTATTTATAAAAACTTCTCTCCGCCCACACTACATTTAACTTTCAGTTTTATATACTTAGTAGTTATCTTATTGCTGTTTTCCATTTGGGAAAATATATGTACCACTGAAACACATTTATGTCTAGGGGAAACTGTACTGAATGTCGACAAAAAATAGCGCTTAGACACACTGATTTGAAAGTGTTGATTAACGATTTTTGAAAATGGTAGAATCTATATGATAAAACAACAATATTTAACTCAAATTTAGTGTTTGCGTATTTTTTTATTTTTATTTTTTTTTATGTAAAAGTCTAACAATTTGGTTGCCTGGTAAGGTAATTAAGGCTTCATTTATAAACACTATTAAATCTTCATATCAAAAGTAGGAAATCGAAGGGAGTGGACAGGTTTTGGGATGCTGGAGCATAGCATAACTGCTGGAAAGGGGATATATATACTTATATAGGTGGTGTTATTCTGAAATGAAAGTTTTACAACTTTCTGGTGGCGTCAGGTGACTAAGTCAGTGTTTCTAAATATACTATATGGTCGTTATTACTATACATGCAGGTAGATTAATATCTTTAATTAAGGATCAAATCATGGATGTTTGAAAGCTATATGTATTTCATTGTGGTGAACGATTATGTTTTGTTCCTGTTCTTTGCAATATTATTCTCATTCAGAATCCAAGAGTCGAGCACAAAATTAATTTTGAACCTAAAAGTTGTGTACATTCAAATATACATGTATGCACATGAATTGGTAGCCCTTGTAGGTCAATTTTGTGCAACTTAATTCATTAAAGTAATGTCGTATATCAATATATAGTGTACTAGAGACATTTTTCTAATTTCTTAAACCACTGAACATAAATTAGGAAATGAAAAAGGACACTTTTCGAAACTACGTATACCTCCACCGAACTTCCGAACACGAAGGAGCGAAGGAGCGTTTTCGCTCCTTCTCTCCTTCGCTGCTCCTTCGCCATCGTGTTTTCGCTCCTTCGAGTTTAGGTCGAAGGAGCAAAGGAGCGATATTGGAAATTTGGCCCTAACGGAACACCATAGGTTTGCATTACCGTCGCTTGAAATCGGAACAGTAGTGTGGCTGGGGCTTAAGGAACGTAGCTGTGGTAAAGAAACCGGGAATTAGTTCGTGTTCTATGAACTGGGGTTTGAAATGATTTTGCCTTTGGCGACCTTACGTCGTCGGTCACGCGAAGGCATTAATGGGTATGGCTCGTTCTTATCGCAGACGATTTACCGCACGCGCTGCACGACAATGCGAATACGTGCTTTTGACAGAAGATGACAATCATCAGCCGCACGTCCATAAGTACGACTTGAACATTTGACGAATTAAAATAGGCTTAACGAAATGCTTTCATTTCGCTATTTTGTCTGCTTAAACCAATTCTATTGTCGTCGAATCAACAACAGATTTCGTGTCAGAGCCAGTGTCGTCTGTCGCTTTAATGCGGAGTGGCAGACGATGCGCCGACACGTGGGTCTTCATAGAGGAGACAAAGTACAAAGAACTGCGGTGGGAATTAATCTGAACAATGGGTAAAGGGAAGCAACTCTTTGTGCTTAGTTGACATTATCTGGGACATAGCTGGACCATTATTGATTCCCTCAAAATTTACTATATCAATCGTCGGAATAATTTTTGAAAATCTGAAGAATTAAACAGCCTATTGAGTTCATAATGTTAGCATCTAAGTGGAGAAAGGTACATAGGAGGGATAGTATCAACTTTATTACAATCTCCACTGTGTATTTATAAAGTTAATGTGAATTTCGAAATGTGACTGTGTATCATGCAATGTTGCACACCATTATGTATTGATGTATGTGTTTGTAATGCTAGCTGTGAAGTTTAAACTAATAAAGAAAACGTCACTGGTAACACGACCATCTCACAGGCGCACATCCTCTGGGGTGTGAGCCAAATGGGGCGAAAGAGAGGAGGCCTCCCCCGGGAAAATTAAATATGACCGTGCAACTGGTCTATGATTATACAAATGCTCATACGTACATGCATTTAGAGGATATTGAATGGTCACGAGTATGACAGAATATCGATATTTTCACGAGTGAAAAATATAGAAATATTCTGTCATACTGCAAAACTCATATTTTCATTGCACATCGATGAAGTGAAAATATAAGTTTTATCAGTTTTGTAAATTTCTACATTTTACATATCGTACTGGCCATTATGTACGAAAGCTTATTCGGTCCATTTTGAAAAGCAAAATAAAAATATGCATCTCGTTAAAACACATTAGTTACCCCGTTAAAACGCGTTAGTTATCTCGTTAAAAAACGATAGTTATCCCGTTAAAACGCGATAACTATATCAATAAAACGCGTAAGTGTGATTTTATCTCGTTAAAACCAATAACTACCGCGTAAAAACGAGATAATTATCGCGTTTGAACGAGATAACTAACTCGTTTCAACGAGATAATTATCGCGTTTTAACGCGGTAGTTATTGCGTTTTAACGAGATAACTAATTCGTTTTAACGTGATAAGTAACTCGTTTTAACGAGATGATTATTGCGTTTTAACGGGATAACTAATTCGTTTTAACGAGATAACTATCGCGTTTTAACGAGATAACTAACGCATTTTAACGAGATAATTATCGCGTTTTAACGCGGTAGTTATTGCGTTTTAACGAGATAAAATTATACTTACGCGTTTTAACGGGATAACTATCGCGTTTGAACGAGATATATTTTTTTATTTTACATTTCAAAATGACCCTAATAGGCTTTCGTAATTATGTTAGATGACTCGAAAGAGCGAAAGTATTCAGAACAAACATCGAATGTTAAAATTGTTCATCTTCACTACACCTGATTCGGCTGTGCATGCACGGGTTTATGTGTTTACATGACAGCTTACGCACCTGTCAATCTAGATCTATACATAAAAGCATCATTTTGCTTATTTTTGGTTTGTTATCGTTGTTTGCCAAAGCAGTACATGTATTTCCCATACAAACTGCAGCTAATCCGGTTGTTTACCTGTTCGAAAAAGTAATGTACTACATAACTTTCTTATTTTTTCATTTTTGAGTGCTCTCCCCTGAACCTGGATCTTATTTATGCACATCTAAATTTCGACACAATTGCTGTCTTGCAGTGAAATATCAAATGACTAAATTCCCAAAAAGATTGATAACTGAACTAATTAAATTAAAAAGGGCAGTGGCATGAAAGAATATAAAACAATAATTCTAGGGAGCATCACAATATGTTTATTTTATTGATAAATATTGAAACAAAACAATCGCTAGAGGTTGACAGGTCTCGAATTCTGTACCATAAACAAACGTTACTCAATCAAACATATTTGACGAGTACGTGGCGATAAATGTTGTGTGTTTGTTATTTAACTACAGGTTCTTAATGGTAGATAATTCTGTAATTCATATACAGCGATGATGCGACATGGATTGGATAACACTTGAGATCTATATACATCATATTAGTATTTTACAAGTACAGTGTACAAAGCCATATGATATAAACGAATACTATGGAAACAACGAGAACAAGTATAAACAGTTTATCTTAAGCTATGAGTAATGTCAAAAAATATCAGTAACCACACAAGTATTTACAGAAATGTTGTGATAGAAAACGGGCGGAATTCTGTGTTAATCCTGATAACCATGCAGTACCTGTGATTAAGGAAGGGATAAATGACAAGCCCTGATGTTTTATTCTGGACAACAGGACAAACAAATCAGACAAATAGACGATATATTATCTTTATTTCATTAACAATGAAGGGCAAGATAATGCATTGTAATGATTAATTTTGCTGACACAATGAAAGAAAAATCAATTGTACAAAGAGACATCAATCATAATACCCTTGGTCAACATTATACACACACGTGGTAAACATTATACACACGTGGTAAACATTATATACACACGTGGTAAACATTATATACACACATGGTAAATATTATACACACGTGGTAAACATAATACACACGTGGTAAACATTATACACACACGTGGTAAACATTATACACACGTGGTAAACATTATATACACACGTGGTAAACATTATATACACGTGGTAAACATTATATACACACATGGTAAACATTATATACACACGTGGTAAACATTATACACACGTCGTAAACATTATATACACACGTGGTAAACATTATATATATACGTGGTAAACATTATATACACGTGGTAAACATCATACACACACGTGGTAAACATTATATACACACGTGGTAAACATTATATATATACGTGGTAAACATTATATACACGTGGTAAACATCATACACACACGTGGTAAACAATATATACACACGTGGTAAACATTATATACACACGTGGTAAACATTATATATATACGTGGTAAACATTATATACACGTGGTAAACATCATACACACACGTGGTAAACATTATATATATACGTGGTAAACATTATATACACACGTGGTAAACATTATACACACGTGTTAAACATTATATACACACGTGGTAAACATTATATATATACGTGGTAAACATTATATACACGTGGTAAACATCATACACACACGTGGTAAACATTATATACACACGTGGTAAACATTATATATATACGTGGTAAACATTATATATATACGTGGTAAACATTATATACACGTGGTAAACATCATACACACACGTGGTAAACATTATATACACACGTAGTAAACATTATATATATACGTGGTAAACATTATATACACGTGGTAAACATCATACACACACGTGGTAAACATTATATACACACGTGGTAAACATTATATATACACGTGGTAAACATCATACACACACGTGGTAAACAATATATACACACGTGGTAAACATTATATACACACGTGGTAAACATTATATATATACGTGGTAAACATTATATACACACGTGGTAAACATTATATACACACGTGGTAAACATTATATACACACGTGGTAAACATTATATACACACGTGGTAAACATTATATACACGTGGTAAACATCATACACACACGTGGTAAACATTATACACACACGTGGTAAACATTATACACACACGTGGTAAACATTATATACACACGTGGTAAACATTATACACACACGTGGTAAACATTATACACACACGTGGTAAACATTATATACACACGTGGTAAACATTATATACACACGTGGTAAACATTATATACACACGTGGTAAACATTATATACATACGTGGTAAACATTATATACACACGTGGTAAACATTATATACACACGTGGTAAACATATATACACACGTGGTAAACATTATATACACACGTGGTAAACATTATATACACACGTGGTAAACATTATATACACACGTGGTAAACATTATATACACACGTGGTAAACATTATATACACACGTGGTAAACATTATACACACGTGGTAAACATTATACACACGTGGTAAACATTATACACACACGTGGTAAACATTATATACACACGTGGTAAACATTATATACACACGTGGTAAACATTATATACACACGTGGTAAACAATATATACACACGTGGTAAACATTATATACACACGTGGTAAACATTATATATATACGTGGTAAACATTATATACACACGTGGTAAACATTATATACACACGTGGTAAACATTATATACACACGTGGTAAACATTATATACACACGTGGTAAACATTATATACACACGTGGTAAACATCATACACACGCGTGGTAAACATCATACACACACGTGGTAAACATTATATACACACGTGGTAAACATTATACACACACGTGGTAAACATCATGCACACACATGGTAAACATTATATACACACGTGGTAAACATTATATACACACGTGGTAAACATTATACACACACGTCTTAAACATTATATACACACGTGGTACACATCATACACACACGTGGTAAACATTATATACACATGTGGTAAACACCATATGCACACGTGGTAAACATTATATACACACGTGGTAAACATCATACACACACGTGGTGAACAGTATACACACGTGGTAAACATTATACACACACGTGGTACACATCATACACACACGTGGTAAACATTATACACACACGTGGTAAACATTATATACACTTGGTAAACATTATATACACACGTGGTGAACATATACACACGTGGTAAACATCATACACACACGTGGTAAACATTATACACACACGTGGTACACATCATACACACACGTGGTAAACATTATACACACACGTGGTAAACACCATATGCACACGTGGTAAACATATACACACGTGGTAAACATCATACACACACGTGGTAACATTATATACACACGTGGTCAACATTATATACACACGTGGTGAACATCATACACACACGTGGTGAACAGTATACACACACGTGGTAAACATTATATACACACGTGGTAAACATTATATACACACGTGGTCAACATTATATACAGACGTGGTGAACATCATATACAGACGTGGTGAACATCATATACACACGTGGTAAACATCATATACACACGTGGTAAGCATTATACACACACGTGGTAAACATCATACACACACGTGGTAAACATTATACACACACGTGGTTAACATTATACACACGTGGTAAACATTATACACACACGTGGTAAACATTATATACACACATGGAAAACACTATATACACACGTGGTAAACATTATATACACACGTGGTAAACATCATATACACGTGGTAAACATTATATACACACGTGGTAAACATTATATACACACGTGGTAAACATTATACACACACGTGGTAAACATTATATACACACGTGGTAAACATTATACACACGTGGTAAACATTATACACACACGTGGTAAACATTATACACACGTGGTAAACATTATATACACACGTGGTAAACATTATACATACACGTGGTAAACATTATATACACACGTGGTAAACATCATATACACGTGGTAAACATTATATACACACGTGGTAAACATTATACACACACGTGGTAAACATTATACATACGTGGTAAACATTATATACACACGTGGTAAACATTATACACACGTGATCAACATTATATACACACGTGGTAAACATTATATACATACGTGGTAAACAGTATACACACACGTGGTAAACATTATATACATACGTGGTAAACATTATATACACACGTGGTAAACATTATACACACGTGGTAAACATTATATACACACGTGGTAAACATTATATACACACGTGGTACACATTATATACACACGTGGCAAACATCATATACACACGTGGTAAACATTATATACACACTTGGTAAACATTATATACACACGTGGTAAACATTATATACACACGTGGTAAACAAAACATACATGTGGTAAACATTTCATACACACATGGTAAACACATACACACGCACGCACGTACACACATAATGACATATATACACAGTTAATTTTAGAAATAGTCCAAGATGCCATGTGACATCAGTTGCCATACGTTTATATGTTTATATGGGCCTACAATCATTTGTTTTCAAGCTTCACAAATTAGTTTCAGTGTTTAAGGAAACAACATAGGTATAATCTTGTTGGTATTTATTATGATAGTGTGGACACTAATGTCAACACTTGCAAGAACATATATATGATGGAATATGTTCCCAACCAGTACACCCAGTCATCATGACTGTCAGGACGTTCGTTTATTTTGAAGTATTAACGGACAAATGAGGACGGATGTCACGTAAATAACAGTAGGAAACAAAGTACATATAGACATGACAGTGTGACACACATTTGTATATTATATATACAACCTATACAATATACCGGTAATTTGAATATGATGTAGAATTTTAATATTTAAATCAGTGCTTCCAACCTAGCCTAGAATAAAATCGACAGAAATTATATCGATTTGATGTTAAGTTGGACATATCTAGATTATATCAAAAAGCAACACTGATGTTAACATAAACTAAAAGAAAATATAACAGGTTTGTTATGTACAATACCAAGATAACGACCACATGAAAGCATGGGCTGTAGTGTATGTATATACGAGACTCCACGTTAATTACTATTACCACCCTCCAAAAGTTTGAGCTTCTAATTGGATCTTTTAAGTCTTAAGTGGAAAATTCATTATTTGCACCCGATGGAAATCCACGTGCTACGCCTCTACCAACCAGTTGCGTTGCGATTTCGTGCGATACACAATTAGGCGACTGCATTTTTCATTGCATCGGGTATATAACATACATGTACACGTTGTGGACTAAATGGGAGGCTGAAGTTGGTTCCGAGTTCCGAGTTCCGTTTAAGTAAAACGGAACTAGGAACCAGTTCCGAGTTTCGTTTAGAAAAACGGAACTTGGAACTGGCTTCTAGTTCCATTTATCTTAAACGGAACTGGGAACTAGGACCAAGTCTTGTAAAGTTTATACCTGACTAATAACTGCCTTTGCACTCATTGACATATACATTATTTCTTTTTCAGCCTCGGGTCTCATATTGAGATAAAGTACGTAGAATATTTTCTTTATGGAAGTTGGTTCCTAGTTCCGCTTTTCTTAAACGGAACTGGCTCCTAGTTCCGCTTTACTTAAAAGGAACGCGGAACCAGTTCTAGTTCCGTTTATATTTCAATAATAGCTCACCACCATATAGACAATAGCAAATTTGTCTTAACGTAGAGGAGTCTCCGAGGACAAAGACCGCTTTGAAAAAAACAGCAGCGAAAACGTCAATTAAAAAACCCCGAAGGGTCCAGGATATTTACAATAAAAACTCTATATATACAAGCCGTAATGGAACCTCCCTACGGATCGACTAGGGGACAGGTGACTGAGTGAGTAGCGACAACAGGACCCCGGCAGATAATACAAACCATCTGCATGGGAGGAAGGCGAACGCAGATAGAAATCCGCGAAAGTGTTGCGGCCTCGCCAAAAGGCGGATGCAATGACCTCATCAAATGAGGAGCCATTGAGAAGGGCCCCAGAGGCAGACAACCCCCTATAGCTATCTAATGTGCCCTAACCTGAACACTATCACGTGTCTCAGCACTAGACCCCTAATTAGCTTTCTTGATAGTGTCAGAGATCCATCTGGAAATAATCCGAGACGATATGTCAGACTGCTTTGGCTTGATGGGCAAGAACAGACGAGGTTTAGGACGCCCCTTAGTTTTATCAAAGCCATACCAGGACAAAGTAACAGATCATTGTCATCTGGACCAGAGAAATCCTTTATGGCCGGAATCTTATGAGAATCCGTCGAAAAACTGTCAGAGGGGTCACTAAAGAATAGTCCCGAGACCACCAGAGACACGAAGGAAAAGAAGAAAGAGCATGAATTTCACTTCTCCGTCTACCTAAGCCAAATCAACAAGAAATACTGTCTTCCGGCAAGAGAACTTAACAGAAACAAAAGCCAGAGGCTCATAAGAAAGACTTGAGGAGATTGGAGAAGGTGGGGCATGTTCCAAGCTCTGAACGACGCCGAAATGAATAGACATTGGCTAATGCTGAACGATAGTCCCCAATAGTGCTAGGAGATAGTTCCTTAACCTTAAAAAGGTAAAGGATGCACAGAGTAGATCAATCTTCCTGCTGTTACACTAGCTGCAGAAGTTTGACCATCTGGACTCATGGATGGCAGATGAGGAAGATCGAATTGATCTTGAGATGCCATCGGTAACCTCTGCAGAAAAACCTGACTGCAAGAGGCAGACCGAGATAGCCTCCACGCGCGAAGGTATAGGCGATCCGGATTGGGATGGATTGGGATGAAACTGCCTGGACTTGGGTTGGCTGAGAAGATTTCACCTGGGCGGTTTGGCCAAGGGAAGATCTACCAGCAAAACCAGCAGAGCCGGAAACCAAGGCTGTCTGGGTCACGGAGATGTTATCAGGAGAACAAAGCAATCGTGATTCCTGACCTTGTGAAATTCCCTGTCTAAGTGATCTAGCTCCCCAAGCCAAAGGATCCGGAACTGGAGACACAAACGTCTGAATTTGGAAACTCAGAACTGTGGCAAACAGATCTACCTGAGGAGTCTGAACCATACAGATGGCCCTGAATATAGACCTTTTCAGTGTCCATTCCGCGATTACTTGACTCCGAGACCTGGATAGCGTGTCTGCTAAAGCATTCAGGTGCCCTGGAAGATGCCTCACTGAGAGGGACAGACCCATATCCTGACATAGAAGAAGAATCCTGATCGTGAGGGCACAAAGTTTGCGAGACCTGGTTCTCCAAAAAAAGCTACTACTGTAGCACTATCTGTAGTAAGGCAAATGGTTAACTAATGATATATTTATCAGCATATTTCCCCAGGAATAATTTTATTTCATCAATAATGACTGTTCTTATAGTCCCTTAAAGATACAATATATCACTGGTGGAATATCTAAACTCTAAATGGGTTTTGCTTGGTTGACACGGTAACCTTTGACCAAAATATTTTTTGATTGCGTGGTTCAATGTGTTTTGAATGGCTAACATTTAAACACTTTTTTTGTAACTTTTGAAAAATAACTCTCTCGAGTGAATATAGAACATATAGAACAACCACTTGTTGTTTAACCTCTATATATCCTCTATGTATGTCGGGGAATGACATAAAAGAATGCCACATCACATCATCACGTGTGATCGTAAAGTCCTTCCACAGCTGAGTTTCCTTTATCCCCTGTAAACTCGTCGTACGCGCTCTCCATCAGCACATTGTGAGTACGATCGTATATACCCCCCGCGTCGTTGTTTACGGCTGTATTACTAAAGCTGTCGTACTCGCCTTCAGTTTTAGAGTGTTTGGTATGTGAGTACATGTCGTCCTCTCCAACCTCCTGTGCACGCCTTCCAAGTTCCCCGTACTCACCACCCTCTAATTGTCTAATGTTATGAGTATGATCGTATATCCCAGCTGCGTCATTGACCGGCTTCGCAAATATATCGTACTCGCCTTCCTGCTGATGTTGGCGAGTATGGGCGTACATATCGTCATCTGGTGACGGACTCGGCTTCTGACCAAGAACTCCATACTCACCATCTAGAAATAAGCAAACACATTAACTACACTCGAATATATAGTTTTAATCGTGTATTGTCCATGTCATTGAGATGATGGTCATGGGAAGTATAGATTCCTCTGGCTAGAATAAAACGTGTTAATACTTAAACATCGAAGATGAATTGTTATCACTCCATTTCGACATCGCTCATAACAACAGATTTATATTCACTTAAACTTATACTAATTAAGAGCTGAAATCCCGTATCAAGATCTGTACACTAATAAATCTATCCTTGAAATAAAAATGAATAACAGGCCGCTTTTTTACCCTTGGCAGAAATATCCACGCTTTCAAAGGTTTGAGATTTTCGTATCTTACCCTAAGGTTGAGACAAGCTATGGATTCATGGCAACAATTCCAAGACGTTACAACAATGCAATGACATCACATCGACAATCAATCACGTCACTTCGGCATTGTCCTCCATTGATGTACCGTCAATATTAGATACAAAAAAGGCACAAGGGCCTTAAAGGTTTTGATGTATTTCAATTAATTTGACCCTTTTAGGCTCCGCCTATCAGCCCCTGGGGGTTAGTCAGGACAAACATGTGCATACCATTAAATTTTTATTCCATGCTGATAATGTTAAAGCAAGATAGAACAAATTGCAACAGAAATCAGATATATGATAGCCAAATATGAATTATCTATATAAACCATAGTAAAATTTACCCCCTTCCTGGGATCAGGAAATTCACAATTTTGTTAAAGCATCTTAAGACCCTTCCACCTATGAAGAGTGTTTCATTCTATATTATTTGGGTCTTAAGGACATGGTTTTTAAAGTTTCAGTAAATTTGACCCCTTTCGGCACCGCCCTTCAGTGCCATGGGAATCCGCTTTGGGATATCAACCCTCATGAGTTTTAAGCTGTTAAACACTCGAACAACCTCCACTCGGGCTGAAATCCCCTATCTCACCCCAAAGGGGGTGAACTATTCTATTAGTCTATTCGTACGTCATACCTTTCCGTGCCTGACTGTTGCCCGCGTGACTGGGGTGTTCGTGGTGAGATCTCACAGAATCGTAATACGTTTTATTGTTGAATGTAGCGTTGCCTTCCTCTGGTATTTTGTTGGGCGTCCTTCGTTTCCTGTAAAGATATCCGACATTTATCTACACCAACCACAACGAAGGGCTATACGCTATTGTTATTGTTGGACACCTTATAAATACAGGCTATAATCGCAGGCCTTTTCAGATTCTGATTCCTCAAACGTATCCACGATTTTCGGGAGGAACATCTCGCAAATACAGATAGTATAACATTGAAATAGGTGCTTGATCTGCTGTATCTTAATGGTCAGCAGTGTTTTTGTAAACCTGCATAATATCTAAATATCATATCGTAAATAACATGACACCCATTGCATAGATACAACAGTATAGTGTAACTACGAGAGAGCAACTCGAGGAACTATTCCATTCGGGGAACTTAGGTCTGAAGGGGGTGGGGTGGGTTGGAGTATGCTCGATCTGACAGATCAAACGGAAAGGAGACCAAAAATGAAACCCAGTCGTTGGCAGATACCAGTACGGCAAATTCTGTGAATGAAGGAGGGTCTATTAAATAAAATCTACAGGCTTTAGACGTTGATATGGCCAAGAATGAAATATTTAACTCAAGGGTCCGACCCCCTAAACCGCTTACAATTAACAAAGACAAGAACATTGCCTTTTGAAGTTCAAAACCTATAGAATTCGTCTTGTGACGAACGGTTAACTGCGGGCCCAAAGTAGGATAGTGTCAAAGGACATATAAGGAAGAAAACTGTAAGTTGGAAAATGAGACGGTGACCACGAGGATGACCAATGGTACCTACCTTACGATACATATTACGATGACCACGAGGATGACCAATGGTACCTACCTTACGATACATATGACGGTGACCACGAGGATGACCAAATGGTACCTACCTTACGATACATATTACGGTGACCACGAGGATGACCAATGGTACATACCTTACGACACATATGACGGTGACCACGAGGATGACCAATGGTACCTACCTTACGATACATATTACGGTGACCACGAGGATGACCAAGAGTACCTACCTTACGATACATATTACGGTGACCACGAGGATGACCAATGGTACCTACCTTACGATACATATTACGGTGACCACGAGGATGACCAATGGTACCTACCTTACGATACATATGACGATGACCACGAGGATGACCAAGGGTACCTACCTTACGATACATATGATGATGACCACGAGGATGACCAATGGTACCTATCTTACGACACACATGACGGTGACCACGAGGATGACCAAGGGTACCTACCTTACGATACATATGATGATGACCACGAGGATGACCAATGGTACCTACCTTACGACACACATGACGGTGACCACGAGGATGACCAAGATTACCTTCCTTACGATACATATGATGATGACCACGAGGATGACCAATGGTAACTACCTTACGATACATATGACGATGACCACGAGGATGACCAATGGTACCTACCTTACGATACATATGACGGTGACCACGAGGATGACCAAGAGTACCTTCCTTACGACACATATGACGGTGACCACGAGGATGACCAATGGTACCTACCTTACAATACATATGACGATGACCACGAGGATGACCAAAAGCACAGCCGCTAGTATGATCCACCAAACTACAATATACAAACAATGTACTTCATTTTTTTCTTAAGACGATATCTCAATATACACGAATGTAAAAATAATGTTCTCAATGATAATATCACTGTTTATATGCCCTAGTAATGATTAAAATGATGATTTGATTATTTACTGACAGAGGGTGTGGCAAATGTAATTTTAAGAGAAAATAATGTTATTTGATATTTCTAATTTACTGCATGCCAGTGGCGGTAACAATTGAATGATGACCCGAAGATTATTTGAAGACAAGATTAAAACATTTTAAAATGTTGATTTGCAATCATCAAACGATATAATTCGTTATTATTAACAAACAAAAAATAACTGAAAAACAACATCAATATATCAAACGATAAAAAAACACCGATACAGCGTATTACAGTGAGACTACTAAATACAATAGTCGTTTTGAATGCTTACATGAGATACCGCCATCGTCCTCCTCTGGTTCTTTAGCACCAGGCATATTTTGGTTGTTGACGATTCTGCATGGGTTGTCGGCAGTCGTAGACTCTGTTTCATGAAACAGAACAACAAATACTAAAGTATTGAATTTTACACTGTATTTAATAACAATAAAGAAAATAAAAAATCAAAATAAAAAAAACAAAAACAAAAACAAGATGTCCCACGCCCTAATGAATTGGTTCGTGTACATTGTACATTATTAAACAAGACTAGCTAACATATTACCGCTATAATACCCTTTACATAAAACTAAATATTGGTTTACTTTAAAGTCCATTTAAATGACAACATATCAGCGTGTACAGCTATTATTAAAACACAACATAGTTGCCGTTTATTTGTTGAAAACAAAATCTCAATGCTCAAGCGTACACAGATGAAGCTGTGGTATGTATACAGCTAGCTAAAGGAAAAGATGTTTTTTTAAACTTAGATAAGACATTTTAGATATAAAAACAAATTGACAACTACTAGCAAAATACAATAACCTTACGTTTTTCGTTCATTGAGAAGTCGCTATTTCAAGATTTCATCACATCTCATAACTATGACCTTTAAGAAGGTCATGGCCATTCCTCCCAACACGCTCTTTAAATGATGAACCTTTTGGTCATTGGCAAAAGTCATCATTTATTGTTTAACACATTTCATCAAGTGACCATTAAAGATCAACTAATGCAGGACCGCGACCTATAAACCAACCAATATCATCACACTGGAGCTCTTGATTTTTGGGATGATATTTTAAGAATATAAAACATTTTTTCTCTTTTACCTAAAAGATGGATCAAGGAAATCAATTTGCAGAAACACTAGCGCCCTGTCTGTAGCATGCTACCAGTCTAATAGCATACATCATACCCGGATACTCTTGGTAATTGGGAAGTTGTTTACAAAAAAAATCTGATGGCTTAATAACAAAATCATTTAAAGTGTTCTATTATTTGAACTCTGTACGATTGAAAGTTGACCAAGATTCTTAATCCAATTAAACTTTGTGGCCCTTCACCACCCCATGCTTTAGGTTAGTCCAAACTGCTTACTGACACAAAAGAACCGAGACAATCCGATTGCAATATGCAATTCAAACTTCATCTATGGCGATACAAAACTGATTACATATTATCATAATCTGTTTCTATTAGAATACCTTTACTAATGCAGACGAAAGGTAACATGGTAGAACATACTGAAGGTCCATTACGCTGTACAACACCATCCATCATCCTTACTGTTTCACACCCATCTCCAGGAACTTCTGCAATGTAAACTAATACGTAAATCCTGCTCGTATTCCTACCAGAACTTGCTCATGGAACAAAACGCACAGTATTGACCAAAGCATCATAAAAGTTAGAATATGGTAATACAGTGTAGTAAGGATAATTGATAAATCTATATCATATATATATACAACAGGAAAATGAGAAATAGAATATATTAGATTGGTTAATCCCCCCCCCCCCCCCCCCGCGTGCCAAGTTTAACTGCTAAAATATCCAACTATAAGCCACATTTATCATATACATGTAGTAACGGTGTTTATGTCCTTAACCCTGACAGCCAGAAACAAGAGTTCGTTTCATGGTAATTTCCTACTAACCATCGTATGAAGTATCATCGAAATCTATTTAAAAATAAAGTCACAAGAGTGCTGACGAAGATTTCTATCAAATATCAATAGTGAGCCTGGCCTTGATCTTGGTACCATGAAACATGAATTTCTTCGAGGATTTACATAATTGACCAATATGTGAAGTCTGATCAAAATCCGTTCGAAAATGAAGTCTATTGCATACTTATATAATAGTAAATAAACACAGAATACTAACCGGGCTGTTTCCTCCCTGCTTGCATACTTATATAATAGTAAATAAACACAGAATACTAACTGGGCTGTTTCCTCCCTGCTTGCATACTTATATAATAGCAAGTAAACACAGAATACTAACCGGGCTGTTTCCTCCCTGCTTGCATACTTATATAATAGTAAAGAAACACAGAATACTAACCGGGCTGTTTCCTCCCTGCTTGCATACTTATATAATAGTAAATAAACACAGAATACTAACCGGGCTGTTTCCTCCCTGCTTGCATACTTATATAATAGTAAAGAAACACAGAATACTAACCGGGCTGTTTCCTCCCTGCTTGCATACTTATATAATAGTAAATAAACACAGAATACTAACTGGGCTGTTTCCTCCCTGCTTGCATACTTATATAATAGCAAGTAAACACAGAATACTAACCAGGCTGTTTCCTCCCTGCTTGCATACTTATATAATAGTAAATAAACACAGAATACTAACCGGGCTGTTTCCTCCCTGCTTGCATACTTATATAATAGTAAAGAAACACAGAATACTAACCGGGCTGTTTCCTCCCTGCTTGCATACTTATATAATAGTAAATAAACACAGAATACTAACCGGGCTGTTTCCTCCCTGCTTGAAACAACATCGTGTTGTTACAGTCCTTGAATAATTTTTCAAAGTTGTTATCGTCTGCAAGGTAGGCAGATGTGTTGGAGCAGGTTGTATTAGCTTCGTTAAACGTCACAGACATATTAAAGATCTTGGCAGAAAAATGCCCATCTACAATTGAGAAACACTTCCTTGATAATTGGTGGCTAGATTCTTATCTTTAGCTTTTGGTATAACATTCTCATCAACTGTTTCTTTAGCAAGGTTCAATGATTAATTGATGCACGGAAATTTTATCGTTTTAGCCGAAAAGTTAATTTGGGTGATTCTCTAACACGATTGTCACTCATTTCTATATAAACTAATAATAGTAAGTCCCCTACCGGTAAAACAGAGGGACTATAGATTTCCTCTCCGTCCGTATGTAAGTCAGTCCGTCTGTCAGTCCGCCCAGTCAGTTTTCCGCACTTTTTCAGCCAAGGTGACAGTTGTTCTGTAACTTCAGTAGCTTCATATCAAATTCGAGTGTCAGGGTTTCTGGGGCAGGTCAAGGCCACCTTTACTATTTAAACGGGGGTCGGCAGGGGACATATATTGCTTTAGCAATACCCAGCATGCTTGTAAATCAAAAGATATTATCAAAGCTATATTTTATTGTAATTGTTGAAAAGTTGTTAATTTTTTAGCAAATCAACGGTACATAATGTCAATGTGTTCAAATCAAAGCACATAATTAAATAAGCAGTTAATAATTACTTTTCATTTCCTATCATACAATGTATAATATTAAATTTTATGTACTAAATGGTCCCATCCTTCTTTGTCTATCTTCTTTGTCTAACCCCCCCCCCCCCCCCCCCCCCCCTAAACCGCACCCCTTTCTGTTTCCCATTTATTTTGTATTAAGTGTAAGTGGTATTTTTGTTGTGTTGATGACTCAGTTGACGTGGCTAGAGTTGATATGACCAGTACAGAAACTGAGCCCTGACAGGATTGATCAGGCTACCGGGAAACTGAATATATCAGAATATATACACAGTTATAGGAGTTTGTATGGTTTTCTATGTATTTATCTTTGTAGTTGATGATGATAATATTATGATGAAATTATGAAGATGATTAGTATGATGATGAAATTATGAAGATGATTAGTATGTTGATGAAATTATGAAGATGATTAGTATGATGATGAAATTATGATGATATGATTATGATTGTGATGATGTGATTATGGTGATGATGATGATGATGATGATGATGATATTAGGATGGTGAAAGATCTTGAGGATATTATGATCATGATGATAATTGCAAACCATACATTCTGGAACTGATGTGTGTGTGTGTGTGTGTGTGTGTGTGTGTGTGTGTGTGGTTATTATCTATTGATGTATTAAATATGTCTTCAAAAATAAAAAATAAAATCGAAAAAATTGACGTTGCCAGTGTTTGACAATCTACAAATATTTAAAAATATCGCATCATAAAACGCATCGATATCTTTACGAACATCATGATCACATCGTGTCTTCAAGATATCAAATATTACAGAAAGTCTCCGAGCTGTACAACTGCCCGTTGACGTGAACCAATGTCAATCTCGTGTACTCAGTTCTAACTCTCGATGTGTACCACTAACCCCTGACGTGTACCACTAACCCTTGATGTGTACCACTAACCCTTGATGTGTACCACTAACCCTTGACGCGCACCACTAACCCCCGACGTGTACCACTAATCCCCGACGTGCACCACTAATCCCTGACGTGTACCACTAACCATCAGGACATACTTCTAACCCATAAAGAGTACCAATAACCCTTGACGTGTGCCACAAACCCTAGACGTGTACTTTTGACGTGTACCACTAACCCTTGACGTGTATTACTAACCATTGACGCGCACCACTAACCCCTGACGTGCACCACTAATCCCTGACGTGACCACTAACCATCAGGACGTACTTCTAACCCAGGACGAGTACCAATAGCCCTTGACGTGTGCCACAAACCCTAGACGTGTGTCTCTAACCCTTGACGTGTACCACTAACCCCTGACGTGTACTTTTGACGTGCAGCACTAACCCCTGACGTGTACCACTAACCCTTGATGTGTACCACTAACCCTTGATGTGTACCACTAACCCTTGATTTGTACCACTAACCCCTGATGTGTACCACTAACCCTTGATGTGTACCACTAACCCTTGATGTGTACCACTAACCCTTGACGTGTGCCTTTACTCCTCACGTGCACCACTAACTCATTACGTGTGCCATATTTACTCACTTTACCAATTACCTATCACGGTTACCAATAAATCCTCATGTTTACCACCAACCCTCATGTTTAACACCAACTTATCATCTCTACCAATTTTAACTGTCGTCCGGGGGCCAACTCAGAAGCTTCCATGTGGTTGCTATGGCAGCCCAATCCATATAGTTGAATTCGCCGTCCCCTTATACCACTATATACCAATTTTCATAAAAATTGGACAATGTTTAAATTTCGACCAATCAGAGGCCAGAAAATGGCGGTCATTTTTTCCCCAAAAAATAGATACAGTCATTGTTTTTGCAGTGCCATACTACACCAGACAATATATATATTTCGACCAATCAGAAGTCATCTCTATGGTGGCAATTTTTTTTTTAATTTCAACTTTGTTTATACAAATTTCAAAGTTCATCTTGTAACCATCCCTCCGGAAGTTTTACTGAATTCCATTGAAAAGTAAAAGAGTTATAGCGAATGAAGTTTTTAGCCAATCAGAGGACGTAGCGGCTATCTTGGCTGACCGTTAGGAAACCCAATATACAATGTAGATTACGCACATCTGCAATGTATAAGGATTGTTGCCACTGGAAGAGTGTGCAGGAAAGGCGAAGTGTCGTTGGATTCTTCTTTACAAGTGAATTTGATGTTATTACTGGCATCTATGGTGTTGTGATCCATTCTTGACTATCTCAAGTATGTCATCATTGTACTGTTTCCATAAACTGGGCAGTGCTGAAGCGTTCCTGGTAAATGTTGCCTCGGAACCTAAGATTTGTTGCTGCAATATCCTTACATAAAATACGTTTTCCAAACATACGTACTGGATCGCTTCCAAATTTCAGAGATAAGATGCTAGGGCCGTAGGTAATATTTCACGTATCGCGGTTGTAAAAAACTGTTAACACCTTTTTATTCTTTCAGTATATATCGAATTATCAGATATAGATTAATGGTATCAATAAATGCTGGTTATTTCCTTTCGTGGTAAGAGTAGCACGAACGTTAGGAACCATACACTTATCCACAGAATTACAAACTTCGGACAAGATTTTGAACCTTTCTGTCATAACACCACACCGTATTCCTGGTACAAGTCACTTTATTATACGTCGATCATGGTCATACAAACGCTTAGCATAGTAGGACAGTATTGCTATAGTATACAAACATGTGAGTGACTTCCGTTATACTAATTGACCTACAGTATGGACAATGCGACAATTACCGACTGGTAAAATACATACATGACATCCTCCCTTTTTTACATTTGATATTAAGTATATTACCATAACATGTAACAAACTAACATAGCCGAATGTACAAGATAAACATTATTATTATAATATAAATGTCAATTCAACTCAAATACAGTTGATCTTTATATGTTATGATGTCATGCATTAAATTGTACTATTAAATCATTTCAAAATTGAACTTCTTAATTGTTGTCTGTTATATTCAAGATGTTAATTTATATATATATATATGCATACCAATAACATATACATTTGTAGGTGTTGTATAACTGTCCAATTATCAGCAGTTCATAAATGACCAATTATTATTATGAATTCTTAACACATGATAAATGAATCCAAATAATGTTCATCCGGATTATTTTTTTCAGTTATTATAGTCAAGTCTGATCCTCTCTCCCTCTTTCATGAATGGAATTGAAGAATGGCAATCGAGCGGATATAAAAAAAAATTTGAAGTAATTCTTCAGTGACACAATCTTTTAAGCAAATACAAATTAATAAAACTGCGAATAACACATTTATGCATATTTTGCACAATTTAAAGAATATAATGTGACACATAATTCTCACAACACTTCAAATGTACATTTCACTGATTTTGTTTCATTTCTTTCCTGTGTGCATTTTCTCTTTTCATATAATTTTACTATTTTCACAGAATTTTCACCAATTTTCACTAAATTTTCACAAAACTTTTACTGGAATTTCTTTGGTAACTTTACACTGCGGCCACATCTTGTTGCTATTGGTTCTTTTACATAATCTTTAGACTTTTCCTTCCTGGGAACTCTATCTTCAGGTATGTTGACCGATCGCGACACGGTTTCATTGTTTTCAGGAAACGACGCACGTGTTGGTTTGATATCCTTTCGGTTCCTCCTGTATTTCTTTCCTTTTCTAGTTTCGACAATGTAAGATCTTGGATTTGAATGTTTCGCAACAACTTTGGCCGGTATCCATTTTCATTCTTCTGAAACATGACAGTTTCACCGTTGTCCAAGGGAGGTAATTCTTTACCTGCATGCTGATCATAGTACATTTTGGCTTTTTCCTTTCTGATTTTCAGTCTCATCTTGATATCAGATGTTGGAATTTTATCAGGTGACAACAGTGGAGCTGTTGTTGGTATATCTGTTTTTAATCTTCGACCAAAAAACATTTGAGCTAGTGAAAGTCCTAGATCTTCAATGACTGTGTTTCTATAAGCTAACAAGCCTTTATATGGATCCTCAGATTTCTTTAATATGTTTTTCACTGTCTGCACAGTTCTTTCAGCTTGTCCGTTCGCCTGCGGATATCTGGGACTTGATGTTGTATGTTCGAATCCATATGTCTTTGAGAATTTCTTGAATTCCTCATTAGCAAACTGTGGACCGTTGTCTGTAACGAGCTTGTCAGGGATGCCATATCTCGACATTTGGCTTTTGAGATATAACATAGTGTTCTTACTACTCATATTGTCTAATTTGGACAACTCCGGCCACTTTGAATAATGGTCAATCGTGACTAAATAGTTATGTCCTTGAAATTCAAATATGTCAGCGGAAATAACAGACCATGGCCTGTTTGAATTTTCCGTCATTATTAATGGCTCCTTTGGATTTTTCCTAGAGTTAGTGGCACATGTTGAACATTTTGACACTGTGTCCTCTATTTCAGAACTCATCCCCGGCCAGTACAGTCGTTCGCGTGCCCGCGATTTGCATTGTACGATTCCAAGGTGTGAACTATGGATTGTTTTGAGCATTTCACGACGTAATGTTTTGGGAACAATGATAGTATGGCTCTTGAACAGTAGGCCATCTATACATGATAGCTCGTCTCTGAATGGCCAATAATGATGAGCTGTCTCTGGTATTTCATGTTTGTTCTCTGGCCATCCATTGATGATAATTTCTCTGAGCTGTGACAATGCTTCATCTTTTGAGGTCTCGCGTTTGAACTCTTGATATTTCTCTGGTGAAATTGGTAAGTATGACACAATCTGGTTTACTTCAATATCAATATCTGGAACAAGGTTCTCTCTGGTCTCCTTTAGGTAGCTCCGACTCAATGCATCGGCAAGATACATGGTCTTCCCTGGCTTATACACAACATTCAGAGTATATTTCTGTAATGTCAACAACAGTCTCTGTAGTCTTGGTGGAGCACGGTTGAGTGGTTTTCGGAATATCGCTTGTAACGGTTTGTGATCCGATTCGATTGTGACCTCTCGTATTGCTATAGTATACAAACATGTGAGTGACTTCCGTTATACTAATTGACCTACAGTATGGACAATGCGACAATTACCGACTGGTAAAATACATACACGACACTTTCTTAATTAAACTATTGTTTGATCTTTGTAACCCATAAAAGAATAAAACTTTTCGATTTTACTGACATAGGCCACGCACAGCGATATTCTGAGCAAACATAAGTAAAATAACACGTGACCTGTTGTGATTCCCACAGTACCGAAATATATTGTCATGGTCCATTAGTGTAACATGCGTTGTGAACGGATAACGGAAACATACATGTAGCCAATTGACACCGTAAGAAATAAGTTAAAGTTTTACACTAACTAGCCATGTGTGGCCCTTGTCGGTACTGCGGTTTGTTTATATTTTACATTGAGCGGATACAGAGTAAATCGCCTATTCTTAAGTCTAGACAACCACACATGAAAAGAAACACTTACTCTCTAAACAATCGTCTTGAGCTTGATCCCAATACTCGTTTTCTAGGCAGCCACACACCGCGTCATCCTGTCTACAAATAAGATTATTTTTGCAGCTGTTTCCGATATCGGATGGACAAGTCTGGTTGAAGTCGTGTTCTGAAACATAGAAGACGGCATAAAATGTCGCTAACGAGATATATTGATACATTCCAATTATATTTCAGCTTATTTAAATGATTAAATAGCAGGAGGCCGGGTGGTCACATTCAACTTTGAAAAGGTACGGAATCAGCTGATTGACTCCTGGCTTTTCTCCGGGTACTCCGCTTACCTCTCACATCTTCCCTGCCTCTGTCAAGGTCGACAATAGCGATAACTATAATCTAGAAGTTTTGTTATATGTTTACGAAATAAAGAACAATTTAATGTTAGTGTTAACCTATTTATTGCGACACAGGTTATACCAACTTATACTACGCCTGGTGGCCTTACTATGGGAGGAAACCAGAGTACCCCGAGAAAATCCACTTGGTCAGACAGATGATCCCATGCCTTTATCACGTCCGGAGTCGAACCTTGGCCGCCAAGGTAAAAGGCAATTTTATTATACCTCAGACTTGTATCACAGCTTCTGATTAGTGAAAACCATGTCACGTGATTAAAAACATTCGTTATGTCAACCACAACTTTCCAAATAATTCATTATTTACTTGCTGTCGCTTTCGAAACATCATGTCACCCTCTGAATATCATAATGTCACCCTCTCGTGAGCCCTCCGAAATCATCATGTCACCCTCTAGTGAGCCCCAACTCGGAACTCTCTTCCGTAACGTGTTCAAAAGTAGTCGAATCAGAGGAGTTCCGAGTATTCTGCTTGACAACAACAATGGCTGCCGGCGGACGCTATCGTCTGCCAACAGAGGAGGAATTGGCGAAATTATTGCAAGAAAAGGATTTTAAAAACACCAAAAGGGTCATCAATGGGGTCGTGGATTCCTTTAGACATTTCCTATCTGCAACAGGTAGACCAAAGGATTTTGAAAACTTCGACGCCCATACATTGAAAGTTCGACTGGGAGAATGTTATGCCGGGTCCAGAAAGACGATGGGGTACCTCTTAAAATTTTTTCTTAAAAACTGTTGATAGTGATAAATAAACTTATTGATATCAAAATTAATTCATTTATGTTTTTTTCGGTATAATAAAACAATTACTGCCCTTGTTCCGGGTTGACATGAATATTTGCCCACCCTTGAGGTGTCATGTCACCCTCTGGCTACGCCCTCGGATGACATGACACCTCTCGGGTGGTCAAATATTCATGTCAACCCGGAACGAGGGCAATAATTGTATATTATTATACCTCAGGCTTGTATCACAGCTTCTGATTAGTGAAAACCATGTCACGTGATTAAAAACATTCGTTATGTCAACCACAAATTTCCAAATAATTCATTATTTACTTGCTGTCGCTTTCGAAACATCATGTCACCCTCTGAATATCATAATGTCACCCTCTCGTGAGCCCCAACTCGGAACTCTCTTCCGTAACGTCTTCAAAAGTAGTCGAATCAGAGGAGTTCCGAGTATTCTGCTTGATAACAACAATGGCTGCCGGCGGACGCTATCGTCTGCCAACAGAGGAGGAAATGGCGAAATTATTGCAAGAAAAGGATTCTAAAAACACCAAAAGGGTCATCAATGGGGCCGTAGATTCCTTTATACATTTCCTATCTGCAACAGGTAGACCAAAGGATTTTGAAAACTTCGACGTCCATACAATGAACGTTCGACTGGGAGAATTTTATGAATAGATCTAACGTTAGTTGATGAATCAATGAAATAAATATTCTTAAAAACTGTTGATAGTAATAAATAAACTTATTGATACCAAAATTGATTCACTTATGTTTTTTTCGGTATAATAAAACAATTACTGCCCTTGTTCCGGGTTGACATGAATATTTGCCCACCCTTGAGTCGTCATGTCACCCTCGGGCTACGCCCTCGGGTGACATGACACCTCTCGGGTGGTCAAATATTCATGTCAGCCCGGAACGAGGGCAATAATTGTATATTGTCATCAGAAGAGGTACACGTCAAACCCAGATATTTTAAGCACTGCTCATCTTCGGTACACTCACCGCCGTAAGGTATAGCTGGTGACCAAATAGAAAACATCATGACAGGTATAAAACGTTATAATTTCGAATTTAACTGTAAATTAATATTACCTTTAAAATATATTACATGAATGATGTCTTTTATTTGGATATACAATAAATATTGATCGCAGAAAGAAGAGTAATCGTGATCAACTGAATAAAAAGAATAGACTGTTGTATGACTTCATGCAGACAGGTACATAAGTTATGAAAATTATGTAGCGTAGAGTAGATAATTAATTTTGTGAGAACTTTAGTGAATATCCTGTACAATTGTATATTGTCTTGGTTTTTTTTCCATTGGGAAGGATGAATTACTTCCCTTGCATTTTAGCAATTCAATAGAAACCCACAATGTAGCCTTTCCTATAGTTGAGATTGTGTATTACTATGTGATAGTTTTAACAAAAAATGTTTTGTTATTGTTCAAGGTGTCCTGTTTTGTTCTGGATATTTTCGTCATTTAATAAATTTACAATCACTTTCAATTTTGTTTTGGTATAACATTTACATGTATGTCTACTACATCTAAAAAAACAATCTAAGCTTCAATGGCTGCCAGTGTGTTTCTATTCAATTTTGATCTAACCTAGAGAACATAAACACTATTCAAGCTATACTCATCATCGTTACTCTTCAGATTCTGTTTTTATCTTTTCAAACCAATACATAATTGATAATTTGAGGACGCTGTTAAAAAGTTATGTGATCTGTTTGTCTTGAATAGGTATATTTCTTTACGATGGACACCATTTTATGCATTAGCATCGCCAAAACACTACTTGCAATGCCTCTCGAATGCATAGGCGATCTTTTTATCAACACTAATAGTCTCGCGGGGAAGAAGAATGCTTTCCGTCCGTCTAATACAAAATGACAGATTCTTGTATAAAAAACACACAAAATATACCGAGAACATATTCGATCTTAATGAGGCGAGACGCAACTATGAATATAGCTTCCAATAAGTTGGAAGATCTCAGGAATAAACAATGATAACGAGCTTAACTATGTCATACGTGTCACGATCGCATGTGGGTATAGGGTTGTATATGTATGTCTTTACGTTGTTTTGTGTGTAATCGTGTGCGCGTATTTGTATGGCACGAATGGAAGTACGGTCAGAGCGGAAGTGCACGTGCGAATGGTCGGATAGCGTCACTACAGGTATGGTATGCCGTGAGTAATGGCTGTAGTGTAACCACCTGTAGTCAGAATCCTTTTGATCATGGATACAGGCACGGAATACAGACTGTGGTGAGTAACTAACGTTATATCTTTCTGTTTATTTCACTAATTGCTATCTTAGAATGTCTTGTATTCCGGATAAATGTATTTCTAGTATATATCTTAGTGTACGGTCCAATCATGCGTGGCGGTGATTAGTAATAATATGTCTATATAGGTGTTGCTGATCTGATAGCTTATAAATGTTTATGTTGTGATAGTTATGTTATGACGTTTATTATAGGTTATTTGCAGTTGTTGTATTGATATGTCCGTAAATATTGGTATGAATGTCCATCTATAGGTAAAGTAGGTCAGTGAGTTTTACCTGTGTACAAATGTATGGAAGCCCATACGGGCCATATATGATTCATAATGTATATTGTTGTAGCGTTAGGAATGGACCGGCATGCGATTCTAATAGTGTATTATGTTAATATTTAATCATATTTAGGTTTATGATAGCAAGTATTTAGGGTATATAGTACAATATTATATTATTGGAATATCATTTTAGGAAATATGTTGTTAATTAGCATGAGTGTTTGGTGTGAAATTGTCACGTGTGTCATTGTGTTTTTAAGCTTTCCATGACGGAGTGAAGTTCCTTGGACAACAGGACACCGGAACAATCACCACGACTTCGGCATCAGGACCGGTAGAAAACTCCGGTCAGCCTCAGGAGGTCTGATGTGATAAACAGACGGGTCAAGGAGCCAAGGTGATAAGGAATGGTGGTCCGTACTACGGCCACTAGATCATGAAGCGGTGACGTCTAACGCTGTTGACGGTATGACGTTATAGCCAGCTAGCTCTCATTGAGTAGTTGCCACATACTTTACCTGCGGGAAAGTATTGTTGAGACTTATAGTGAGTCATCCCTGTGGGAGGTGCGTGACATACGCGGGATATACCTGAACTGCGGTTCAGTTACTCATGTGTTTCTGTCCCTTGAGTGGAGAACTTGTGCCTTTAATGTGTACTTGTACCGGTATTGTGCTGTTCTGTGTCGACGACTCCGTGACTTTAACCGTAATTGAATGTCAGAGTGTGCAAGGGGTGTGAATGTGCGTTTGTATGAATATATCTATTTGCTTTTGTACATAATAGTTAATAAATATTGTTTTGTATAATCTATTTTATTGTCTTCAATTCCAAAAACCAACTCGAACGCTTGTCCTACGTTATAATACGTTCAATAACGTCTATTTGTGTCTGTGCTAATTAACAAAGATCAGTGAATTTTTCATTATTTAAATCGAAATAACGCTTTGGGAAACCTACTTAAAAATTTGTATACTTAAAAGTGATCATTAATTCGGTTGAATGTCGTACATGGATACTTCACGAAATCGTCATCATATGCCAATAATTCGCCATACTCGCGAAATAAAACGAATGAACGAATAATCCCACAATGAATACGATGTTGTGTAAACATCATTATGAGAATTTTGAATGTACTTTACGTGATATTGCTTGCCGTACCATTCATTTTATAATGTAAATCTCTTATCTGGTAGACATACCGGTGTCTCTCCATTCAAATAATGCTGATCGCCACACGAACAAAAAGACATGTACGTCTCACCAAGACGTTGACACACCATTATTTCCAGACAAACGCCTGCGATATTAACATCACACTCCTGACCGTATGACTTAGCTGAAACAAGACAATTTGGCAAACTACCGCACTGGAAAATATATGTACCAATAATGCACATATGATGAATTTGTGTAGAAACTAATTCAACGGACAGCCAAATAATATTATATAGATCCATGGTATGTAGTAATCAAATAATCGCAGTTAGTAGGTACACGTACCAATGTGAATGACATTAGAATATCACTTCGTTTATACCTGAAGTGCTAATTAATACAGGGGAAACGAATATGTAATGACGGAATCGAATAAGTAATGTTTAAATAAGTAATAAGAAACGAATATGCAATGATAGAATCGAATAAGTAGTGGAATAAGCATAAAGTAATCAACTTCACGGATGCCACTATTAGATGGCAATATCAGAAGTACAATGTACTGTACATTCTTTTAAGTGGACTCATACCCCAAATAAATTTCAGTGACAATTCGTCCTTTTTCCTTTAGGTAGGTATCAAAATGTAGGTCAGAGCGACCTGTTTTTTTGTATACATGCCACATCAATTTATGTACGTAAACCCATGCCCAAAATAAGAAGTTCCAGTGACGGGAAGTGAAGACCCGAACAATTATGTTTGTTTGATGTAGGTTAAATGTAAAAATATTGGTCACTTTTAGGAAATGAAGCACTACTTCACATTTGTAAACCCATGCCTAATTAAAGTTTCGGTGACAAGTAGTGCAGGATATAAAGCCAAGACTTTCTTAAAGCAAGACATTTCATCTAATATCAATGTATGCATTATGGTTATACACATACCAGGAACAAAGATCAACCATCTGATTTGATGAAATGTGCCGTTTTGTGTTATTTTATAAGCAAATTGAACAATATACATGTACTTGTTTCTGTAGCATGCGACTTGGAAAAAAAGAACAAGCGAATGCTTCAACATATTTCCTGCCTATATGAGTGTGTACAAACTTCATCTGATAAAATTCTTGTAGAATAGTGGGATAATGGTAGTGACTTCCAGTTTTAAACAACAAAAAGTATTGTTCGCACGTTTTGTCCGATCTACAAAACAATTTTGCTCGTAGGAAATCATGAAATTACGGTGGTTTATTTAGGACATGTAAAATGTTATTTTCTGTATTGATTATCCCGAGCGACCGACACAGTTTTCCGAGCGTTCGACTTAACTTCTCGGGCACTCTACTTAACTTCTTGAGCGTTCGACTTTGATTTACTGTCTTGATAGGAATAGAATCATTCATGTTTGCCATGAGTTTGAGCTAAAACAAAGAGATAATAAGATTGCGTTTTGTCACAGTTTGGATTTACTCTATCAACTCGTCACTAATTAAGACAAAGTCTTCATCCAATAAAGTTTGTCGACAAAATCGTTTGGATATTCTAGGTATAGCATATTTGATTAACAATCATCCTTATCACTAATTATTAACCGCATGAATATTGATTAACATACACAATTTGATAACCACTCCCACAACCTAGAAGCAACTTATAAATATGTACTTTGGAAAGTTATCGTGATACAATTATCACAGGATTGCAGAGAAATTAAAAAAAAGGGCGGCAGCGCGATAACTTTTATTTGTTCAAATCTCTCATTGTTGAAACTTTAAACGTTTTTTTTTAACAAAAAAATAATATTTAAATGCATTTCTACCAAGCAAGTATCAATATGGCATTAATTAATTCAATATTTTGTCTTTAAAATGCAACAAACGCTAGTAGTTTTTTTTTTACATTTGAATGTTTTTTGGCAATGTCCATGGTTTTTATATTTTTTAAGCGAGATGGTCCTGATTTCCTATCATTTTTATCGTTTTGTTTTGGCTTATCTGTATGGTAAACTAATTGATCTTGCAATAGAGTAACACATGTTTCGTGTTACAAAGCATAACCAATCTGTATGAAATGTTATAGATGGACTGCTAGTCAACGTTCGTCAATAAAAACGAATTACGTATCTAGGTATCAAGTATCTACGTGGAGTAATTTTTACTTTTCGAGTTTGTTTATATCTGTATAATAGTCCTGTATATAATGCAATAACGTGGTACTGAGATGTTATAACTCAAAGTGCTTCCTCTGAAACTTGTAACAAAAATCTGTGAGCTTCACAATCATTCCTGGGGACAGTTTAGACACGAGGGAACGAGCAAATAAACGATCATGCGATATTCTCCACCGGTGTCAACACCAAAACAACAAGTGTGTTTAGTTTTGTATATTAAGTGTAATTTTAAGTGCAAATTAAAATATCACTCGAGAATACAAAGAAACATATCATCATTGGAAAGACCTATTGACGGGTGTATAAAACAAACTCAAAACTCATCACGAAGTCTTTATAAGAACAACAGATAATGGATAACAAATTATAGTGTAGGTAAGCGTCATATCAATCTAGGAAATATTATATTCTAAAAGGGACACGTGGTGTCGGCAACAAGTGGTTAGTTATGAGTTCTGAACGGCCCATCAAAAACTATTAGGGTCATTAGGACCAAAGAATGAGTAAAATGGGAGAAACGAAACATGTAGAAATGTAGATATATATATATTAGCCTCAAATACAGGTTAAAGTGGCTATGGTTACTCAAATCTTATAATAAATACCGACACCTATTAGACAGTTCAACATTTTGTTGATGTTATCAGTTTTGAAGAATGTTTGGACTTGATATACTGTTATAAACATTTCTTCATGTTGTTTCTTAATGCAATCAAAAATAATGTTAAACTGTAAATGGTTCTTTGCATGCAATACACCCAGGCTGATCCTCACGCTTCAGTAAGTAGAATATGTATTGGCCATCCTAAGATTGGAAAAGACAACCTCGTCTCGATAGTTGTTTCTGTAACAAGGACACCACTTACCGAATCTTGCTTCCAGCGTGTGTAATTTATTGTATATATTTATTGGCGGCAAGCAACTTGCCTATCGCATAATGCATAGATAGACCATCCCGGGGTGTCCAAACAAGTAATGTACCTACCACAATCTATTTAGACAGATTATCCCGGGGACGTCGACAACAAGTAATGTACCTACCACAATCTATTTAGACAGATTATCCCGGGGACGTCGACAACAAGTAATGTACCTACCACAATCTATTTAGACAGATTATCCCGGGGACGTCGACAACAAGTAATGTACCTACCACAATCTATTTAGACAGATTATCCCGGGGACGTCGACAACAAGTAATGTACCTACCACACTCTATTTAGACAGATTATCCCGGGGACGTCGACAACAAGTAATGTACCTACCACAATCTATTTAGACAGATTATCCCGGGGACGTCGACAACAAGTAATGTACCTACCACACTCTATTTGGACAGATTATCCCGGGACGTCGACAATAAGTAATGCACATCCTATACTTTAGGTAAAAATAATGAAACTATAATAACTTTACCATACCTTTTTCACATTCGTAATATGTTGGGTTCCAGTACCAATCTGCATTACAGAGACATTTATAGGCCCCGTCGACAGCTTGACATGATAGCTGTTCTTCACAGACATTGATTGCGCTGACGTCACAACTTTGGTCATATGTTCTCCCTGTAAATATGATATAATAGTTGTTAATTTTGTTGTTATTGCTTACAGTGGAAATCAAACGTAAATCTACAGATTCAGTCACATTCCTCTGCACAATACTGTGCACAATACATTGTAATATCAATATGGTATTTTATACATCACACACCCGATATAATGATTATTGAGCTGCCGCATTCTGCCGTTTCTTCCATCCAGGACTCAAAAGTGTATAAAAATCAACCATTGAGATATGGAAATAAAAATGAGTGAAACGACCAACATGCAGAAGGACCTGGGTCTAAGGTTAACCTACATGTGAAGTTTGAAAAAATATTCCTCTCAGTTTTTCTCAAGGAAAACCGATAACAAACTTCAGCTGTCATAATAAATAATGCTGGCAGTTAGGCGGCCATTTTTTAAATAGATAAGTTTCAAAATCAAATGGGCACACCACGAAGTTCGAGAAAAATGCTTCTAATAAATATAAAGAAATCGCGTTAACAAACTCCAATTGTCAAAACCAAAGATGGCCGCTTGGCGGGTATTCTTATTTCTAGATCAGACTCAAAATCAAATGTGAACAACTTGAGACAGAGGGAAATTTACATCCGGCAGACATTTTGTTTCCTGGACCAGACTAAAAATCAATGTAAAGAGCTAGCGGCCAAGGAAAACCTATATGTGAAGTTCGAATTCGTGCCAATTCTTCTCGGAAAATAGCGATAGCATGGATTGACGGACGGCCGGGTAATACACCACGGACAACGGACTCAGGTCAATTATATAGCATCTTTCACATTTTTCAAATATAGGATATGCTATCAAAATATGCAGTGCCTGACTGCAAGTCTTAGGCTGGTAGGTTGATTCTTCTATTGGTACCGGATATGAAATTCTTAAGAGAAAACCACATTAAAATTGAGTTAATTTTGAAATGTAAATTTTAATATCTTGATAAGCTTTGAATTTGAAGTGATGGATTTTTGTTAATAGCCAAGTATAGAAATCGTGCCACTCAGAAATATAAACAAATAAGATAAAGAATAAAGATCAGGGGGAGATAACTCAATGTTATCTCCTGCACCCCCTGATTTCTGGTCTTTTTGTAAAAAATGAAGAAAAAAGGCCGAACGAGAAAAAAATTTAGGAGTAGAGCCATTATTTAGATAAAAGAGTCGAAACACAGACACAGGACACGGAACCGGGCTAGTGACAACAAAAAATAACCAGATATATCACCAAACACTGGCTGGGGTAGTGACAACAGAACAACCAAACACATCACCGAATACCGAATCGGGGTAGTGACAACAGAACAACCAGACACACACCCACACATTGAACCGGGGTAGTGCCAGCAGTACAACCAGCATACCACCGTACCCCGAGCTCACGATATATACCGCTACCATTGAAATATAGAATGTATGTCCGTATCTGCCCGGTCTATGGTCCTCCTTGTAACACTACATGTGTCATATTTTCATCATCAATCCCCCCTGAATCTCAATTTCTCTCTAAATTCTGCTGCAATGCCTCCAAGATGAGAATCCCGTCCGAAAATGTGCTAGTCGGTCCCATCATCTGGTTTCCAGGGACGCTAGATGGCACAAAATGTCATATGCGGTAGCTCGCTATAGAGACCAACCAACCAATTGTTTTCCCATAGGCTTTAGTGTTAACGTTTTGGATTATTTCATTCAAATTCTTGAATTGAATATGACGATTATGGTTTATAACAAAAGTTTAGGGTCTGATATAACACCTAATCAAAAAAAAAGTTGGGTCATTCAGCTCAAATTTTCTCCAGGGTAGCCATTTTGAAAATAGGTGAATTTCGCAGTAAAAATTCTCAAAAATCTTAAATGTTTACCTGTTTACTATTATTACGTGAACTTTTGGGGGAAAAACCAATCGGACTTACGAAATTTATATCAACATTTCTTATTGATAGTTACCTATCAGGCTATATATCTATTTTCTCACTTCATAACATACTGGCCAATCAGTGGCTGCCAGACATTTTATCCTTGGCTCAACTTTCTATACACAGGGGCTGTTTCAAAAATACATTTTTTCAATTGGTTGGTTGTTCCCTAATAGCCTCCCATCTAATTATGGTGTGTTATAAAATCAATTGATCGATATTACTTAAACCCCGATGATTTTTCTTTCCCCAACAGGGTTTCGTCCGTCTGACTCTGTGAGAGGAGTTGCCTCCTTTTGTGCAGCATTGACTCCCTTCGGCAAATAATACCCTGACAAAAATCCAAAGGACCGTTAAAAATGTACATTAAATGGTTTACTTCCAATATCCCTTTTGAGCCCTACCCCTCCAACATATTGGGATCAAGATCCATCATCACTTAAAGATAATTCAGACTAAAAGACAAAATCGTTTCATTCCTAAGCAATCATTTCCACTCTCTCCGACTGCAGACCAATAGCTGATAAAAAGATAGTTTCCCTTTTCTCAAGGACAGTTTAAGAAAAATCCTGTTATTTCTGCGAAGTAAGAAATGTTTTCATGTAAAGTCCCGTCCTCAGGTCCCTGGGGTCCAGACTCACCATTTCTAGTAAATGTTTCCTCCTTACCCATAGTCTGTTTCAGATTAAATACGGACCAAATCCTCCATTCCTAAAGAGGAAGATGCTTTTTTTTTTTATAATTTGCTATATTTTTTTCTCTGCTGTACCCATCCCCGTAGGCCCCCAGGGTGAAATGGTCCATGCCTATAAGGGACTTAGGAACATGTGAAGGTCGCCAAGCCATAGGAAAACCTTAACGGTCCCGTGGACAAGGTGAGTTAAAAGTTAAAACAGATCAAAATAATTGTGTATCTACATGTATAATGTTACAACGGTATGGGGCTATACCTATGTAATAAGTGATGCCAGTGTTAGGAAAAAACAAAAATGACTTATCAATAGATAATCTACTCAATATATACGATATCAGTGTTAGTAATACAGAGCTGTCGCTGTGCAGATGAAATAAAATTCATCGACATTCGTTATGGTGAGTTTGGTGTAATATACAAACTTGTCCGACAAAATCCACTTCCCTTGTCCCAGTACTTGTCCTCAGTGTATAGACACCCGGGAGTACCACAACGGTCAGAACAGACGAATTTAGTCTGACAGAAAGACGGTATGTTGACGTCATATGTCGCGTGATATCACAATCCTTCGATAACAAATCAGGGGCTGATTACTTGATTAGAACTATGCGTAAGCTTTGTTTTGTTTTCAGGTATTGAATGTCCTAGTAACAACCAGAGCCATATGAGGACGGGGGTCAAGGAGACATTGCATCGGGACAGGACAGGACGGGGCGTGACAGGACGTGACGCGACGGGACGGGACAGGACGAGACGCGGCGGGACAGGATGGGACAGGACGGGGCGTGACAGGACGGGACGCGACGCGACGGGATGGGACGGGATGGGTATGGGTAACACTAGCATATTTGATCCCGTGACATTAGATACTGGTAACGATTATTCATTTTAACATTCATCTCACCATGCTTAAGGCCTAATACGTACCAGGTCTCTGGGTCTCTTGTTTAGTTAGAATAAATAACCATAATCTGACTCTCTTGAACTTGAATGTAGGTCAAAGTAATTCGTGTGAACAGACTAGGTGGCCCTTCACTCCAGCATTTTAAAGGGTCCGCACCTCTCGGTTATTGATCACATGAGAAAACGTTGTAACACCGGGCGGACGGACACCGGAGGGACACGGACTGACAACGGACGTTCCAGGAAGATGAGCTTAGAAGCATGCATTATACATTAAGAGTAAATTAGTCTGAAAATACATACTTGTTCCACAAATTCCGAATGTATTATCCAAGTACTTGTCCTCAGGGCACAGGCACTTGGGAGAACCACCACGGTCAGAACAGATGAATCTGGTATCACAGGAAGAATGTATGTTGACGTCACATGTCTCGTTATATCCCGACTCTGTGATAACAAACAACAAGCTAATTATCTTACACAGTTCGCTATACTACATACTAGAATGTCACAGTACTATGTTTATTGTTGTACTGTTTCATATTATCTATTTAAGGCCAGCCTCTCATGTGTGTGAGCATCGTGCCTGTGCTCAATGTTTCTGTTTTAGGAGGCTGTGGTTTGCCCTTTATTATTGTTGATCATCAAAATATTTTTTATCTCTCATGTTGTATTTTTTACACATGAAACTAAAAGAGTGGTTTTCTTTTAATAAATAGAGTTAAGGAAATATCAAAAGCTAAGTCATTTTAATAACATCATTTCGCCACCCAAGAATGGTATTTTATAATGTTACTACTTACATATCCAAAGCGGTTTATTTATTAATATAAGATATTCTGATAATGGGATATTTATTTATTTTTATAGAAAATATCAAACACTCCATACCAATTGACTTAAATGATTGCACACGACTTCCAAACTGTACCCCGCCTCTCACACGTTTCTGAGATACTGATAGTACATAGTTGTATACAACAGATTGACTGAAGATGTCTCACCTATAAATCGGCAGTAAAACTTTAATGACATGTCACAACTGACTTCCTTATAAGACGGGTTGTCGTTTCCACCGGCAAAAGATAAACTTTTACAAAAGGTGCCGTCAGTTGAACCTGACAAATAAAAAAAAGCTTCCATGTTTGCTTGTGTAATTCCACAAATATTTCATTTATGTCGCGTGTGAAGAAGTTAATGAGCATGGTACATGTAATAGTAATGGATATCATCTTAATGCCGCTTCTAAATTGCCCTTCAAAACATTATATCTTCTCTTGGTTATCAGAGTCTATCTACATCAAAGAAGCAAGCAAGAAAGATTGCACAATACAAGTGTTATTGATAAGAACGTCAGTTTGATAAAAGATTCGGCATTACACAGATTCAGTTTATGATCCGATATTAACGAAAGATTTTTTATTTAACAAATTTAAATATATAAAAAATCTAAAACAAAAATGCCAAAGCATTACCTATCAGTTAACATAAGATAACGGACACGATTGACACTTGTCAAGATATATAAATATTGTATCTAATGATATTACCTGGGACATACTGCAGACGGCGAAAACCTCCAAACCAAGTCGAGGAATCAAACGTACACGTATCAGGTACTGGACGAGGAAAACTATCAGCATCCGTGCAACTATATGCTGCCTCTTTCCATACAGTGTTAACGCTAGTTTCCCGCTGAATCCATAATTACCAAAATAAGGCATTACATAACGCCGTCATAAGTCTTTTCAAATCATCTTCAATATTGAATCGAAATATAATATATTTGTATGCTTGTCTTACTGTGTGGATTCTTGAGCTTCATTATGAACATTTTTCTGCGTATCGTCATCATTTATCTGATTGACAGACGATTCGAAATTCACGTACACGTATAATAGTTCTTGCATTTGGTTGGTTCAATACTCGTTTTAGACCGATATGTTCTCTTTCTTTTTCTTCTAAATCACGTGATAAGTTGGGACTTAGCATATCAATTCCAAAAATGATCTAAGAAGAACTTATAAACAGCAACTTTCAACTGTCAAAATCAAATGTAGCCATCTATTCGTTATTTCACGTTTCCAGATGGGTACCACCACGGTCCAACCGGAACTTACATATTCTGATTTTGCAGAAGATAGACGCCGGACAGCTATCTTTGATTTTGATGGTTGAAATTTGTTACATATATAATTATTTCTTGAGAATCACCGGGGTGAGTTTTGATATATAATGATGTGGTATACCTAGCCTGACTGAAGCATATTTAAATTTATTGATACGGAACATTGCCAATCAATTTCACTCATTTACTCCCACTCCTCACAAAAAAAAAAAAAAAAAAAACTACTGGCCCAACAGGCGGGGTTATAGTCTATTATAATAACATTGTAATTGTGTAACAGGAGCTGACCTAGGAAGGGATTATGTAGAGCTTTGGTTATATATCATAATTACTAACAATTAATTATCATATGTCATTGATATCGACATAACATAATGCGGTGCTCCACTCTACATGTAAAGGAAAATATGTGTTACACGCATGCGCAAACTGGTTTGTTTTGAAGAATTGCTCGCTGGAAATCGAAGCCACAAGTTTGTTAGACAAAATACAGATTTGTTAAACGTGAAACGCCACCAAGAATTGACCGTGAAACTTTGTTGGTTCGCCCTAGTTTTAGATGTTTACTTAATATTGAATTGTTGACGGACGTAACTGAGCAGATCTGATGCAAATTAAATGAAGAGTAACTCATAAAGTCAAGCATCGAGATTTATTAATGTGTCTACACGAATAACACCCGACAGCGCCACATTCTTTGATTCTATATTTTCTAGTTACAGAAACATATTCAAAACGACTTACACATACTACCGCCACTCTGAAGTGACCACTCCAGGCTCATGCCCAAATTTATTTGAACATATCTAAACAAGAGAGTGTTGAAAAGACCATTCTGAAAGATGATAAAGTTGATTTTTAACGGTGATTGGTTAAATCATTCATTGAATAACGACAGTCAGCACTATTTGATGCCTCTATAATTAATTGTGTAATGGAACAGGTGATTATTGGAACTGATTCCGTCTTCTAGGAAATGAATCTATTGACTTGATTTATGAAGCAAAGGCAAGTTACATAAAACAAACCGAGACAATTCACTGAATGAGAATATAGTCCATTCAGACAAATAATTAGTGAACAAATCTGTAACTAACGTTTCTAACAAATCCTTCTCTCCACTCCCATCCACCCTTCAATTTAACAATTAGGTGATTCACTATTAAATTGATTAAGCTGAAAACACCCAGTCATTTTCGAAAATATTTGAACATCGTCATCTGACCCTGAACTCCCTCAGAAAACACAACATTTCACCCAAATTTCCCCCACATCCGTGTCATCCAACAAGACATCAAAGACAAAATTAATGTAAATAAACCACCAGGTCCTGATTGTGTTTTCCTGAAAAATATGAAAAAGTTCCTCTCTGATATTACCCCTCACATTATCATTCTACAAATAAGTGGGAAACAAGCCAACATAAATGTTATTTATAAGGGAAACCGTTCAGCCAATGGTATTTCAAACTATAGACCTATCCCGATGATATCTTGTTTTTATAAGTTTATTAGAAAAATATTTTCAAATACATTTATTACTTTACCTTGTTGAAAATTCTAGTATAACTAGGCACCTGTCGGGATTGAAACCGGATGATTTAGGTAGTTATATAGTAATACGTTTTTGATCGTGTAGCTAAAAATATTACATTGATTGAAATTTACTTATCTGGGTCCAGAATTATTTCAGAGACATTATGCATATTCTTAGTGATGAAGGTTATCTTACTCAAGTCAAGGTTATTAAAAAAGAGGTAACTCACGGACCTGTCCTTGGTCAACTTCTTTATTTCAATTATATTATCGGAACTTTTCTACTGAAATTAACCTTTTTCTTGATGACACATCTCTTTATGCAATTATAGATTAACACGCAAGCACTAACAATTGACTACACTCTTATATGTGAATGGGCAACACATGGGACATAAAAATACCTTTAAACAGAGTCAGTTATATTCACAAGGAAACATACACAAATCACTCAAATATGACTTTTTCAAAACAGTCACATCACAGACACCACATCACATACACACTTAGGACTTACCCATAAAAACCAGGGCCATATCAGGACGGGTGTCAAGGAGACAACTATAGAAAAACGCAAAACATAGAAAGCCAGAGCATTGAGGGAAGATATGATATATTAAAGATCCAAGTCTGGCAATGAGCCAGAAGATCTTATTAGGTGTCTTCAATATCTTCTTAATAAAAGACACAAAAGTGATTCTTCAGGGGGCAGACTTTTAACCTCATACGACCATGCAATGGAGGAGACAGGAAGAATTCGTACGCCCTGACTAAAGGGCAGAAAGAAGGCAGACAAGATGATTCCAATACATCCCTTGTTACTTCTTTGCTGGGGTATAATATGATTTGCACTGTATTCCAACCTTTACACGTCATATGTAGCGAATCCTGACATATCCTAAACTCGTAGTTGCAGGCACCGGAACCGTTCACAGCAAGGCACCTGTTAGTTGGAGGGTAGCTTATTCCCAGACTCACTGAATGTAAAAATAAATATTTCACCATGATAATGTATTTTGTGTTTCAATGCCAGTGAACGTTTACTTTTTAAAACTTCACTTGGTATGTCTTAGCTGGACATTTTCCAACAGAGGCACTTATCAGGAATATATTCATCTTTATAACCAAATATCCTGAATTTAACATATGAAGTTAGAAAATTTTAATTTGCATATTCAACATTTTTTCTTTTTGTCCATATTAATTTTGCAAGATTCCCTTCTTGGTTTCCAATAATTCGTAATTATCATCAATGCCGAGTCCACAAGAAGGCCCTTAAATCATTGACGAGTCCTAGAGAAAGAAGCAGCAGCTGAAGGAATGAATGAATGACGAATTTGCAGTGACAACTAATGCATGATATAGAGCCAAGATACACTCTTTCTTTGATGTTCAATGTAGGTCCAAGGTCAAAATGTGTCAGTGGAATTATTCTAGAACATAACAAACCGCCTCACCCAGGTAAGCTTACGATGTACCAGTGACAAGTAGTTCCTAAGACGGAGCCCTGACAAGATTTGAAGAAGGGAATAATGCAATCCTACATTTGGTGTCCAATTTAAACCTTAGTCAATTAATCTTCTAAAGAATTATAATTTTTGGGGTTAGTTTTGTTATACATTGTTTAACATCCTATCAGCAGATTACGAGATATCGGTATCTAAGGGCGGCCTCCCCTGTGTGCTAGATGTATGCATTTGGTTCTTTTGTGCTTGTCTCCTTTAGATAGCGCGGAACTGTTGCCGATTTTATAGTTCTTTGTTACAGAAACACATTGCTGAAATATTCAATAGAACACCCAACCCTGCCATTATACTGAATAGGTAAATTTATGAAAGTAAAGAACATCGATTTTTAACCAGAAAAACGATTTTTAATCACAAAAATATCCCATTATCTGTCATTTTAAAGGAGAATGTGTTTGAAAAATAGAAAATTGCTAATTATTGCTTTATATTAGTTTTCCATTTGTTTTTAGCATTAGAAATTTAAACGATGTAAGAAATATGTATGTCTCAGTTTTATCTCAACATACCTCTCTTAAACACAGTCTTTGCGTCTGTGTTTTTACTGTTCTGGGTTGGCGATCTTTTTATCATCGGTAAGCAATCGCTATCATTTGTCAGTGTGTACGATTCGTCCAAACAATGACAATCTGGACCCTGATTTAATAAAAAAAAAGTCTAATGATTACATTTCATAATACTCATTTCGATATAATTATGAAATGTTAGATGAAACAATCATCAATGGTTGAAAAACACTTGACCTTTATTTTGACGAAAGTCACCAGGATTTATTTAAGTGATTTTACATACACTTTTCCCATTTTTGGATCTGCCATCCAGTACCATATATTTGAGTCAACATTTTTCTATTAGCAATATCCAAAGTTCTGTTTCCAAATGAGCTTCAACAGGGAATGAAGTTGAGAATCAATTTTGACTTCCTTTATTGTGCCTCTTGGGAGAATAGATTTAAAGTGAATGCATATTCACTTCATATTGCACAAGGATGATGCAGATAAGACTTTATGTAAATGCAGTTTTACCCTATGGATGCCAATCATTTAAATATTTTGGGTCCAGTTCATTCAACATTGATTCTCTTTAACCAAATAATCTGCCACACACAATTTGATAAAAATTCTTCAGGTTAATCACCAGTACCCCTTTTGTGCCTTGTCCCTTTATCTCATGGGAAACAGATCCACTGTTTGTAACATTGTAAATCCCCTTCGTCTAAGGATGCTTCCAATGAGGAAGAAGAAAACATCGTCGACATAAGGACGACGGACAGAGGACAGATTGAAGACGGACACCACGGTATGGTTATAAGCATACTTATTTGGTCCTTAGGACCAGGTGATCTGCTAATATCATACTTTGGTCCTTTGGACTAGGTGATCTGCTAACAAATAGTTCTTCCGATTTCACTTGCCTCATGATCCTATACACTGCCATCAACATTATAGTATACATATCGTTAAGGCTGCTACATCTATAGAAGATTAAAATAAGACTAATTTTAAAGCGACTACTTGAGAAAATATGTCATAGTTTAAAAAAAACAGCAAATTAACAAAGAAAACGATTTTCTACGGATAAATTTTGGCGCAGGCGCAAAAAATCCAGATTTGTTGAATGTAAACATTTGCGGCAGAAAAATGGCTCCCGAAATCAAGATATTTCGGCCTTTAACTATAATTAGTTCGGCAACAAAGCGATGTTAAATTAACAATATGTCATGATAGCTTCAATAAAATATATTTATACAACTATTTGCCAAATGAAGTGATCGCGATATCACCGGTGACGATGGCACGGTTTAGATTACCCCACATTGGGCCCCATCCCGGCCTCGGACGGCGATTCATACCGATTTCAGTCTTTATTGTGGTTTTTGCATGTATTAAGTCATATGGAAACAACCTTTAGGTAGAAATCCTTCACATGCATTATATGTTTAATGTTAGTTAAGTATTTTCGTACGCGTTACTGCTTTGACCACTTGAAGAATCCGACATGACTGAACATCCGTGTGTTTCTGTTAATATTTTTCACTGCCTCGTTTTGGAACCATCACGTGAATTACAACAATAGGTACCTGCCATACCAAGGCAATGTGGTCAAACTGGACAATACAAGCAGAACTAGACCATCGCATTGCTGCGGTATAACTTTTGGAATACCAGATAATGCACCTTGACTAAGTTTACTTCCCCGAATAGTCGCTTTAAAGCCGCTCAATATCAATAACACATGTTTACATCTATCATTGAGGCCCACTCGTCTGCCTCTTGTTGAATACATTTCTAAGTTTCTATACCATTTTCATGTCGCAAACTAAATGCGAAACAAATCCTTTTAATCATACAGAATAATAAACTTTAAACAAATTCCCCTCTTCGTTCATATCATTTGTCCCGAGGAGAAAATACCGTCCAATATGTATGGAAATTGTGTCGCCCTACCCCCAAGGATTTTTCAGATAAAATCTTGAACAGAACCTGTTATTTTTACAAAGGAAAAGGGATTTTCATTAATTCGTTATATTTCTCTTACTGATTTGCTCCTGATGATACTTGTTCGGTCCATGTTAGTTGTTACCCAGAGTAGGGCGTGGCAGTCTATCGGCAGCAACAATATATATATATTAACGCACTGATAAAATTAACTGACATAATTTGGGTTTCACATACAATACCAGATCGAGCACTCATGTCACTGCATTTGTTAAGTGTATTCGCTTAAATTCAAGCAACTGTGCTTGGATATCATGTGATAACATACCCTGATAGCCAGTTGTTAGTGACTAGTACAATACCTACCCTGATAGCCAGTTATAAGTGACCAGTACAATACCTACCCTGATAGCCAGTTGTTAGTGACTGTACAATACCTACCCTGATAGATAGTTGTTAGTGACCAGTACAATACCTACCCTGATAGCCAGTTGTTAGTGACTAGTACAATACCTACCCTGATAGCCAGTTATACGTGACCAGTACCATACCTACACTGATAGTAAGTTGTAAGTGACCAGTACCATACCTACGCTGATAGCCAGTTATTAGTGACCAGTACAATACCTACCCTGATAGCCAGTTGTTAGTGACCAGTACAATACCTACCCTGATAGATAGTTGTAAGTGACCAGTACTATACCTACCCTGATAACAAGTTGTTAGTGACCAGTACTATACCTACCCTGATAACAAGTTGTTACTGACCAGTACCATACCTACCCTGATAGATAGTTGTAAGTGACCAGTACTATACCTACCCTGATAACAAGTTATAAGTGACCAGTACTATACCTACCCTGATAACAAGTTAGTGACCAGTACTATACCTACCCTGATAACAAGTTAGTGACCAGTACTATACCTACCCTGAAAACAAGTTGTTACTGACCAGTACAATACCTACCCTGATAACAAGTTGTTACTGACCAGTACTATACCTACCCTGAAAACAAGTTGTTACTGACCAGTACTATACCTACCCTGAAAACAAGTTGTTACTGACCAGTACAATACCTACCCTGATTACATGTTGTTAGTGGCCAGTACTATACCTACCCGGATAACAAGTTGTTACTGACCAGTACAATACCTACCCTGATTACATGTTGTAAGTGACCAGTACTATACCTACCCTGATAACAAGTTGTTAGTGACCAGTACTATACCTACCCTGATAACAAGTTGTTACTGACCAGTACAATACCTACCCTGATAGATAGTTGTAAGTGACCAGTACTATACCTACCCTGATTACATGTTGTTACTGACCAGTACAATACCTACCCTGATAACAAGTTGTTACTGACCAGTACAATACCTACCCTGATTACATGTTGTTACTGACCAGTACAATACCTACCCTGATAGCAAGCGTAGTTGTATTACACTGAGCCTGGCATTGTGCTGCTGCGTCTGACCAATGTAAACTTTCAGGTATCGTATGTCGATCAACGCCAGTGTCGTTTGTACATCCTGGACATAACAAAACATACGAAGCTGTGTATATAAAACCTTAAAGACAAGCCTTATATCTTTCTGTGACTACGATTGATGAAAAGTGAAATGAACAACCTGATAAGAAAATGATACCTGAATCACCGTGTGTGACATCGTGTATTTTGAGGCGGCATCAGGACAGAATCAAAATCAGATTGTTCGCAATTATTTACCAGATAATAACAAATATAAGTTATCAAAAGTGTCGGAAGTACCCAATGTATTATATGGATGCTTCAATTTCAGCATCATGAGACCTTGCTTATTTATAATCGTTTACATGTATTTATAATTTTATATTTTGTTGAATCTCTGAAGTGAAACGGGTAAGAAAAGTCATTTTTCCATTTGGTCAGTGGTATTTATTGGTATTTAGTGGTATTTAGTGGTATTTAGTGGTATTAAGTGGCATTGAGTGGTATTAAGTGGTATTGAGTGGAATTAAGTGGTAATGAATGGTATTAAGTGGTGCTTAGAGATGTGGTATTAAGTGGTATTTAGTGGTATTTAATGGTATTGTGTGGTATTTAGTGGTGTTAAGAGGTGTGGTATTGAGTGGTAGTGAGTGGTATTAAGTTGTGTTTAGAGATGTGGTATTTAGTGGTATTTAATGGTATTGAGTGGTATTAAGTGTTATTTAGTGGTATTTAGTGGTATTTAATGGTATTTAGTGGTATTAAGTGATATTGAGTGGTATTAAGTGGTATTTAGTGGTATTAAGTGGTATTAAGTAGTATTAAGTGGTATTGATTGTTTTTAGTTGTCTGGTATTTAGTGTTATTAAGTGGTGTTGAGAGATGTGGTATTTAGTGGTATTAAGTGGAATTAAGTAGTATTTAGTGGTATTGATTGTTTTTAGTTGTCTGGTATTTAGTGGTATTTAATGTGCAAACAATAAGCTTATGATAACAGTAAAAACAATAATTGATATTAATGTAACATTATCATTTGTGGTAAATCATTGTCATATCGCTAGGAGGCTTCATTCGTTTCCTGACGATTTAGAATGGTGTTTACTTTTGAAAGCTGATGCGGATGTCATGGCTGTGAAACTGTTACATACGTATATATGTATTAGCACTGTGAAACTGTTACATACGTATATATGTATTAGTACTGTGATACTGTTACATACGTATATATGTATTAGTACTGTGATACTGTCATATCAAGTAATATCAAGAGCCCGATAGGCCAAACCAGACACTTTACTCTCCCGCTCCGCTCATAACTACAGTAGATTCGACCAAAGGGGACTTGGAATTGACAATATTGGTAAAACCGTCTGCAAAGAGTATTTGATTCGACCTGATTTGGATCTTGAGAAGATTCTCTTTTAAATTTCAGGGTACACTTTTTGCACCGCCCCTCAGGTCCCTGGGGTGGAGACCATATAATTCGCACTTTTTATAGACCTTTGGTCATCAAACGTTTCTGCAAAATTTCATTGAATCTGGTTCAGAGATTTCGAAGAAGAAACATATGTAAATAGGTGATTAGAAAAGGTCGCCTAATTGAGAATTCGCCTCAGTTGACCTAAAAATACTACATGTATAACATGATGGCATTATGAATTATTTTACCGACAAAACACATTTTGTAAAAAAAAATATAGAATGCTCTCTGTTGTATAAATAAATTGACTTCCATTGACATAGATTTGTGATTTGCAAAATATCATATTTTACTCGGAGACGATACTCTTATCGCACAGACTGTGAATAGCGTCTTACCTATTATCGTTATGAGAGGGGAGAGTTGGTACGTGTTCCCGTCCCACACCTGGATAGACTGCTGCCTGGTATTGACAATGTCCTGCATTGGGGCAAGAGACCCTTGATAATATGTTCTTTGACAATATCCTCTGGCACCATCTCTTGTTTTAGCTATACTCTGGAACTCCGTTTTTACTTCAGAGGCTGAAATATAAGGCACCAAAAGCTGTTGATACATGTACACTGTAATATCACTTCAGTTATGTTTTATCAAGTTGCTAGTGCTACTTTTAGCAGGTGGGAAACAGTTCAAAATATTTTAACATTCATTTGAAGGGTATATATTTTAGTAAAAAAACCAACTTGTATTCCAAATAACCATGGTGAGCAAGCCCTCCGAATCTGGACCGAGACTATTGAGTGTTCTCACATAGAAGTGTTATTGTACTTGAACAACCAGTCAGACATCGGAATATAATTGCCATGATTTCAGAAATATCCAAGTGAACAACGCAGGCCCTCTTTGCCTCTTGTTTATTCGTCTTATGTTTGAATTCAGGATATTATGCAACACAACATCAAGCAATACACGGTTTTATTGTTGTTTACGAAAAAGGGAAGTGAAATTACGCGTGACAACTTTCGCTCTGTCATTGTATCCATGATGGTAGCCTAGAGCTATACAGGAGATAATAGCAATATACACAGCATTTGAAACTCTCACCTTAAAATTAAGTAGAATGATTAAAAGTAATGGTATTGGTATAAAATAGCATTATATATATATATATATATTTATGATACATCAGGCGCGGATCCAGGAATTTGAAAGGGGGGGGGGGGGGGGGGGGGGGGGGGGGGGGGGGGGGGAGCCGAATTTGTTTTCTTTGTCGAGGGGTCTGGGGGCCAAAATTTCGGAAAATGAAATGCTTATAGCAAAAGGGGCGACCCCCAGGAACCCCCCCCCCCCTCCATATGTCTTTATTAAAATAGTATGTGTGCAGTTTTATTTCCAACACATTCCATGTTTTTAACTACAGTAAATATATGCATAACCTAACCTAAATCAAAAACACAAAAATAAAGCGAATTCAAATAGAAGACAACTTCGAAACATTTAGAGAGACATCAACACCAAAGATCTTTAAAACTTAACCCATGTATAAGATTTGTTTATCAATAGGTTACTATGTGATTTATATGCCTGAATATTTTAACTAGTTCATACCGCCACCTACAACCACTAATTAGTTAGTACTGGATGGAGGATAACAACCTTCACAATGTCAAAAGAAGTAAGGTAAATATATTGGACAAAATCAAAGTTTATTTATGGTATATATGAACAGGGTGTAATACACTTACTGTTAAACATTACAATATACACATATATGCAATTACAAATAATAAAATGTCAGGGATAGGTGCGTTAATCTCATGTTTCAAAATATTGTTTCCCTAACTATCCCTAACAGTATCTAGATTTGTTGTACACTTTCTCCCTTAATTGAGAAGGAAATGGTATATTTGTGAATGCGAAGGGTTTCAATTTATTTTCAGAAATTATACATCAACCCTTGTTTGCATATAAAATATAGAGAATGGTAACTATCCCTATACTAACGGAAGGATAAAAATAACAACCGACATAGCTAGAGTGGGGACAGAACCGATATAGCCTTCCTCACGGGGTCTAGAGTGGGGACAGGAACGATATAGTTTTCCTCACGGGGGCTAGAGTGGGGACAGTAACGATAAAGCCTTCCTGACGGGGGCTAGAGGGGGGACAGAACCGATATAGCCTTCCTCACGGGGGCTAGAGTGGGGACAGAACCGATATAGCCTTCCTCACGGGGGCTAGAGTGGGGACAGAACCGATATAGCCTTCCTCACGGGGGCTAGAGTGGGGATAGAACCGATATAGCCTTCCTCACGGGGGCTAGAGTGGGGATAAAACCGATATAGCCTTCCTCACGGGGGCTAGAGTGGGGACAGAACCGATATAGCCTTCCTCACGGGGCTAGAGTGGGGACAGAACCGATATAGCCTTCCTCACGGGGGCTAGAGTGGGGACAGAACTAATATAGCCTTCCGCACGGGGCTAGAGTGGGGACAGTAACGATATAGCCTTCCTCACGGGGCTAAAGTGGGGACAGCACCGATATAGCCTTCCTCGCGGGGGCTTGATTCAGGACATAACCGTTATAGCCTTCCTTACGGGGGCTAGAGTGGGGACAGAACCGATATAGCCTTCCTTACGGGGGCTAGAGTGGGGACAGAACCGACATAGTCTTCCCCACTGGGCTAGAGCGGGCACAGAACTGATAGCCACCCTAATGGGTAGAGCGAGAACAGATCCTCGTATTGAAAGAGGTACTCAAGGATGGTCTTTTTAAGTCCTACTATTCTCCGACTATATAGGGCCGTGTACCAAAGGACTGGTTTCATTTGGTTAGTTTATATCGACGAAGTAGCACTCTAAAGGAAACAAGAGCAGTGATAAGTAATATGTACCATACTCAGCAGGAAGCTTTACTTAGGTGGTCACTTATATCTTTAGAAATACCAGTGCACGTAAGTGGGATTCTACATTGAAGTAGTCATTTCTATCTCTAGTAATACCATTTCAGCAGGTATCTATATTTAGTTGGTCAGTTCTATCTTTAGTAATGGTATTTTAGCAGTTGTCAACATTTAGGTGGTCAGTTCTATCTTTAGTAATACCATTTTCACCGGGGATCTTTACTCGGGGGCCATGTCTATCTTTAGTAATGGTATTTTAGCAGGAATCTTTTGGAAGGAAATATAAATAAGTTAGTGTTAATGTAGCTAAGATTAACTGTTTGTTGTAAATCGGCCTGACACCGAGGATGGTAATGAGGTAAAGATTAAGAAACGTCAAAAATGAGTCAGACGAGTAAAGTAAGAACGCAACAAATGGTGTCCAAAAGTGAGATTGAAATAGGAAAGTTAAAGTGTAACAAAACAGAAAAACAACTAAAAAATAAAGAGATGTCTATCAAGCTACCTATCAGATCACCTCTATACGGATTCAACAAAAAATGTCCTATCAAAAGAAACAAGATCTAATGTGTTTTTGTTAATAAACGAACTTAACTTTTGTTAAAACTAAACAAGATATGTGTAGGTTAAAATATACATGTATTTCCCAACTGGGTTATAAATGTAATGCAGGAACAAAACATGGCTTTGAATGTAGTTTAAATTGACTTTGAAAAGAAGACCCACAGTGATTTGTATACCAATGTAGCTTTACTACTACTACTACTGTTTACAAATGTACATGTATATTGTTAAGATTAGTCGACACATATGCCTAATACAAATGTACCACGGTCAGTATATGTGTAAACGTAAATTTGATTTACATAAGTGTGTAAATGTATACGAACTGAAGTGTTTGTAGCTTATATCATGTGTCTGGAAATATGTCTACAGTCTTATACAGATGTCACTGGGAGTAATTATACAGTCCAATAGCCTATATGTCACCTCTTTAAACAAAATCCTGTCTGTAAATGTTCCTATCGTAGCAATTCATCATGTCTGACCTCTATATAAAGGTAATACAAGTTTTAGCGTAGGTATTCCTGTAGTAGGGTATAATTTCAATGTAATTGAAATTGACATGTAGCCTCTATTTATTGTAATGTATTTGTACATTTTACATAATTTAGATCCGGTCCGGTATATTGTGACGGAACTGTATGTAGTATATTATCCTGCTTTGTAAACCGGTTCTTAGTAGTGTCAAGGTTCAATCTATTTTTATCTTATTGCCCAGTGGTCAGTGTGCGCACTGCGCGGCAATCTATCACACCCGTATGAGATTTGAATGATGGCGGTTTGGTTTTTACAATAGGAGACATTTAGATATTCATCAGAGCTGTGCTATTCAATTGTAAGTACAGATAATGTTTTATGTTGATTATATTTTTGTTAGATTTACTTTATTCTCGAGTACAAGTCAATCTATCTTGTGGTAATTTGAATTTCATAGTATTAGAAATTCATGTTTGTCTTTTATATTATATAGAAGATATGTTCTGGCTTCATATTTTCATCAGTATTATTGTTTTCGAGATTCTTGTAAAAGTAAATGTTCGATTTCCTTTAGCAGTATATTATAACATCTGAATATCATTTGTAGATATGCAGCATTGTCTGTAACCGGTGTTATGTTTATGCTAATACTGGTCGGTGAGATCTCTATCTATTTCATGTACGGTCAAAGAGTAGATAACTCTTTTTCCGGATATTTTAGTTCCGTTTCATTCTTATTTTATTAGTTTGTACTTTATTCCGGAATTAGTCCGTCCGGCCTATGTTTTGTTGTTTAGAATAGAGAGGAAGAAAAATAAAGATGGTCGACACATCGAAGCTGGCCTTATGTTTCCCCCCATAGGCCCAAATTCACCCCTCTCACAGCGTGACAACATGGTGGAGAATCTAAATTGAGGACAGCGAGACGGAAAGTGGTAACTTTACGGTGCTTTGGATTCTCTTTCAATTTAATTTGTGTGTTAGCTGATCCATTTTCGTTTTTTTTTTTTTCGCGCCATGTAATGCCATGTGACATTTGTTTTTCTCGTGATGACTACAGTCATTTTGGGAGACTCGCGTCTTCGTGGACTAAATAAAACTGTTGTTAAACCGAATGTTTTTTGCAATATTGTACCAGGATCCAAGATTTCTTATCATTTGACTTATATTACAAATCATACCAGCCAGTTTTCAGTTAAATTATGTATTATATGCCTTGGAATCAATGATGTACCTGACAATGTTTTCGATCTTCCCCCACATGTTTTAGATCGGCTGTATAGAAAAATTACAAATGATTTTCATAGATTGATTCCTGCAGTGTCTCCATCTGCTCGCATTGTTATTGGAACAATTGCCCCTAAACATCTGTATGAATGTGCGAGCACCTTTCCTCATAAATCAAATTTACACATAAACAATATAACTTTTGATCATCAGAAAGCCTTTGAAAAATTTGTTTTGCGAATCAACAATGACTTCATTCACAATTTCAATGAAACCCACACAGGCCAGCATCTTCCTTTACACACAGACATGCGGGTAAATAGATCTAGAGGCAGGACATCTCGTTTCTTCTATGGTGCGATGGGAGATGGAATTCATCCAGACCAAAGGTTGAAGATGGCCTGGTTCACAAAAATACAAATATTGTTGTAGAGCCCCCCGGCCGACATATTTGTAAATGGTGTCATATAACTCTGTAATGAGCTTTACATGTGTATTATAAACATTAACTGTGATATGTGTATACAAATAATGTTGTAAAGCCCTCCCGGCCGACTTATTTGTATCTTATCATCTTACAGTGTCATTAACTTATGTTATGAGAATTATAATATGTGGGTTGTTAGCAACTTATGAACAATGTGTGATGTATGTTTATATATATGTATACAAATAATGTTGTAAAGCCCCCCGGCCGACATATTTGTATTTCATTATACAGGATGTATACAAACTCTGCAAGTCATATTAACAGGCCATACATGTACAATTTATGTTGTAAAGCCCCCCGGCCAACATATGTATGAAATGTCCTGTCTATCTACTAATTCTATATTGCTGATCCACCCGGCCAACATATTTCAACTCGTCAAATTAGTACCAGCACTTCTATAGACATTCTGAGTGAAATTACTGATAACAGCCTAAGTTCTGATGACAATGATGATTTACACATTTTTGATGAACACTTTTTGGCAAAGAATGCTTTACATGAATTCAGTTTCGTACCAGATAAAAACTCTAGGTCTATTCCAGTATCTTTTACAGACTTTCCAGACAATATAACTCTGCCTGATGTCCCAAGTATTTTTTCCAGTACTGGTATTTCTGATTATGAACCATTAACAGATTCAGCAACTGATGATCTTCACACCATGGCAAAATTAACATGTAAAAAGTTTTCTGGATACCCTCATGAAGATGGACACAACTTTTTGTCAGAATTTGAATCTTATGCAATTTTACTGAAAGCTGACAATGATAACAGAAAAATAGCAGCTTTTCATTTTACATCTTCAAGGACCGGCATTAACATGGTTCAACAGTATATCAGACACTGGTGCCAAAACAACCTGGGAGTGCCTGAAGAAATTATTTTGCGAACGATTTGTCTCCCTTGACTGGCATAGCCCACAAATGATGCTAGAGAATGAGAACTTTCAGAAAATATCTCTTCAGGAAAACCAGCCCATTGAGGATTATCATTGCCAGCTTGTTGAAAAGGGCCAACTTATACATAAAGCGGAACATGAAGTCTTGGCAAGGTTTTTAGCAGGATTACCTCGTGGCTTATCATTTTTTTGTACGTGCTGGTTTACTACGAGATCTCGATACAGCACTTACAGCTGCTAAAATTGGAGAAGCAAATGGTTTTCGGACTGACACTGTTCCCTTCTCAACTCAACAGTCCGCCGAGATGTGTGCTAGTGCCACTAGTACTCTACACCCACAAACACAAAAATCTGAACTTACTGACATCAAACAACAGATACAACAACTAACAGATGTTGTTTCTAGGTTATCTGTTAACCATAACAGCTCAGATTCACAGCAAAATCCCCAGGCGAGGAAAAGACAACAACAGTCGCCAAGGCAACCTCAGTACCAAGCATAGCCTCCTTTCCAGAAGCAAGTTCAAAATAATAACATCATCTGTCACTCCTGTCGAGCAGAAGGACACATGCGTAGAGATTGTAATTGGAATGGAGTTGGCAAATCCCTATCCTTTCTAAAATGCCAGCTTTGTTTTCAATTTGGGCACCCTGCACTTTCATGTCGTTTATTGGCACAACACCCACTACCAAACCAGGGAAACGCTTTTCACCTGAGGAGCCAAGGACCCTTCCCCTCAGGACACCAGTAACTTCAATCAACACGGGGTCTGCTTCAAATGGTAACATAGAGAGCAAAGCCATTGAACAGAGTAAACAACAATTTCTATTCCTACCGGTACAGATTCATTCAACCAAATTATCAGCTCTCCTTGACACAGGCAGTTCATTGAACATCATAAGTGAGGAATTTTATTCAAATGTCCCAAATTTTGCAAAATTTTCATTTCAAAGCTTGACAGATGAAAAAGTGGTCCTGGCAAATAATCAAACTATTTCTATTACTAGTACTGCTGTTGTGAAGATAACTGTTTGTGGAAATACGCATAGAGTTCGAGTCCATATTTTACCTAACACTTCGCATCCCTTGATTTTAGGAACTCAATACCTGAAAGAAAATGGAGTGATACTGAATTTTTCTAATCATTCATATACTTTTGGATCAATTGGAGTGAAATGTACACACCGAACTGTCATTCAGGCCAATTCAGAACAGATTGTTTGGGGCAAACTCCCAAAACATGTTTTATATGGATCACAAGGTATTTGTTCTGGTAGTAGTTACACCTTACATCAACATCTTCTTGTCGCCAAGAGTCTTGTAACTGTCTCGCGCGAGAACACTGTACCACTGAAATTACTGAACCCTACTAATGCTGCAATTACCATCCTTCCAGGGAGAAACATAGCCCAGTTTGAATACACATCTGTGGACCATGAAGCTACTGATGTTTCAGACTATTTCGTACAAAATGTGGAACTCAAATCGGACATCAACAAACAATCTGAGTCAGCGGATTCTAGTTCTAACAAGTCTCTCTTTGAAAACATAAGTATCCCAAACCATTTGACTGAGGAGGAACAAGGTTCGCTGAAATCTTTGCTTCTTCAACATGCAAATGTATTTGTGACAAAAGATAATCCTGATCTTGGTTTTACAGATCTAGTACAGCACAAGATCTTGCTGAAGCATGATGCTAAGCCCAAGTATCAACGCCCATACCGCATGCCACCGGATAAACGTGAGGTACTACGTCACCAACTTGATGAGTTGCTTCGTCAAGGCATTATTGCGCCCGTTAGTGAAGCAGAAGAAATTCTGATTACTAGCCCTGTCGTACTTGTAACAAAGCGGTCACAAAGTAGTACACCTAGCCAGCCTATAACCAAGGAGTCCAGTTTATCACAATTCCGTTTCTGCGTTGATTTCAGATACCTCAACACGCAGACACAACATTTCCAATATGAGATTCCAAATTTACATGAACTTACAGAATCATTTTCGGAATCTTCTCCAAAATACTTTACATCTATTGATTAGAGCTCAGGATTTTTTCAAATGAAAATTGACCCAGAATCAGCAAGACATACAGCATTTAACACCTGTTTCGGGACTTACAAATTTCATCGACTACCTATGGGTTTGAGTAGTTCACCCAGCACATTCCAGCTCCTGATGGACAAGATACTCCACGGCCTCACATTTGCATCATGTTTGTGTTACCTTGATGACATTCTAGTCTTTTCAAGTAGTTTTCAGCAACATATGACAGATCTTGCAGAGGTACTACAACGACTCGAGAAAGCCGGTCTGAAACTTGGCCCAAAGAAGTGTGCATTTGCCCAAACTTCCTGCATTTTCTTAGGCCATCATATATCCAAAGATGGGATCGCCCCACCTCCTGACAGAGTTCAAGCTATTGAGGAAATGTCTGCTCCTATAGATCTCAAATCACTGAGACGGACACTTGGAATGTTTAATTGGTTCAGGAAATTTATTCCAATGTTCAGCACGGTTGCCGAACCGTTAATAAGACTAACACGGAAAGGTGAACGTTTTCATTGGACCAAACATCAGGAAGATTCTTTCCAAAAACTTAAACATCCCTTGGTGCATTCAGATGTACTGGCATTCCCGAACTATCAACAAACATTTTATTTGGCTGTTGATACATCATCTCATGGGATCGGATATATGTTATATCAGAAACATCAAACTGACGATAGCAACATGGACGCTGTTGCACGAGTTGTCCGGTTCGGGTCCAAATCACTCAGCAGATACCAGAGGTCCTATGGACCAACAAAACTCGAGCTTTTAGGTATTGTAACAGCCATTTTAGATTGCAAGACATACCTACAAGGACGACCATTTGTAGTTGAGTGTGATCACCAAGCGATCCAGCCGCTCTTTCAAAAGCAACTTAAGGGTGCCATTTATGAACGATGGATCGCAATTTTGCAACAATTTAATTTTGAACTGCGTTACAAACCAGCGACACAAATGGTAGTACCAGATGCTTTGTCGAGATGTAACCTTGACAACTCCAAGACAACCTTCCACAGTCCAGATGAAGACGACATTTACTTCCCATACACAAATGAGGAACCTGTCGCTATAAAACTTCCAGATGGACAAACATTACAAAATGTGTTTGCAGACTCTTCATCTGACTGTGTTACCCTTAAGGAAGCCAATAATGTCCAGTTTCAACGTCCTGCTATTTCTTTGTTGCCTGATCTATCTCAAAATTCTATGTTACGTTTGGACAATCATGATGACGGATATGATGGTGATTCCGAAGACATGTTCGGAACACTACCAAAGCTAGTGCGAAAAAGACGCTCACATTCAATACACCAACATTGTTCCTGTTTCAATGAGGACAACAAATTGAAAGCTGATCAGACACCGTTCGAGAACCAAACTGTGGATTTAACAATTAAACCACCACAAATTTTGAGCTCTGACCAGAACAATTATGAGGAATCTGATATTTTGCTGTCATCACCAAAACTTGGTTCAACAGATATTTCTTCAGAAACCATTTCACAACCAGTTGATTTCGCAACTGATGACTTTTCTGTTGGGGATGCCAAAAATGGAAAGGACACAGCGCTGACTATTTTGACTGTTTCAAACACCGAAATTAATGATTCTACTTCAAGCTCTGTTGAAATTGATTCGGCGAAAGCCAACATAAAATCAATTGATTTGTTTTCCCGGGGACATTTTGATCCAGAAACCATTTCTGCTCTTCAGCATTCAGATATTCGGTGTAAATCAATGGTTGACTATCTGGAGCACGGATTACTGCCAAAATCTCAAAAAGACTCGAGAAGGATTTTGATAGAAAGTGCTGATTTCCTAATAATTGACCGGCTGTTGTTTCACTCGCGCAAAGCGAATTCTACAAGAACCAAGTCCTTGAACAACTACCAACTTGTTCTACCAGACGTAATGATCAAAACGGTCATTGAGCTGTATCATGACACACCCATGGGAGGTCATGGAGGCATTCAACATACGGTCGACTCAGTAAAGGATCATTATTACTTTCCTCGGTTGGCCACTGTAGTTGCGGATTATGTTCGATCTTGCCCTCAATGCCAGGAAAGAAAAACAACACGAGCTCATACTAAATCCAGTATTGTGGCATACCCTACACCGTCCAAACCTTTCGATGTTTGGCAAGTAGATCTATATGGACCGATACCCATCACAAAGAAGGGTAATAGATATATTTTCACTGCAGTAGATCAATTCAGCAAATTGTTGTTTGCATTACCAATTCCGAACAAAGATGCAATAACTGTATCACATGCGCTATATACACTGTTTACAACATATGGAGTGTGCATAACCCTAATATCGGACCAAGGTTCGGAATTCATTTCGCGATGTACTCAGGAAGTTTGTCGACAGCTTGACATCAAACAACAATACACCCCAAGTTTTGTCCACCACTGTTTAGGATCAGTGGAGAGAGCACATCGTATATTGGCAGAACGTATGACACCATTCGTACAGAAAGGATCATCTGTGATCCTCTCGATGAACAATACTGTGAACGGAACCCTACGGTATTCCCCGTATGAAATTGTGTATGGTTACAGACCTCGGTTCCCATTCTCGAACCACGTTGAAGACACCGACTATCCAAGACTTCCTACATGTATTCACCAATATATCAAGGACTTCAGCAAACGTCTTGATGTGATTCGCCAGGAGGTGACCAAAAATGCAGAACATGCAAAACTTTCTATGCTGGAACGGATGAACACCAATTTGAACCCACTGGACGTTGGACCAGGTGACTATGTTTACTTACAAACTGAACCTACCGGCAAGGGTCAGAAATTGCAAAATCAATACACTGGTCCATTTGTCATTGATAGTTGCCCTACGCCACACACAGTTATCCTTAGGAACAAAGTTTCAGGGAAGACATTACATCGCCCGGTACATTTGAATCGCCTTAAGCTGGCATACATTCGTGTGCCTGAACCTACAGATTATTTCATGGGTCCAGTTACTACAAAGGACAATCATCCAGTCGGAGATCCTAACCTTTTTGACGTTACTACAGAGATGGACACAGGTCAAGAGGAGTCCGTTTTTGCAAACTCCACTGTCAGTGTTTTCCTAATCTTAAGAAGGTTTTTCAGAGTAATATGTCAGAAATACACTAATAATAAAGAGCGCAATCTCTGCTGATGTTTCTGTTGATGAGCAAGTAATGGAACTTGAATAGTGTTGCCAAATGGATCAAGGGTTATGTTTGTATGATGTCATAATTGATTTGTAATTTTGTAGTGAATAATTTCTTTTTTTTTGTCTTACAATGAAGATTTATTTTTGGAGATCCAAATGCAGTAAATTTTTGCATTGTCAAGAGGAAGAAAAATAAAGATGGTCGACACATCGAAGCTGGCCTTATGTTTCCCCCCCATAGGCCCAAATTCACCCCTCTCACAGCGTGACAACACCGGCCATCTACGGGTTATTTCCCTTTGGATTAAGCCCTCTTCCTTTTTTGAAGAGGTAGGTTTTGTTATTTCCGTACATTTGTAAGTCATGTGGTATTTTGCTAATCATTTGTATTTTATATATCTCTGTAACCGTAATTGAGTCGCAATCGATTCAATAGTATTTGTTTAGAAGTAACTGTATATCTTGCTTCGGTGTGCATAACGTAACCTTGTCAGTTCTTTTGTAATGCATGATTGCGACTGGGTTATCAAGTATTTTGTTTAAGTAGTATTTATATAGTGAAGAGTGTTTGTACTAAATGCGTTAGCCAGTCGCGTTTCACTGGACGAGTTCATTATTTGTCTAGGAGAAGAAGGTTTTAAAACTGTGATATTTTACTATTGTTATATTGTTATTATAGGGTTTTTACCCCATGGAATAAACGGAACTTCACAGAGCTATCGTGTGTTTGTAGTACGTGTTCGATCCACTGCTACATTCCAAACATGGTTTGCTTGATATTACGTAACGTCCTGTTTCAACTGAGACGTGAATAATTATCAAGTTATAAGTTATCACTGGACATACATACCAACGTACGTATGATTCAAATGGACTCAACAAAGTCACGACAGATTTAAAGTAAGAACTACACATAACACACACATATTTATCGTAATAAGGAGTGAAAGTGCATGGTGATCAAAACCAAGTGGGTGATTTTTTTTGTTTAATTAATAACAATATGACTCTATTTTTGCCAAATCCAATACCCAGCTCTGTGTGATTCTGATAGCAACTTACATTTTCAAAGTGTGTATATGGCGCTATCGATTGCTGAAATGTTGACTGTGGCTTGGTTGAAGGGAGTTTTTCGTGATATTTTCAAAGTATTTGGTAACACAGTGACATAGCAAGGTCAAGGGGGCACCTTTTTAATGCCTTTCTTAATCAGTAAAATAAAAATAGATCTATGATATTGAATTTGTATGGAATTCATAAAGAATTAAACTTTCATCTTGAACCCACCTCTTGTTTTTATAAGGCACCACAAAATCTGCTATTTTAAGTGGCATACAATATAGAGATGACAAGCTCATCACTGAGAGGCCACAAAATAGCCCAGATCCGTACCCCTTCGTGGACGTACACATGTACAAGTAATGTACACACGTGTACACATACACATTGTAGTGATGTATACATATAAGTTGATGTACACACCTGTATTGCGATGTAATTGCTGTTTTGATCTGACGGAAATTGTTTACTTAACAGCAATTCTAGTTTGAGTCCTGTTATGTTTGCATAACTAGGCTGTCACACGAACAGTGATATGTTAATATTAAAAAACCCAAAACTTTTAAACTTGAGAGATTTCCCCCTCGAGCAATGCGCCTTGTAAAGTTTATCGTATCCGGATAAGGTTTTGTACATCTATGTAAGTTGTACCACCTGAGAAAGTACTAATACATACCGTGGACACAACATGTAGTAAACACCAATATAAATCCCCATAACGATCTAGACGAGGCCGACAGTCTCTGTAGTAATGTCGAATTATATTCACCTTTCACCGTGAAGAGACCAGCGATACAGAGAAGGACGAGCTCCATACCGCTCCTCTAAACAACTATTACTAAGACATTCAGGTCGATAAGGTTCACTGCATCACTTTCTGTGTACATTAAAACTTCCCTTTTTGTGGAAACCCGAGTACACGGATATACATAAGTACCGACTTGAAGTGTTTTTATATGGTTCAATTCCCAACGGCCAATCAACACAGAAAAACGTCGTCATTGTCAATAATTGTTGAATGAAATATTGCAAATAAAATATAATCAAGCTAACAGATAAACTTCAATATACTGGCCAGCAAATCTCTAAAAGTATATAGGTAGCAGTGTACAGTATACATGCCCAATTCTGAAAAATAAGACACATGTTTTAGATATGTAAACATAACCAGTTAACCCTACATATTACCTATAATAAAGTATATATATATATATGTGTAAGCTATACAACATTGGCAATTTTAATACAGCTTTAAATGATAAGTAACCTTATTTTTTCTCTGATTTTCATAACAGTGGATACCACGGTAACGACTTCAAAAAACCTAAAAAAAACTGCAAAATATCATGATGTTTGACCCAAAATGACACAATTCTCTACACAATTTATAACCTATATATATGTTGTGCATTAAAGCCACATACTCCCGAACAACCTAAAATTCTAGTTGCACACGTGTATTAATGCCAATCCAAGATGCTTGACCACTGGCATGGACGCTTGACCGGGGGAGTCCTTGAGACGTCAGTGTATAATCAGAGGAATCCCCATTAAACCGATTATTCCCCACAATGTTGGTCAAAAGAATAATTATATATTATATTCCCCATAGGCATGGTATTGCGAGTGCTCTCTCTCTCTCACCCCCCCCCCCCCCCCCCCCCCCCCCCCCTCTCTCTGTCTGTCTGTCTGTCTCTTATATATGTGTATGATATTGTTTTGAAGTTTTGAATGTGATGTATGTTGTTTTGTTTGTTTTGTTTTGTTTTTTTTTTGGGGGGGGGGGGGGGGGGGGGGGGGGGGCATATGGTAGATGTGATTGGCTAAAATCAGTGTGGACGTGGTCTATCATGTCAATGACTCTGTTGATGTGGAAAGAGTTGATATGACCAACACAGATACTTAGCCCTTGACATGATTCATCAGGCTACCAGGAAACTGAATATGTATGTTTGTGTTTGTATATTCTGTGTCGGTGTATGAAGATGTGTGTATGTTTTGTTTGTCAGTAAATATTCACGTTTATGAGTATGTATGATTATCCAGGATGAAGATGATGATTGTTGAGGGATGATGATTTGTTGATGGTTGATGATATATGATTCTTATTACTGATGCTGATGATGGTGTTTGTTGAAAACAATGATGATAATGTCTGCTGAAAACGATGATGATGATTGTGATTATTATTGTTTTGTTGATGATGATGATGATGATGATGATGATGATGATGATGATGATGATGATGATTTGATAGCTTGATGGATGATGATGATGTTTGTTGAAGACGATGATGATGATGTAATGATGATGAGATTATGATGATTAGTATGATGATGATCATGACCATGATAATATGATGATGATTAGTATGATGATGAGATTACGATGATGAAGAAGATATTATAATGAGTTTGATAATGAGATGATGATCATATTATGATGTGATTATGATGAGATGATGATGATGATGATGATGATGGTGATCATGATGACGAGATCATAATGAAGAGATTATGATGATGATGATGATGATGATATGATTAAGAAAAATCTAGTTTATGATGATGGTGAAGATGATAATATGACTATGCTGAAAGTTGAAAACCATTTCTATTGGAATTGATGTGTGCATGTGTGTCTGGTTACTATGTATTTATGTATTAAAAATGCCTTAAAAATAAAAATAAAAAGATAAATAAAAAAATAAAAAATGTTATAACAAGGGACCAAGAGAAATCTTCATGTAAAGTTGGTAAAAAATCGTTCCAGTTTTTCTCAGGTATGAGCGATAACAAGGCTTTTACTGATTAATATAGTATAATATGCATACTGATGATGGTGGGCTAAAACTCTTGATTGGGATTAGGGTGAGTATTGTTTAACTTACTCCGAACATATAAGGTATTTAAGGACATCCCTGTAGGCTGCGGTATTTGTGTCTATCTCCTTGTGATAGCGCGAAATCGTTGCCGATACTGCAGGACACCCCAACCTGTAGCAATATACTGACAATTGGTCAACCAGTCGTCACACTCCCCAAAATGCTAAATGTTAAGCAGGGACATCAAATACAGATTCTTGAATGACTCGGCCAGAGGTCAAAATGGAAAGCCTTACTCAAGGGGTCGAATGCTAATCTAAAGGCTTAACGAGAAGCAATTTGAAAGAAGAAATAAGGAAGATGAAAGTTTAGAAAGAATAAAGATAAGATCCCATATTCCGTTGGATATTACGATCATAGTCTTTCCTTTTCAAAAGATTAAATCCCCAAAAAAAATAAAACCCATCTTAGGCCGGGGGCCGACGGTCTTGTAGTAATTTTCGAATTTATTCCCCCTTTTCAGGGTAAAAGAGACCAGCTTTTACAGAAAAGGACGACTCCAACCGCTCCTCTAAAAAACTTTTTACTAAGACTTTCCCGGGCGTTTGGGGCACTGCTTTATTTCTGTGTACATTAAAACTTCCCTTTTTTGGGGAAAAACCCGGGGACACGGATATCAAAGTCCCAAATTGAAGGTTTTTATGGGTTTAAATTCCCAAAGGCCCAATCAACAAAAGGAAAAAAAAACGTCCTTGTAAATTTAATTGTTGAAAAAATATGCAAATAAAATAAAATAAAGCTAAAAAATAAACTTCAATTTACTGGCCGAAAAATCTCTAAAAGTATAAAGGTAGCGGGTACAGTATACATGCCCAATTTAAAAAATTTAAGAAAAGTTTAAAATAATTAAAACCATTTTAAACCCTACTTTTTACCATAATAAAGTTTTATAAAATAATTGGAAAAGCTAACAACATTGGAAATTTTTAATACATTTTTAAATGAAAGAAACCCTTTAAATTTTCTTGTTTTCCCTAACAGGGATCCACGGTCAACGACTTAAAAAAACCTAAAAAAAAATGCAAAATATCATGATTTTTGGGCCCCAAAAAAAGGACAAAATTTTTTCTACAAAATTTTAAAACCCTATATATAGGGTTGTGCATTAAAGCCCATACCCCCAAAAACCCCTAAAATTCGGGTTCCCAACGTGTATTTAATCCCAACCAAGGGCGACCACTGGCATGGACGTTTTTGCCCGGGGGAAAGCCCTGGGGGAAAAGGTGGGGAAATAATCGGGGAGGAACCCCCTTTAAAAACCGATTATTCCCCACAATTGGGGGTCAAAAGAATAATTATTTTTAAATTTTCCCCTGGGGCCGGGTATTGCGAGTGCTCTTCTTTTCCCCACCCCCCCCCCCCCCCCCCCCCCCCCCCCCTCTTTGTCGGGCTGTGGGGTCTTATAAGGTTGATATTTTTTTGAATTTTTGAATGTGGGGATGTTTTTTTGGGTTTTTTGTTTTTTTTTTTTTTGGGGGGGGGGGGGGGGGGGGGGGTGGGGGCAGGGGGTAGATGTTTTGGCAAAAAACCCAGTGTGGGACGTGGTCTATGGGGGTAAAAGGGAATCTTTTTGGGGGAAAGGTGGAAAGAGTTGATTCCCAACACAGATACTTACCCCTTGACATGTTTAATCAGGCTCCGGGGGAAACTAAAATGTATGTTTGTTTTTGTATATTTTTGTGCCCGGGGGGTATGAAGATGTGTGTATGTTTTTTTTTGTCAGTAAATATTCACTTTTAAAGAGTATGTTGATTATCCGGGAGAAGATGATGTTTGGTTGGGGGAAGATGATTTGTTGAGGTTTGGGATGATATTAGATTCTTTTATGATGTGAGGGATGGGGGTTTGTTGAAAACAAGGAGGATAAGTCTGCTAAAAAACGATGATGATGATTGTGATTTTATTGTTTTGTTGATGTTGATGATGATGTGATGATGATGATGTGATGTTGAGTTTGAGGTTTGATTAAGTTTGATGGTGATGATGATGTGGTTGAAGCGAGGAGGATGAGGAAAGTGATGAGTTTAAATTTGATGATTAGAGGGATGATGACATGACCATATAATATGAGGAGGTTATTTGGGATGTGAGATTCCGTGATGAAAAAGATATTTAATGGGGTTGATAATGAGATGTGTCATTTTATGATGGGTTTATGAGGGGATGTTTATGAGATGATGATGAGGGGTAAATTGATGAGGGGCCAAATGAAGAGATTATGATGATGATGATGATGATGATAGTTTAAAAAAAATCTAGTTTAGAGGGGGGGTTTGAAGAGAAAATATGACTTGCTAAAAAATTTAAAAAACCATTTCTATTGGAATTGATGTGTGCATGGTGTCTGGTTATAGTTTTATGTTTTAAAAAATGCCTTAAAAAAAAAAAATAAAAGATAAATAAAAAAAAAAAAATGTTATAAAAAAGGGGACCAAGAAAAATTTCTAATGTAATTTGGGAAAAAATGTTCCATTTTTTTTCAGGTATGAGCGATAACAAGGTTTTAATGATTAATATAGTTTTAATATGCATAGGGATGATGGTGGGCTTAAAAACTTTGTTTGGGGTTAGGGGAGTTTTTTTAATTTTAACTCCAACATAAAAAGGTTTTTAAAGGACATCCCTGTGGCTGCGGATTTGGTCTATTTCCTTGGATAGCGCGAAATCGTTCCCGGATACTGGGGAAAACCCAAACCTGTAGAAATATATGAAAATTTGGGTTTAAACCGTGCCCACACTCCCCAAAATGCCAAAAATTTTAAGCGGGGAAATAAAAAAAAAGATTTTAAAGGACTGGGCCCAAAGAGGCCCAAAAAGGGGAAACCCTTACTCAAGGGGTCAAAAGGCTAATCTAAAGGCTTAACAAAGGAAGGCAATTGAAAGAAAAAAATAAGGAAGATGAAAGTTTAAAACGAATAAAATAAGATCCCATATTCCGGGATTTTACGAAATAGTTTTTTCCTTTAGTCATTTTCGCCCCCCAATAAGCTCGATTTTTCCCCCCAAAAAACCCAATTTTTAAATGGAAAAAACGAGGGTTTCCCCCCAAATTAAAATAAGAAAATTCCAATGAGGGAAAGGGAAAATTTTAAGAAAAAATTATTTTCTAATACCCCGGGTGATCCCGGGAAAGGGGTACGAACCCGACGGGGAGTATATAAAAACCCCATGGGGGGAATTACCGGAAGGGCGTAAGGACTGGCTGGGGAGTTTTATGGGGGTTTTTTGGCATTTTTAACTTTACTATCAAAAAATATGTTGATTACCCCGGGAAATTCACACTATTTCATTTATACATCAGAAATTCGTTAATTCAAAACTTGCCCGGGTTTGTTTGGGGGATGCTCAATTTTATCCGGCCCCCTTGGGTCAAACGAGGGTTTTTGCATGTTTTTTGCCCAAAAAAACCCAAAAAATTCGGGGATCAAAAACGGTAGACACATTTTTTGGCAAAAAAACATTGACTGCAATAAATATTAGTAATAAACCAAATCTTTGGATTACAGTTTAAAGGGCCCTTTTATTGGCAAATTTTATAATGGCCAAAAAAATTCCGAGGGGGAAAAAAACCCTTTTCCCCAAAAATATCTGAACCAAAGGGGGGAATATTAGAAACCCAAAGTCGGGGGACGTGTGAAAATTAAGCATTGAAGGCAAAAAATGTTGAATTTTTTCTTTATCCTTTGGGGTTTCATCAGCCCAAAATTCCCAAATAAAAGCATTTTAAATTTGTTTAAATTTTACATTTGAAAAACGTTTTTTAAAAAGACTATATCCCGGGAATGTGTTCCTACGAGGGAAAAAAAACAAATTATTATGTAAAAAGAGGGGAACAGCTTATAAACAGCCATTTTTCGTTATCGCCAAAGGGTGAAAAAAATTGGGGGAGGGCCCCTATAGTAAAAACCCGCCTAAAAAAATTTTTGGGAAGTTAGGGGCTGTAACCTTCAGGGGGCGTTCGGGGCTCATTTTAAAAAATGTAAAAGTCTAACTGAAAAGGGGATGGGTCCAGTTGATATCGTTTATGAAGCCCCAATTCCACTTATATTTTTCGGGAATTAGTGAACTCCCAAAAAACCTAAAAAACCTGTATAAAAACAATTTGATGAATAAAGCCCCAGGGAACTTGTTTCTAACAGAAAATTTTTCAAAACCCCTCCGTAAGCCAAGTAAAAAAATCTTTAAAAACCATTTTTGCGCGGGTTCTCCCTCCCGGGAAGTACTGCCTTTTCTCGGACGCTTTAATTTTGATTATAAATTTAAAAACTTTTTACTTTTGGCATTGGGGAACTTTTTCAATCCGTATGAAAACAAATTTATGATAAGATTTTGTAAAGGGCAAATGCCCAAAGGGCCCAAATAGAAATGATAACGGGAAATTTGGACACCCTGAGAACCAAAATTTTTCCTGTTTTTAAACTTTTTTCTCGTACCCTTTTTTGGAATTGGTTTATATGCCATAGCAAAAAAAAAGGGGTTTGAAAAAATATAGTCGTGTCCCTCGTTTGAGCTTTTTTGGATAAAATATAGGAAATCAAATGGAAAACCCCCAAAAAAAATTTCCTTTAAGGGCCCAGGAAATAATCCCAAACCCCCAAAAAAAAAAATTTGGGTGGCTTCACGCCCCCAAAAAAGGGGGGTTTAAATCCAATTTCTTTAAAAAAATCCAAAAATTAAAACGTTTTTTTCGCCTAAAAAAAAACCCCAAAAACGTAAAAGGGGAAAAAGGGCCCCCTGGATAAAATGAAAAAACCTTATATACACACGGGGTAAACATTATATACAAAGCGGAAAACCCTTAACAACGGGGAAAACATGATTTAAAACGTGGTAAACATTATATAAAGTGGGAACATTACAACGTGGTAAACACTTATAAAAATGGAAAACATTAACACACGTGGTAAAATTATATACACACGTGGAAAAACATTTTTTACACCGTGGGAAACATTAAAACCAACGGGGTTAAACATTATAAAACCGGGGTAAAAAATTATACACAAAAGGGGAAAAAAACCCATTATATTAACGTGGTAAAAAATTTTATACAAAGGGGGAAAAAACTTTAAACAAAACGGGGAAAAACATTTTTACACAAAAGTGGAAAAACTTTTTTAACACCCGTGGTAAACTCATACCCCCAAAAGGGTAAACACTATTTACCCCGGGGTTTAACTTTATATACATACGTGGTAAAATTAATACAACGTGGTAAACATCATACAAAACGTGGAAAAACATTTAAACGTGGTAAACATTATATACAACGTGGTAAAATTATATCCACGGGGAAAAACATTTTTTAACACGGGGTAAACATACCCACACGTGGTAAAACATATCCACACGGGGTTTAAATTTATAACATACGGGGAAAAAAATTTTTAAATTACACACGTGGAAAACATTTTTAACACACACGGGGTTTTAAACTTTATATACACGGGGGGTAAAAAAAATTATATACACACGGGGTTTAAACTTTAATACACACGGGGCCCAACATTTTTAAAACACTTTGGTAAACCTTATACAAACGGGGGGAAACTTTTATACACACGGGGTAAAATCTTTACCCCAAAAGTGGAAAAAATGAAACACCACGGGGTAAAAATATACCCCGGGGTTTAAACGTTATATAAAAAGGGGTTTAAAAAATTTTACAACATGGAAAACATTAACCCCAAACGTGTAAACATATACACACGTGGTAAACTTTATATACACCCGTGGAAAAAAATTAATACACACGGGGAAACATTATTTCCACACGTGGTAAAAATTATAAAACACCGTCCCAAAACATGATATAACACGTGGTAAATTTATACCCCCCACGTGCAAACTTTTGATATAACACGGCAAAAAAACCCAAATTATACACAAACGTGGAAAACATGATACACAAAAGGGGAAAAAACCTTATAACAACGTGGGGAAAAACTTTATACACACACGTGAAAAACAATCCCACACAGTGCAAACGATATACACACGTGGTCAACTTTATATACACACGTGGTAAAAAATTATATACACACGGGGTTTTAAAACTTATAAAAAACACGTGGTAAACTTTATACCCCCCAAGGGGTCAACATTTTTATACACACGGGGTTTCAACTTTATCCCACCCCGTGGTAAAAATCCCCACTTTTGAAAAACATTATACACCCCACGGGGAAAACATTTACACACGGGGTTTAAACATCTTTTAAAACTCACGGGGGAAACTTTATTACCCCACGTGGTAAAAATTAAATTAAAAAATGGTAAACTTTATATAATACGGGGTTTAAACATTATATACACACGGGGTAAACATTAATACACCGGGGTTTAAAAAATAATACACACGTGGTAAAATTTAACCACTGGAAAAATTAATAAAAACGTGGAAACAATATATACACACGTGGAAAACCCTTATAAAAAAGTGGAAAAAATTTATACACCCGGGGGAAACATCAATAAAACGGGGGGTAAACATTATAAAACCCCGTGGAAAAAACAATATATACACACGGGGTTTAAAACTTTATAACACACGTGGTAAACGTTATATACCCCGGGAAAAAATTCATTAAAACGTGGGAAACTTTAAAACACACGTGGAAAACATTACACACAAAAGGGGAAAAATTTATACCCCAACGTGGAAAAACATTATCCCCCAACCACGTGGTAAACATTTTTCCCACACTTTTTGTAAACATTATACACACACGGGGGAAAAAACATTTTTACACCCCGGGAAAAATTATATACACCGTGGAAAACTTTATACACTCACGTGGTAAACTTTCATATACACACGGGGGAAACATTATATCCCACACGTGGAAAAACCATTATATCCACACGGGGTAAACAATAAAACACGTTTTAAAACTTTTAATAAACGGGGAAAAACCTTTTATACAAAGGGGAAAACATTATACAAAGGGGTAAAAATTATCCCAAAACGTGGTAAAAATTATATAACCCCGGGGGGAAATTTTTAAAACACCTTTGGAAAAACATTTACACACACGTGGTAAACATTTACACAGGGGGAAAATCATCCAACCACGGGGTAAAAAAATTATTTACACCCCGTGGAAAAAATTTTTATACATAGGGGTTTAAAACCTTATATACACACGTGGTAAACATTTTTACAAAAAGGGGTTTAAAACTTTATATAAAAAAGTGGTAAAAAATCATTACTTTAGGGGGTAAACATTTATACAACGGGGTTAACTTTATTCAAACACGGGGTTTGAAAATCATTTTACCCCGTGGTAAAAAATATATACACACGTGGTAAAACATTAAAAACAAAAGTGGTAAACATTTTTACACCCCACGGGTAAACTTTTCATAACACGGGGCCCAAATAATATACCCCCAAAAGGGGAAACTTTAAACCAACCCCCCGGGGTTTTAAAATTAAACCCCCCGTGGTAAAATTAAAAACACAGTGGTAAAAATTACCACACGGGTTTAAAACTTTTAAAATTCCCCACACATGGAAAAACATTATACAAAAGGGGTTTAAAAACCTTATTACAAAATGGAAAACATTTTTTAAACCCACACGTGGTAAACATTATATACACACGGGGAAAAAATTTTGTATACCCCACGGGTTTAAACATTATATACACCGTGGTAAACATTATTACCCCAAATTTTTTAAAGATTTTATCCAGGGGGAAAAAACCTTTAATTACCACATGGTAAAACATAAACACGTGGAAAAATATCCCAAAACGGGGGTAAAAAATTATATACCCCACGTGGAAAACCTTTTAATCCCAAACGTGGAAAAACTTTAATACACACGGGGGAAACATTATTTTTCCCCACGTGGTAAAACCTTATATCCACACGTGGTAAACTTTAAAACCCCCAAAAGTGGAAAACATTAAAATAAAACACAGGTAAACATTATTTTACACCGTGGAAAAACCTTTTTTATAAACGGGGGTAAACATTATAAACAACGGGGGAAAACCTTATATACACACGTGGGTAAACAATTACACACGGGGTTTAAACATTATATACAACGTGGTAAACAATAACAAACACGTGGTAAACTTTAATACCCCCCCAGGGGTAAACATTATATCCCACACGGGGGAAAAAACTTTATATACAAAGTGGAAAAAACTTATAAACACGTGGTAAACATTTAAAAACCGTGGTAAACTTTTATAACACACTGGGTTAAAAAATTTTCCCAAAAGGGGTTTAAAACTTTATATAACACGTGGAAACATTAATCCCACACGGGGGAAAAATTTTTAATAAACGGGGGAAAAAAATTGTATACACCGGGGGAAAAACATCATATACCCCCGTGGTAAACATTTATACAAAAGGGGAAAATTTTGTATCCCCACGGGGGAAAAACTTTTATATCACACATGGTAGCATTATATACACACGTGGTAAAAAAAAAAATTATATACCCCGTGGAAAAACATTTTTTAAACTTTGGAAAACTTTTATACACACTGGGTAAACATGTATACACACGGGTAAACTTTAAATATAACACGTGGTAAACTTTATACACACAGTGGAAAACCCTTATTACCCACGTGGTAAACTTATATCACGGGTAAACTTTTAAAACACACGGGGTTTAAAATTTTTAAAACACACGGGGGAAAAACCATTATTTTAAAACAGTGGAAAATATATACACAAATGGTAAACATACACACAGGGGGAAAAACATATTACACTTTGGTTAAACCCATTAATACACACGTGGAAAACATTATACACCCACGGGGTAAACAATACAAACACGTAAAAACCCCAATATACACACGTGGGAAAAAATATATACACGTGGAAAACATTTAAAACCCCACGTGGAAAAAATTTATACCAAGTGGAAAAAAATTATTTTACACTGGAAAATTATAAAACACACGGGGGAAAAATTTTTATATACACCGTGGTAAAAACAGTATAAACACGTGGTAAAATTTACACACAGTGGAAAAACATTAAACAAAAGTGGTAAACATTATTTTACCACACGGGGGTAAACATTTTTTTACACACGGGGTTTAAACAATAAACACGGGGGAAAACATTATATACAAAACTGGTAAAACGTTTTAAAACCACGGGTAAACATTATATACCCCCCGTGGTACACATCAACACACCGGGGGAAAAACATTAAAAAAAATGTGGAAAACCCCCATGTGCACACGGGGGGTAAACATTATTTTACACACGGGGTAAACATCATACACACAGTGGTGAACATTTAAAACACACGTGGTAAACTTTATCACACGGGTTTAAACAAAAACCCCCAAACGGGGTAAACATTATACCACACCGTGGTAAACCCCCATATGCCCCAGGTGGTAAACATTATATCACCCGTGGGTAAACAAAAACAAACAGTGGAAAAATTTCCCTTAAAAACATGGAAACACATACAAACCCCACCCCACGTACAACAAAATGACCACAATACACATTTAAATTTTTAGAAATGGGCCAAAAGGGTCCCCGTGAAAAAAATCATTGCCATAGTTTATAGTTTAAGGGGCCCCTAAAAATATTTTTTTAAAGCTTCACGAATTAGTTTCGTTTTTAAGGAAACAACTTTAGGTATAAATTTGGGTTGGTATTTTTTATGATTTGTGGATTTTAAAAAAGGGGTTTAAACCCTTTCAAAAAACATTCTATGAGGGAAATTTTCCCCAAAACCAGAAACCCCCAGTCATCAATTGTCGGGACAAATTTTAAAGGAACTACAAACGGGAAAAAAATCCCGACGTTCTTTTATTTTGAAGAAATTAACGGACAAATGGGGGACGGATTGTCAGGGAAATAAAGCGGAAACAAAGTACATATAGACAGGGCCGGTGGGAAAACATTTTTTATATTATATTACCAAAAATAACAATTTACCGGTAATTTGGGAAAATGATGTAGAATTTAAATATTTAAACAAATGCTTCCCAACCCAGAATAAAAACGAAGTTAAAATATTGGATTTGGTTTTAAATTGGAAATATCTTTGGGGTATATCAAAAAAAAACATGATGTAAAAAACCCAAAATGAAAGAAAATATAACAGGTTTGTTTTTACAATAACCCCCATAACGAAACCCCAAAGAAAGATGGGCTGTTTTGTATGTATTAAAGAGACTCAAAGTTAACTATATTCCCAAACCCCCAAAAGTGGGAGCTTTAATGGATTTTTAAGTTTTAAGTGGGAAAATTTATTATTTGCACCCGATGGAAAACGTTTTACGCCTCCCAGTTCCCAGTTTCCCTTTAAAATAAAAAGGAACTAGGAAACCCGTTCGGTTTCGTTTAGTAAAACGGAAATTTGGAAAATGGCTTCAGGTTTCCCTTTTTCTTAAACGGAAAATCGGGAAAATGGCCAAAATCTCGTAAAGTTTTAAACCCGACTTTAAAATGCCCTTTTCACTCATTGACAATACATTTTTTTTTTTCAGTTCGGGTTCAATTGAGATAAAGTAAGTTAAAAATATTTTCTTTGGGTTTAAGTTGGGTTTTTAGTTCCGCTTTCTTAAACGGAACGGTTTCCCATTTCCGTTTTTTTTTAAAAGGAACGCGGGGGGCCAGTTCTAGCTCCTTTTATATTTTCAATTTAAAAGAATCACCACCATAAGCAATTTGGAAATTTGTCCTTTAAAGTAGAGGAGTCTCCGAGGACAAAGACCCCTTTTAAAAAAAAGCGCGAAAAAGTCAATTTAAAAAACCCCCCAAAAGGGTTCCCGGATATTACAATAAAAAAACCCATATATACAAGCCCTAAGGGGCCCCCCTACGGATCGACTAGGGGGCAGGTGGTGAGTGAGGGGTAGCGACAAAAGGGCCCCCCGGGAGGGGAATTTCAAACCCCTCTGAGGGGGGAAGGGGAACGAGGGTAGAAAAACCAAGAAAGTGTTGGGGGCCCCGCCCAAAAGGGGGGATGGGAAAAGACCTCATCAAATGAGGAGCCATTGAGAAGGGCCCCAGAGGCAGACAACCCCCTATAGCTATCTAATGTGCCCTAACCTGAACACTATCACGTGTCTCAGCACTAGACCCCTAATTAGCTTTCTTGATAGTGTCAGAGATCCATCTGGAAATAATCCGAGACGATATGTCAGACTGCTTTGGCTTGATGGGCAAGAACAGACGAGGTTTAGGACGCCCCTTAGTTTTATCAAAGCCATACCAGGACAAAGTAACAGATCATTGTCATCTGGACCAGAGAAATCCTTTATGGCCGGAATCTTATGAGAATCCGTCGAAAAACTGTGAGAAGGGTCACTAAAGAATAGTCCCGAGACCACCAGAGACACGAAGGGAAAGAAGAAAGAGCATGAAGTTCACTTCTCCGTCTACCTAAGCCAAATCAACAAGAAATACTGTCTTCCCGCAAGAGAACTTAACAGAAACAAAAGCCAGAGGCTCATAAGAAAGACTTGAGGAGATTGGAAAATGTGGGGCATGTTCCAAGCTCTGAACGACGCCTAAATGAAAAGACATTGGCTAATGCTGAACGATAGTTCCCAATAGTGCTAGGAGATAGTTCCTTAACCTTAAAAAGGTAAAGGATGCACAGAGTAGATCAACCTTCATGCTGATACACTAGCTGCAGAAGATTGACCATCTGGACTCATAGATGGCAGATGAGGAAGATCGAATTGATCTTGAGATGCCATCGGTAACCTCTGCAGAAAACCTGACTGCAAGAGGCAGACCGAGATAGCCTCCACTCGCGAAGGTATAGGCGATCCGGATTGGGATGGATTGGGATGAAACTGCCTGGACTTGGGTGGGCTGAGAAGATTCCACCTGGGCGGTTTGGCCAAGGGAAGGTCTACTAGCAAAACCAGCAGAGCCGGAAACCAAGGCTGTCTGGGTCACGGAGATGTTATCAGGAGAACAAAGCAATCGTGATTCCTGACCTTGTGAAATTCCCTGTCTAAGTGATCTAGCTCCCCTCTCCGGAACTGGAGACACAAACGTCTGAATTTGGAAACTCAGAACTGTGGCAAACAGATCTACCTGAGGAGTCTGAACCATACAGATGGCCATGCATATAGACCTTTTCAGTGTCCATTCCGCGATTACTTGACTCCGAGACCTGGATAGCGTATCTGCTAAAGCATTCAGGTGCCCTGGAAGATGCCTCACTGAGAGGGACAGACCCATATCCTGACATAGAAGAAGAATCCTGATCGTGAGGGCACAAAGTTTGCGAGACCTGGTTCTCCAAAAAAAGCTACTACTGTAGCACTATCTGTAGTAAGGCAAATGGTTAACTAATGATATATTTATCAGCATATTTCCCCAGGAATAATTTTATTTCATCAATAATGACTGTTCTTATAGTCCCTTAAAGATACAATATATCACTGGTGGAATATCTAAACTCTAAATGGGTTTTGCTTGGTTGACACGGTAACCTTTGACCAAAATATTTTTTGATTGCGTGGTTCAATGTGTTTTGAATGGCTAACATTTAAACACTTTTTTGTAACTTTGAAAAATAACTCTCTCGAGTGAATATAGAACATATAGAACAACCACTTGTTGTTAACCTCTATATATCCTCTATGTATGTCGGGGAATGACATAAAAGAATGCCACATCACATCATCGCGTGTGATCGTAAAGTCCTTCCACAGCTGAGTTTCCTTTATCCCCTGTAAACTCGTCGTACGCGCTCTCCATCAGCACATTGTGAGTACGATCGTATATACCCCCCGCGTCGTTGTTTACGGCTGTATTACTAAAGCTGGTCGTACTCGCCTTCAGTTTTAGAGTGTTTGGTATGTGAGTACATGTCGTCCTCTCCAACCTCCTGTGCACGCCTTCCAAGTTCCCCGTACTCACCACCCTCTAATTGTCTAATGTTATGAGTATGATCGTATATCCCAGCTGCGTCATTGACCGGCTTCGCAAATATATCGTACTCGCCTTCCTGCTGATGTTGGCGAGTATGGGCGTACATATCGTCATCTGGTGACGGACTCGGCTTCTGACCAAGAACTCCATACTCACCATCTAGAAATAAGCAAACACATTAACTACACTCGAATATATAGTTTTAATCGTGTATTGTCCATGTCATTGAGATGATGGTCATGGGAAGTATAGATTCCTCTGGCTAGAATAAAACGTGTTAATACTTAAACATCGAAGATGAATTGTTATCACTCCATTTCGACATCACTCATAACAACAGATTTATATTCACTTAAACTTATACTAATTAAGAGCTGAAATCCCGTATCAAGATCTGTACACTAATGAATCTATCCTTGAAATAAAAATGAATAACAGGCCGCTTTTGTACCCTTGGCAGAAATATCCACGCTTTCACAGGTTTCAGATTTTCGTATCTTACCCTAAGGTTGAGACAAGCTATGGATTCATGGCAACAATTCCAAGACGTTACAACAATGCAATGACATCACATCGACAATCAATCACGTCACTTCGGCATTGTCCTCCATTGATGTACCGTCAATATTAGATACAAAAAAGGCACAAGGGCCTTAAAGGTTTTGATGTATTTCAAATAATTTGACCCTTTTAGGCTCCGCCTATCAGCCCCTGGGGGTTAGTCAGGACAAACATGTGCATACCATTAAATTTTTATTCCATGCTGATAATGTTAAAGCAAGATAGAACAAATTGCAACAGAAATCAGATATACGATAGCCAAATATGAATTATCTATATAAACCATAGTAAAATTTACCCCCTTCCTGGGATGAGGAAATTCACAATTTTGTTAAAGCATCTTAAGACCCTTCCACCTATGAAAAGTGTTTCATTCTATATTATTTGGGTCTTAAGGACATAGTTTTTAAAGTTTCAGTAAATTTGACCCCTTTCAGCACCGCCCTTCAGTGCCATGGGAATCCGCTTTGGGATATCAACCCTCATGGTAAGAGTTTTAAGCTGTTAAACACTCGCCAACCTCCACTCGGGCTGAAATCCCCTATCTCACCCCAAAGGGGATGAACTATTCTATTAGTCTATTCGTACGTCATACCTTTCCGTGCCTGACTGTTGCCCGCGTGACTGGGGTGTTCGTGGTGAGATCTCACAGAATCGTAATACGTTTTATTGTTGAATGTAGCGTTGCCTTCCTCTGGTATTTTGTTGGGCGTCCTTCGTTTCCTGTAAAGATATCCGACATTTATCTACACCAACCACAACGAAGGGCTATACGCTATTGTTATTGTTGGACACCTTATAAATACAGGCTATAATCGCAGGCCTTTTCAGATTCTGATTCCTCAAACGTATCCACGATTTTCGGGAGGAACATCTCGCAAATACAGATAGTATAACATTGAAATAGGTGCTTGATCTGCTGTATCTTAATGGTCAGCAGTGTTTTTGTAAACCTGCATAATATCTAAATATCATATCGTAAATAACATGACACCCATTGCATAGATACAACAGTATAGTGTAACTACGAGAGAGCAACTCGAGGAACTATTCCATTCGGGGAACTTAAGTCTGAAGGGGGTGGGGTGGGTTGGAGTATGCTCGATCTGACAGATCAAACGGAAAGGAGACCAAAAATGAAACCCAGTCGTTGGCAGATACCAGTACGGCAAATTCTGTGAATGAAGGAGGGTCTATTAAATAAAATCTACAGGCTTTAGACGTTGACATGGCCAAGAATGAAATATTTAACTCAAGGGTCCGACCCCCTAAACCGCTTACAATTAACAAAGACAAGAACATTGCCTTTTGAAGTTCAAAACCTATAGAATTCGTCTGGTGACGAACGGTTAACTGCGGGCCCAAAGTAGGATAGTGTCAAAGGACATATAAGGAAGAAAACTGTAAGTTGGAAAATGAGACGGTGACCACGAGGATGACCAATGGTACCTACCTTACGATACATATTACGGTGACCACGAGGATGACCAATGGTACCTACCTTACAATACATATTACGGTGATCACGAGGATGACCCAGAGTACCTACCTTACAATACATATGACGGTGACCACGAGGATGACCAATGGTACCTACCTTACAATACATATTACGGTGATCACGAGGATGACCCAGAGTACCTACCTTACGATACATATGACGGTGACCACGAGTATGACCAATGGTACCTACCTTACGATACATATTACGGTGACCACGAGGATGACCAATGGTACCAACCTTACGATACATATTACGGTGACCACGAGGATGACCAATGGTACCTACCTTACGATACATATTACGGTGACCACGAGGATGACCAATGGTACCTACCTTACGATACATATTACGATGACCACGAGGATGACCAAGAGTACCTACCTTACGATACATATGATGATGACCACGAGGATGACCAATGGTACCTACCTTACGACACATATGACGGTGACCACGAGGATGACCAAGAGTACCTACCTTACGACACATATGACGGTGACCACGAGGATGACCAATGGTACCTACCTTACGATACATATGACGATGGCCACGAGGATGACCAAAAGCACAGCCGCTAGTATGATCCACCAAACTACAATATACAAACAATGTACTTCATTTTTTTCTTAAGACGATATCTCAATATACACGAATGTAAAAATAATGTTCTCAATGATAATATCACTGTTTATATGCCCAGTAATGATTAAAATGATGATTTGATTATTTACTGACAGAGGGTGTGGCAAATGTAATTTTAAGAGAAAATAATGTTATTTGATATTTCTAATTTACTGCATGCCAGTGGCGTCAACAATTGAATGATGACCCGAAGATTATTTGAAGACAAGATTAAAACATGTTAAAATGTTGATTTGCAATCATCAAACGATATAATTCGTTATTATTAACAAACAAAAAATAACTGAAAAACAACATCAATATATCAAACGATAAAAAAACACCGATACAGCGTATTACAGTGAGACTACTAAATACAATAGTCGTTTTGAATGCTTACATGAGATACCGCCATCGTCCTCCTCTGGTTCTTTAGCACCAGGCATATTTTGGTTGTTGACGATTCGGCATGGGTTGTCGGCAGTCGTAGACTCTGTTTCATGAAACAGAACAACAAATACTAAAGTATTGAATTTTACACTGTATTTAATAACAATAAAGAAAAAAAAACAAAAAAAAAACAAAAAAAACAAAAACAAGATGTCCCACGCCCTAATGAATTGGTTCGTGTACATTGTACATTATTAAACAAGACTAGCTAACATATTACCGCTATAATACCCTTTACATAAAACTAAATATTGGTTTACTTTAAAGTCCATTTATATATATATATTATATATAAATGACAACATATCAGCGTGTACAGCTATTATTAAAACACAACATAGTTGCCGTTTATTTGTTGAAAACAAAATCTCAATGCTCCAGCGTAAACAGATGAAGCTGTGGTATGTATACAGCTAGCTAAAGGAAAAGATTTTTTTTTAAAACTTAGATAAGACATTTTAGATATAAAAACAAATTGACAACTTCTAGCAAAATACAATAACCTTACGTTTTTCGTTCATTGAGAAGTCGCTATTTCAAGATTTTATCACATCTCATAACTATGACCTTTAAGAAGGTCATGGCCATTCCTCCCAACACGCTCTTTAAATGATGAACGTTTTGGTCATTGGCAAAAGTCATCATTTATTGTTTAACATATTTCATCAAGTGACCAATAAAGATCAACTAATGCAGGACCGCGACCTATAAACCAACCAATATCATCACACTGGAGCTCTTGGTTTTTGGGATGATATTTTAAGAATATAAAACATTTTTTCTCTTTTACCTAAAAGATGGATCATGGAAATCAATTTGCCGAAACACTAGCGCCCTGTCTGTAGCATGCTACCAGTCTAATAGCATACATCATACCCGGATACTCTTGGTAATTGGGAAGTTGTTGACAAAAAAAAAAATCTGATGGCTTAATAACAAAATCATTTAAAGTGTTCTATTATTTGAACTCTGTACGATTGAAAGTTGACCAAGATCAGTAATCCAATTAAACTTTGTGGCCCTTCACCACCCCATGCTTTAGGTTAGTTATTGAGAAGTCCAAACTGATTACTGACACAAAAGAACCGAGACAATCCGATTGCAATATGCCACTCAAACTTCATCTATGGCGATACAAAACTGATTACATATTATTATAATCCGTTTCTATTAGAATACCTTTACTAATGCAGACGAAAGGTAGCATGGTAGAACAGACTGAAAGTCCATTACGCTGTACAACACCATCCATCATCCTTACTGTTTCACACCCATCTCCAGGAACTTCTGCAATGTAAACTAAAACATAAATCCTGCTCGTATTCCTACCAGAACTTGCTCATGGAACAAAACGCACAGTATTGACCAAAGCATCATAAAAGTTAGAATATGGTAATACAGTGTAGTAAGGATAATTGATAAATCTATATCATATATATATACAACAGGAAAAATGAGAAATAGAATATATTAGATTGGTTAATCCCCCCGCGTGCCAAGTTTACCTGCTAAAATATCCAACTATAAGCCACATTTATCATATACATGTAGTAATGGTGTCTATGTCCTTAACCCTGACAGCCAGAAACAAAAGCTCGTTTCATGGTAATTTCCTACTAACCATCGTATGAAGTATCATCGAAATCTATTTAAAAATAAAGTCACAAGAGTGCTGACGAAGATTTCTATCAAATATCAATAGTGAGCCTGGCCTTGATCTTGGTACCATGAAGCATGAATTTCTTCGAGGATTTACATAATTGACCAATATGTGAAGTCTGATCAAAATCCGTTTGAAAATGAAGTCTATTGCATACTTATATAATAGTAAAGAAACACAGAATACTAACCGGGCTGTTTCCTCCCTGCTTGAAACAACATCGTGTTGTTACAGTCCTTGAATAATTTTTCAAAGTTGTTATCGTCTGCAAGGTAGGCAGATGTGTTGGAGCAGGTTGTATTAGCTTCCTCAAACGTCACAGACATATTAAAGATCTTGGCAGAAAAATGCCCATCTACAATTGAGAAACACTTCCTTGATAATTGGTGGCTAGATTCTTATCTTTAGCTTTTGGTATAAAATTCTCATCAACTGTTTCTTTAGCAAGGTTCAATGATTAATTGATGCACGGAAATTTTATCGTTTTAGCCGAAAAGTTAATTTGGGTGATTCTCTAACACGATTGTCACTCATTTCTATATAAACTAATAATAGTAAGTCCCCTACCGGTAAAACAGAGGGACTATATATTTCCTCTCCGTCCGTATGTAAGTCAGTCCGTCAGTCAGTCCGCCCAGTCAGTTTTCTGCACTTTTTCAGCCAAGGTGACAGTTGTTATGTAACTTCATATCAAATTCGAGTGTCAGGGTTTTTGGGGCAGGTCAAGGCCACCTTTACTATTTAAACGGGGGTCGGCAGGGGACATATATTGCTTTAGCAATACCCAGCATGCTTGTAAATCAAAAGATATTATCAAATCTATATTTTATTGTAATTGTTGAAAAGTTGTTAATTTTTTAGCAAATCAACGGTACATAATGTCAATGTGTTCAATAGTCCTTTCGTGATACATAATAATTCTTCACATGGAAAACAAACAGTTCATGTTATTACTTAATAGCACTTATGGCAATAAACCATATAGTGCCGTTATCAGAGGGCACATGCTGTATTGGTGTTGAGCAACCTGACGCCTATTTGGCGAAAGTGATGTATCGAGTTATCTACCTTGTTAATTGAAGAAAACTTGGTGAAGATCAGCCAGAGAGTTATCAGGCTAAGTTTATCAAAACATTACTTGCTTAAATACTTTATTTCTTCACCCTCCCACAATCCCTCCTCTTTAGGATAGGATCTGTGTTCTGCTGTTGTTTTTTCTTTTTGTTATGGCTGTGGTGTGAGAAGGCAGGATAGTCGCAGCTCCTGACCCCTGTTCGACGACGGATTCACAGCCCCAATTGAAAACTATTCCTTAGTGACGAGCATTGTGACCAACTTCAATTCCTTATTGACGAGCATTGTGACCAACTTCAAATGGCAGATTTCGCGTTACAAACTTTCAAAAGTCAATTTGACTTGTTCAGATTTCGCGGTACAAACTCTCACAAAGTCATTCGACTTGTTCATTTATTGGTGATTATTGAGTTATTGACTGATATTGATTGATGTATATTGATTGATGTATATTGATTGATATTGATTGATGTATACTGCGCATATTGATGCGAATCAGTTGATATCTGTTTCCCCAGTATCTACTGATCATTATTGTCATCTGATTGATTTGAAGTCAGCTGAAATCTGTTTCCCAGGATCAGCTGATTAATTAATTTGAATTGTGTTGTTTAATTGGTTGAGAACTGTTCCCAGAATCAATCAATTAATTTGTTTGATTGAAATTGAATTTATTGATGGCGTGCCATTATGGTCTATTGGCAGACCGGTCGCCATATCTTTGCAATAAAGCTGTGACCATAAATCCAAATTTAAATTGTTTGTGATATGTGCATCTATTGATAACTCCGGCTGTGCTAGTGTGTATTACTTACGTTGACACGTGCTTCCTAAATATAAAGCGTCCAGTTCACATAGACAACGGTGTCCCTCTTTGACCGCTTGGCATTTAAGGTCACCCATACACAAGTCGTCAGGTCCAGGCGAGCAGGTGGCATTATACCTGTACTCTGTAACAGTTAATTGTAAGAGTTTTGATGAAATATCGTTGGAAGAGTGACAAAATGAGGCAATGTGTCCAACGTTTTGTGATTTTTAAGATACGTTATAATGTTAAGTTTTATCTTGTGGGAATGTTGTGAAGTTCAGAACTTATTAGAAAGTCTTAGAATTTTATTAGATGCTCTTTTTATCCCAATTAATTTCAATAAGCAATCTTTTATTTTTGGATTACTTTCTCAAAATTTTAATAACTGTAAAGTTGGCAATGAAGTTCTCCTTGTTATCAAACAATATATTTATAAAATGCGCTGTTTTCACAAGGCTTTAAACATCAATGGTCTGCCAAGTGCTCTTAAACAATTGTATGAGTCACAAAAACATATTGCAAATAGTAAAGGAGAAGTCTGTAGGGAAAAGTTTGAAAAAGAGTGAAAAAACTGGGGGGAAATCTCGGACTTATAGATTACCATATCTCTTTCTTCTCCAATGCTGTGTTGCTGATACCCATTAAATAAGCAGTTAATAATTACTTTTCATCTCCTATCATACAATGTATAATTAAATTTTAGGTATTAAATGGTCCCATCCTTCTTTGTCTACCCCCCCCCCCCCCCCCCCCCCCCCCCCACACACACTAAACCTCACCCCCTTCCCTGTTTCCCATTTATTTTGTGTGTAAGTGTAAGTGGTATTTATCAGTATGGAGCGTGGTCAATCCTGCTGATGACTCAGTTGACGTGGCTAGAGTTGATATGACCAACACAGAAACTGAGCCCTCGGCAGGATTGATCAGGCTACCAGGAAACTGAATATGTACGTGTGTGTGAGGGTGTATGTATGTTTATCAGAATATATACACAGTTATATGAGTTTGTATGGTTTTCTATGTATTTACCTTTGTAGTTGATGATGATGATATTATGATGAAATTATGAAGATGATTAGTATGATGATGAAATTATGAAGATGATTAGTATGATGATGAAATTATGAAGATGATTAGTATGATGATGAAATTATGATGATGAGAGAGAGTATGATGATGAGAGTATGATGAGATTATGATGATGAGAGTATGATGATGAGGATGAGGATGATATTAGGATGATGAAAGATCAAAAATTAAAAAATAGAAAAATGTCACGTTGCCAGTGTTTGAAAATCTACAAATATTAAAAACATCGCATCATAAAACTTTAAGAATCGATATCTTTACGAACATCATGATCACATCATTCAAAAATATCAGATATTACAGAAAGTCTCTGAGCTGTACAACTGCCCGTTGACGTGAACCAATGTCAATCTCGTGTACTCAGTTCTAACTCTCGATGTGTACCACTAACCCCTGACGTGTACCACTAGCCCTTGATGTGTACAACTAACCCTTGATGTGTACCACTAACCCCTGACGTGTACCACTAACCCTTGATGTGTACCACTAACCCCTGACGTGTACCACTAACCCCTGACGTGTACCACTAACCCTTGACGTGTACCACTAACCCCTGATGTGTACCACTAACCCCTGACGTGTACCACTAACCCCTGACGTGTGCCACTAACCCTTGATGTGTACCACTAACCCTTGACGTGTACCACTAACCCCTGATGTGTACCACTAACCCTTGATGTGTACCACTAACCCTTGATTTGTACCACTAACCCTTGATGTGTACCACTAACCCCTGAAGTGTACCACTAACCACCGGGATGTACTTCTAACCGATGACGAGTACCAATTACCATTGACGTATACCACAAACCCTAGCAGTGTAGCACAAACCCTAGATGTGTACTTTTGACGTGTACCACTAACCCCTGGCGTGTACTTTTGACGTGTACCACTAACCCCTGACGTGTACTTTTGACGTGTACCACAAACCCTAGCAGTATACCACAAACCCTAGACGTGTGCCTCTAACCCTTGATGTGTACCACTAACCCCTGATGTGTACCACTAACCCTTGATGTGTACCACTAACCCCTGATGTGTACCACTAACCCCTGATGTGTACCACTAACCCTTGATGTGTACCACTAACCCTTGATGTGTACCACTAACCCTTGATGTATACCACTAACCCTTGATGTGTACCACTAACCCTTGATGTGTACCACTAACCCCTGACGTGTACCACTAACCCTTGATGTGTACCACTAACCCTTGATGTATACCACTAACCCCTGATGTGTACCACTAACCCCTGATGTGTACCACTAACCCTTGATGTATACCACTAACCCTTGATGTGTACCACTAACCCTTGATGTGTACCACTAACCCTTGATGTGTACCACTAACCCTTGATGTGTACCACTAACCCTTGATGTGTACCACTAACCCTTGATGTGTGCCATTAACCCTTGATGTGTACCACTAACCCTTGATTTGTGCCACTAACCATTGACGTGTGCCCTTTACTCCTCACGTGCACCACTAACTCATTACGTGTGCCATATTTACTCACTTTACCAATTAACTATCGCGTTTACCAATAAACCCTCTTGTTTACCACCAACCCTCATGTTTACCACCAACCCTCATGTTTACCACCAACCCTCATGTTTAACACCAACCTATCATCTCTACCAACTTTAACTGTCGTCCGGGGGCCAACTCAGAAGCTTCCATATGGTTACTATGGCAGCCCAACCCATATAGTTGAATTCGCCGTCCCCTTATACCACATACACCCCCCCCCCCCCCCCCCCCCCCAAAAAAAATAAATAGATACAGTCATTGTTTTTGCAGTGCCATACTACACCGGACAATATATATATATTTCGACCAATCAGAAGTCATCTCTAAGACGGCAATTTTTTTTAAAATTTTGTTGATACAAATTTCAAAGTTCATCTTGTAACCATCACTCCGGAAGTTTTACTGAATTCCATTGAGAAGTAATAGAGTTATAGCGAATTAAGTTTTGAGCCAATCAGAGGACGTGGCGTCTATCTTGGCTGACCGTTAGGAAACCAAATATAGATTACGCACATCTGCAATGTATAAGGATTGTTGCCACTGGAAGAGTGTGCAGGAAAGGCGAAGTGTCGTTGGATTCTTCTTTACAAGTGAATTTGATGTTATTACTGGCATCTATGGTGTTGTGACCCATTCTTGTCTATCTCAAGTATGTCATCATTGTACCGTAAACTGGGCAGTGCTGAAGCGTTGCTGGTAAATGTTGCCTCGGAACCTAAGATTTGTTGCTGCAATATCCTTACATAAAATACGCTTTCCAAACATACGTACTGGAGCGCTTCCAAATTTCAGAGATAAGGTGCTAGGGCCGTAGGTAATATTTCACGTATCGCGGTTGTAAAAAACTGTTAACACCTTTTTATTCTTTCAGTATATATCGAATTATATATAGATTAATGGTATCAATAAATGCTGGTTATTTCCTTTCGTGGTAAAATTAGCACGAAAGTTAGGAACTATACACTTATCCACAGAATTACAAACTTCGGAAGAGATTTTGAACCTTTCTTAATTAAACTATTGTTTGGTCTTTGTAACCCATAGCAGAATAAAGCTTTTCGATTTTACTGACATAGGCCACGCACAGCGATACTCTGAGCAAACATAAGTAAAATAACACGTGACCTGTTGTGATTCCCACAGTACCAAAACTAAATTGGCATGGTCCATTAGTGTAATATGCGTTGTGAACGGATAACGGAAACATACATGTAGCCAATTGACACCGTAAGAAATAAGTTAAAGTTTTACACTAACTAGCCATGTATGGCCCTTGCCGGTGCTGCGGTTTGTTTATATTTTACATTGAGCGGATACAGAGTAAATCGCCTATTCTTAAGTCTAGACAACCACACATGAAAAGAAACACTTACTCTCTAAACAATCGTATTTAACTTGATCCCAATACTCGTTTTCTGGGCAGCCACACACCGCGTCATCCTGTCTACAAATAAGATTATTTTTGCAGCTGTTTCCGATATCGGATGGACAAGTCTTGTTGAAGTCGTGTTCTGAAACATAGAAGACGGCATAAAATGTCGCTAACGAGATATATTGATACATTCCAGTTATATTTCAGCTTATTTAAATGATTAAATAGCAGGAGGCCGGGTGGTCACACTCAACTTTGAAAAGGTACGGAATCAGCTGATTGACTCCTGGCTTTTCTCCGGGTACTCCGCTTACCTCTCACATCTTCCCTGCCTCTGTCAAGGTCGGCAATAGCGATAACTATAACCTAGAAGTTTTGTTATATGTTTACGAAATAACGAACAATTTAATGTTAGTGTTAACCTATTTATTGTGACACAGGTTATACCAACTTATACTACGCCTGGTGGCCACTGGGGGGCCTTACTATAGGAGGAAACCGGAGTACCCCGAGAAAAGCCACTTGGTCAGACAGATGATCCCATACCTTTGTCACGTCCAAGAGTGCGTCACGTCCAGAGTCCAACCTCGGCTGCCAAGGTAAAAGGCAATTATTTTGCCACCCGACCCGCTGGTGTAAATGTTACTAACATCAAATATACAATCGTTGTTCTTATTATTTTGTAATGATTGATATTCAAACAATATCCTTTGATTTCTCTTGGCCCCTTAGCGTCACCGACGTGCTTTTGATGAAATCTATGGAGCAGTTATCATATTCAGTTTTTGCATTTATTGTATATCTCTTCTTAAATTCATATTTACGCTCTAAAATGTAGCTGTGCTATCCATGTTTATATCTTTGGTAAAATTATAAAGCTTCATATCGTTGCTAAATTTATCGACTAATTAGAGGTCGGAAACTACACTCACTATAATAGCTATTGAAAGCGTAACGATATAAAACTGTATTATATTCAGTTAAAATAAGATTATGTTAAAATACCACTTACGTATGATACACGAACTAGACCTATTCCAGTAGGAGCCCGTGACACAGAGACATTGCATTTTGTCATCAGAAGAGGTACACGTCATACCCAGAGATTTTAAGCACTGCTCATCTTCGGTACACTCACCGCCGTAAGGTATAGCTGGTGACCAAATAGAAAACATCATGACAGGTATAAAACGTTATAATTTTGAATTTAACTGTAAATTAATATTACCTTTAAAATATATTACATGAATGATGTCTTTTATTTGGATATACGATAAATATTGATCGCAGAAAGAAGAGTAATTGTGATCAACTGAATAAAAAGAATAGACTGTTGTATGACTTCATAGAGACAGGTACATAAGTTATGAAAATTATGTAGCGTAGAGTAGATAATTAATTTTGTGAGAACTTTAGTGAATATCCTGTATATTGTCTTGGGTTTTTTTTTTCATTGGGAAGGATGAATTACTTCCCTTGCATTGTAGCAATTCAATAGAAAACCACAATGTGGCCTTCCTTATAGTTGAGATTGTGTATTACTATGTGATAGTTTTAACAAAAAATGTGTTGTTATTGTTCAAGGTGTCCAGTTTTGTTCTGGATATTTTCGTCATTTAATAAATTTACAATCACTTTCAATTTTGTTTTGGTATAACATTTACATGTATGTCTACAACATCTAAAAAAATATCTAAGCTTCAATGGCTGTCAGTGTGTTTCTATTCAATTTTGATCTAACCTAGAGAACATAAACACTATTCAAGCTATAATCATCATCGTTACCCTTCAGATTCTGTTTTTATCTTTTCAAACCAATACATAATTGATAATTTGAGGACGCTGTTAAAAAGTTATTTGATCTGTTTGTCTTGAATAGGTATATTTCTTTACGATGGACACCATTTTATGCATTAGCATCGCCAAAACAGTACTTGCAATGCCTCTCGAATGCATAGGCGATCTTTTTATCAACACCAATAGTCTCGCGGGGAAGAAGAATGCTTTCCGTCCGTCTAATACAAAATGACAGGTTCTTGTATAAAAAAAGCACACAAAATATACCGAGAACATATTCGATCTTAATGAGGCGAGACGCAACTATCAATATAGCTTCCAATAAGTTGGAAGATGTCAGGAATAAACAATGATAACGAGCTTAACTATGTCATACGTTCAATTACGTCTATTTGTCTGTGCTAATTAACAAAGATCAGTGAATTTTTCATTATTTAAATCGAAATAACGCTTTGGAAAACCCTACTTAAAATTTTGTATACTTAAAAGTGATCATTAATTCGGTTGAATGTCGTACATATGCCAATAATTCGCCATACTCGCGAAATAAAACGAATACACGAATAATCCCAAAATGAATACGATGTTGTGTAAACATCATTATGAGAATTTTGAATGTACTTTACGTGATATGGCTTGCTATACCATTCATTTTATCATGTTAATCTCATACCTGGTAGACATACCGGTGTCTCTCCATTCAAATAATGCTGATCGTCACACCAACACATATACGTCTCGGCAATACGTAGACACACCATTGTTTCCAGACAAACGCCTGTGATATTAACATCACACTCCTGACCGTATGACTTAACTGAAACAAGACAATTTGGCAAACTACCGCACTGGAAAATATATGTACCAATAATGCACATATAATGAATTTATGTTGGAACTAATTCAACGGACAGCCAAATAATATTATATAGATCCATGGTATTTAGTAATCAAATAATCGCAGTTAGTAGGTACACGTACCAATGTGAATGACATTAGAATATCACTTCGTTTATACCTGAAGTGCTAATTAGTACAGGGGAAACGAATATGTAATGACGGAATCGAATAAGTAATGTAATAAGTAATAAGAAACGAATATGTAATGATAGAATCGAATAAGTAGTACAATGTACTGTACATTCTTTTAAGTGGACTCATACCCCAAATAAATTTCAGTGACAATTCGTCTTTTTTCCTTTAGGTAGGTATCAAAATGTAGGTCAGAGCGACCTGTTTTTTTGTATACATGCCACATCAATTTATGTACGTGAACACATGCCCAAAATAAGAAGTTCCAGTGACGGGAAGTGAAGACCCGAACAATTATGTTTGTTTGATGTAGGTTAAATGTAAAAATATTGGTCACTTTTAGGACATGAAGCACTACTTCACATTTGTAAACCCATGCCTAACAAAAATTTCAGCGACAAGTAGTGCAGGATATAAAGCCAAGACTTTCTTAAAGCAAGACATTTCATCTAATATCAATGTATGCATTATGGTTATAACATACCAGGAAGAAAGATCAACCATCTGATTTGATCAAATGTGCCGTTTTGTGTTATTTTATAAGCAAACTGAACAATATACTTGTTTCTGTAGCATGCGACTTAGAAAAAAAGAACAAGCGAATGCTTCAACATATTTCCTGCCTATATGAGTGTGTACAAATGAGTCAAATATCTTACGGTAAAACAACAAAAAGTATTTTTCGCACGTTTTTTTCCGATCTACAAAACGATTTTGCCCGTAGGAAATCATGAATTTTCTGTATTGATTATCCCGAGCTATCGACACAGTTTTCCGAGCGTTCGACTTAACTTCTCGGGCACTCTACTTAACTTCTTGAGCGTTCGACTTTAATTTAGTGTCTTGATAGGAATAGAATCATTCATTTTTGCCATGAGTTTGGGCTAAAACAAAGAGATAATAAGATTGCGTTTTGTTTGGATTTACTTTATCAACTCGTCACTAATTAAGACAAAGTCTTCATCCAATAAAGTTTGTCGACAAAATCGTTAGGATATTCTAGATATAGCATATTTGATTAACAATCATCCTTATCGCTAATTATTAACCGCATGAATATTGATTAACGTGTGATGTACGCTACGGTTCGTAAGGCTATACCAAATCCCGCTATGAAATAAGTTCATGGATCTCGAAGATGGATATACATGTAACTCATCAACAAACGATTACACATACACAATTTGGTAACCACTCCCACAACCTAGAAGCAACTTATAAATATGTACTTCGGAAAGTTATCGTGATACAATTCTCACAGGATTGCAGAGAAATAAAAAAAGGGCGGTAGCGCGATAACTTTTATTTATTCAAATCTCTCATTGTTGAAACTTTAAACTGTTTTCTTTTTTTTTGACAAAAAATCATATCTAAATGCATTTTTACAAAGCAAGTATCAATATGGCATTCGATTGATTCAATATTTTGTCTTTAAAATGCAACAAAAGCTAGTAGTTTTTTACATTTGAATGCTTTTTGGCAATTTCCATGGTTTTTATATTTTTTAAGCGAGATGGTCCTGATTTCTTATCATTTTTATCGTTTTGTTTTGGTTTATCTGTATGGTAAACTAATTGATCCTGCAATAGAGATAATTTCCATAGAAATAATGCTTGAAAGTTTGATAAAGCAAGTAATTTTATTTCATCTGTTACACTCATTTTCATTGGTTGGAAAATTAAGGTTATTTCTTCATAACCCGAAAAAATTTACGTCATTTTTAATGACGTAATACACGTAGAACTACTTTTGACGTCGTCTGCTTGCGACTACCAATGTGTCGTTCAACGTCGGATATTTTCGGATTGGTTATCGAACAGAATATCGATTATAAAGTCATCGGAGATACGAAAGCTCTATAAGAAGCTACAGTCGAGAATGTTCTGCAAAAAACCAAAAACGTGTAATCAGCAACACTTTAGCTGCGATAATCAATCAAAACTGCGGCCATAATCAAAATGGCGTAGGCCCACTTGTGGCCGCGGAAAATACAACTTGCCTCTGATACCGTCCAACTCATACGCGTCCTCGATTAGCAATGTGCTGTCATCGGGGATGTTTTCCAACTCATCTTTCAATAACTGAGTGTTTAATTTTCCTCACAAGGCTCTTACATATACACAAACATTCCAGTGTTTCTGATTTGTTAGCCTACAGCACCGTGAGTGACTGTTGACTGCGTCCTCAGACTAGTGCGAACTGGATCAAACCGGTTCGGCATGATCGTTTTCGCGGGAAATTTTAAAAGCGGCACAGTTATTGGCCTCAGAGAAAACGTTGTTTAAGAGAACATTTAACACCAGACGAACACCGGGCGGACGGACACCGGAGGGACACGGGCTGACAACGGCTGATTACTTGATTAGAACTATGCGTAAGCTTTGTTTTGTTTTCAGGTATTGAATGTCCTAGTAACAGCCAGAGCCATATGAGGACGGGGGTCAAGGAGACATTGCATCGGGACAGGACAGGACGGGGCGTGACAGGACGTGACGCGACGGGACGGGACAGGACGAGACGCGGCGGGACAGGACGGGACAGGACGGGGCGTGACGGGACGGGACGCGACGGGATGGGATGGGACGGGATGGGTATGGGTTACACTAGCATATTTGATCCCGTGACATTAGATACTGGTAACGATTATTCATTTTAACATTCATCTCACCATGCTTAAGGCCTAATACGTACCAGGTCTCTGGGTCTCTTGTTTAGTTAGAATAAATAACCATAATTTGACTCTCTTGAACTTGAATGTAGGTCAAAGTAATTCGTGTGAACAGACTAGGTGGCCCTTCACTCCAGCATTTTAAAGGGTCCGCACCTCTCGGTTATTGATCACACGAGAAAACGTTGTTAACAGTTTACACCAGACGAACACCGGGCGGACGGACACCGGAGGGACACGGACTGACAACGGACGCTTCCAGGAAGATGAGCTTAGAATCATACATTATTCATTGGGAGTAAATTAGTCTGAATATACATACTTGTCTGACAAATTCCGAATGTATTATCCAAGTACTTGTCCTCAGGGCACAGACACTTGGGAGAACCACCACGGTCAGAACAGATGAATCTGGTATCACAGGAAGAATGTATGTTGACGTCACATGTCTCGTTATATCCCGACTCTGTGATATCAAACAACAAGCTAATTATCTTACACAGTTCGCTATACTACATACTAGAATGTCACAGTACTATGTTTATTGTTGTACTGTTTCATATTATCTATTTAAGGCCAGCCTCTTTTGTGTGTGAGCATCGTGCCTGTAAAAGATATCAAACACTCCATACCAAATGACTTAAATGATTGCACACGACTTCCAAACTGTACCCCGCCTTTCACACGTTTCTGAGATACTGATAGTACATGTTGTATACAACAGATTGACTGAAGATGTCTCACCTATAAATCGGCAGTAAAACTTTAATGAAATGTCACAACTGACTTCCCTATAAGACGGGTTGTCGTTTCCACCGGCATAAGATAATCTTTTACAAAAGATGCCGTCAGTTGAACCTGACAAATAAAAAAAAAGCTTCCATGTTTCCTTGTGTAATTCCACAAATATTTCATTTATGTCGCGCGTGAAGAAGTTAATGAGCATAGTACATGTAATAGTAATGGATATAATCTTAATGCCGCTTATAAATTGCCCTTTAAAACATTATATCTTCTCTTGGTTATCGGAGTCTATCTACATCAAAGAAGCAAGCAAGAAAGATTGCACAATACAAGTGTTATTGATAAGAACGTCAGTTTGATAAAAGATTCGGCATTACACAGATTTAGTTTATGATCCGATATTAACGAAAGATTTTTTATTTAACTAATTTAAATATATAAAAAATCTAAAACAAAAATGCCAAAGCATTACCTATCAGTTAACATAAGATAACGGACACGATTGACATCTGTCAAAATATATAAATATTGTATCTAGTGATATTACCTGGGACATACTGCAGACGGCGAAAACCTCCAAACCAAGTCCAGGAATCAAACGTACATGTATCAGGTACTTGACGAGGAAAACTATCCGCATTCGTGCAACTATATGCTGCCTCTTTCCATACAGTGTTAACGCTAGTTCCCTCTGAATCCATAATTACCAAAATAAGGCATTACATAACGCCGTCATAAGTCTTTTCAAATCATCTTCAATATTGAAACGAAATATAATATATTTGTATGCTTGTCTTACTGTGTGGATTCTTGAGCTTCATTATGAACATTTTTTCTGCGTATCGTCATCATTTTATCTGATTGACAGACGATTCGTACACGTATAATAGTTCTTGCATTTGGTTGGTTCAATACTCGTTTTAGACCGATATGTTCTCTTTCTTTTTCTTCTAAATCATGTGATAAGTTGGGACTGAGCATATCAATTCCAAAAAGATCTAAGAAGAACTTATAAACAGCAAATTTCAACTGTCAAAATCCAATGTAGCCGTCTATTCGTTATTTCACGTTCCCATATCAGACTCAGAATTAAAAGGGTACCACCACGGTCCAACTGGAACTTACATATTCTGATTTTGCAGAAAATAGACGCCGGACAGCTATCTTTGATTTTGATGGTTGATGTTTGTTACATACATAACTATTTCTTGAGAATCACTGGGATGAGTTTTGATATATAATGATGTGTTATACCTGACTGAATCACATTTAAATCCATTGGAACATTGGCATTCGATTTCACTCATTTACTCCCACTCCTTACAAAGAAAGATACTCGCCAAGGAGACGGGTCATAGCTTATAACAATAACACTGTTTTTATGAAACAGGAGCTGATCCAGAAACGAATTATGTACAGCTACTTTAATCAGATATTATAATGACTAATTATAAATTATCATACAGTACGAGGAGGGTGATTTGGTACTCAAACGCTCACAGAGCGTTGACCCGCGCAGTCCTCCGCTCAGAATTTGCGCGGGTTTGCAGCGGGATTTGAGCGGGGTTTGAGCGGGCTTCGAGCGGATTGGCAGCAGGTTCGGGCGCGGGCTTGAGCGGGTTCGCAGCGGGCTTGAGCGGTTTTGTAGCGGGCTTGAGCGGACTAGTATCGGACCCGCTCGCCGGGCGGGCTTGTAGCGGGCCCGCTCGAGCGGACTTGTAGCGGACCCGCTCGAGCGGACTTGTAGCGGACCCGCTCGAGCGGAATTGAATAGGACCCGCTCAATCAGTAATGACGGTAGACTTTCAACAGCCCGATGTCGATTAATTATACTTTAATTACCATGAGATACAAATTCATATGTGTAATGTATTGCAAATGCAATCGTTGTTATAAGTTGAATAATATCTACAATGATGAACAGTATGACAGTGTACTTGATTTCAGCCCATTTTGATAAAAACTATTTGTAGGGAAATATTGTAATTATTAAAGTTCAAATAGACTATTTTCATGCATGTGCAAGAACACTCTCATAAATCCAGTAATATTGGATATAGTCGTCATTTAGTGTTAGGAGCTGAGTCAATACATTGTAAATGTATCCTGTGACTACTAACTTGTGACTGTCTTCTTTGGAAAAACGAAAATGTAATCTTTTTGGTTAATGGTGGACAATGAACCAAGTGTCAGCAGTAGCATTATTTCATTCTTACGGAACTTGGAGACGGGTCAAAAGGCGGTTTTGTGATCATTTCTAGAGTACCTAGGACGGTCGAATCTTGGTCAGAATTTTTGTGCATCTCGAGTGGGATATGAGGAACACGGAAATGTGCTCAATCCTGTAACCATTTTAATAGTGGACAATGAGCCGCATGTCCAAGGCAGCATTATTACAATTCTGATTTAGCTGACCTTTGTATAGATGGCGTTTTGTGCATGACCTCGGAGAGGCCACATATAAGGGGCTCGTTATTTTGATCTCGACTTATTTTCACATAGACATTTGAAGTATTTAGCTAGCAACATGTCTGTTTGAGAACATTATCGTTGAATTTCTGTAGTAAGTTTCATAAACTTTACAATTATTTGAACATTTCGTAGTTTTAAATACACGGCCTAAAAATATTGTGTTTTTATTACTATCATTATTTATGTGTCCATCGGGGACATCTCTTGCATGGATAATTATATCACGGACATACACTTACATGCATATTACCGGTAGATATCGAAATCAGTGCTAATAGTTTCCCAACTATAGTAGCTAATCATTTAATTACTATCTTCTCAGAAAAAAATCGTCACAAGATTTCACTTTGATTACAAGACAGAACATTATAGTATGTATGTACATGTATGTATGTATATCTTATATTGTATATATACTGTTAAACGGAAATTGTCAAATAAAATACAGTTTAAACTATATAGACCACAGAATGATTCTGTGTGTAGTCCAATATTCTTTCTTTATTGTGAGAAAAACAATACATAGGTGTCATCTATCATGTGTATGTGATGAAAACGTCTACAAAAACACATTTTAAACATATTTTAATCAATTATATCGACAAGATGGGAATATTTCCGGTCCTTTTTATTTCGGAATTAAAAAAAATACGTACTGACTATGCGAAAGTCACCATTATTATCAAGACCCAACACCCAAACAATTTGAAGTATTTCGTCCTTCACCGAGCTATTGACCATTGTCCATTTTATGTCCGATGAAGCCTGAAATTAGATTAACTGTAATTGTATTAGATACACAGTGTACGTACATGTAATTGAAATTTTCCATTGAAACTGGTAGGTAACAAAGATTTTCAGGAGAAGATATGAACCCTGTCTTCAGAAAATGTAGGAGATGAGTATCATTATCTGTACTATTCTAAATTATTACCGCTCAAATCCAAATAAAACTAAACTAAAAGGTCTGTTAAAAGGTCATAATTATAAACGAAGTTCTAAATGGTTTGTCTTTTTTTTTCTAAAAAAAATATCTCTTCTTTGATTACGTGTATGTAAAATAATCCTATGAATATTCATATATATGTACTTATGATACAATGTTAATGTTCCTCATGTTACACATTTCCATGTGTTATATAGTCTCCAAATAAAACTGTGCATGGAGACCACGTGGTTAAAATCGCGTCATTTACAAATCATGATTGGAGTTAATCAATGTGATATAGATAAATCCTCTATACACAGGACAAATACCGGTCGTGTACAGTGTAGTTACCGTTATAGAAATGTTTTCACCTGCTGTTAACATCTGCCAATCACATATTTTGATTACAATAGCGAGTATACCTGTATCGCAGTGACCCCCATCGGACCCCTACGGCTTTTTGACCTGCGGGCAGAATGTTGTTACATAAGGATTTAGCCAGTATGCTCCATGTTTCCTTGTTTACCTGTATCTCACCTCTTACATTTAGGTCTTTTAGAATAAGGCACCTGCCGTTTTCCTTTTGAGGCCGTAATAGCGGAAGTAAAACCCATTAAATCCGTATGCGATGATAGTTGTATTAATCATTCTTAAATCATATATATATTTCAGATTTAAATTAGGTACGTAATTTGTATTGTTGAAAGTTATACATTTATAAAATGTACGTATTGGTTTAATGGATTGAAATAAGAGCAATTACTTTCACTATATCTTTATATATACCCCCTCCTCTCTCTCTCCCGCTCAAACCAATTTGTAAAAATGTTAAAAATAATGTTATATTAAAATGTTATATTATGCCAACTTGCTGTATTTTTTTCATGTATACTTGTGTCGGGAAAGGTGGTTTTTGCCAAATCTCTTATATAATATAAATTACAATAAAAATATGTTTAAATAAAAAACCAGGGTAACTATTTGTCAGGTTTCGTAAGAAAATAGAACACTCAGTATCCATATTTTTAATTTCAACACATCTTATTGACGAGATGTTAAGTCAATAGGATTAGACATCAGGCATAGCCTATATAGATCGATATCGTGATACACTTATTTATTGATCTTCATATTACTTTAATAAGGACGAACTTGGATATTTTACCCAAACGTGCATATACAATTTACTTATATCTATATATACACACAATACTTATCATAACAACAACATTATCCGTAATAAATCATGTACATGTATTTGTTTCAACAAACACATACAAATGTACATGTATAATGTATATATGAGACATACGTTTTGGGTCCGGTTGTTTAAAACGAATGTGTTTTCATATTAAGAAAAATGTCAAGACTGGTTACCTATCAAATGGGTGATATACAGATTAATAAGTTTACGGTCGAATACTGTACATTTTACCGTCTCAGCTTACGTAAATGATAAGGATGACCACAATTCAATTCAAATATTTCATTCATAAAATTACATAAATACTATATATATATATATATGAATGGGTTGGACAACAAACTAAGCCTACATGTATCAGTGTGTATACTGCCACTCGCCAGCCGTCGAAAAACTGTCTCGGTACCCTGTACGCGTGCATTGTGCATACTACAACTTTTACCAAGCATTGAATACATTTGTAGGTAACTCAGACGGGCATGGCTACATAACGGCTGGCGATCGTACAATGCGACCACATTTCAAATCCTGCCTATATCAAAGAAACTAATTGTCTTCTTTATTTTAATATATCATACATACTGTAACTACGATACTTTAAGTGGATATACCACGCACACATGTATATAGAAGATAAATGATTGTTCGCGCACAGCGCCTAGCGAGAGCTTAACTAGAGTACATGTGAAATATCACGTGACTTATTGCGAATCTACATCAACTTATACCAAAATAGATATAAACATATATATTGCACTCATATTTTGCTCGGTTGTCATCGTTGTAAGCTTCGCAACTTGTAGATATGTACATATGTATGCAAAATAGATAAATATTGGTGGTTTGATATCTTAATCTACCGTATGCTACATAAACTGATGGTTTTGATTTCTATTATTCATGTAGTTAGTCTAATTGACATCCAAACTTAAATATTTCATCAACAACTATGTTTTCCCCATGTTATTGACACCAGCGAATATCAAATCTGAGAACTACCTTTTATTTGAAAATGGTCACCTTTAGGTCGAAACAGGCCAAATTGCATTTTTAGATACAATATGTTGTTTAAAAAATAACTTTGTGTTTAACCTTTTTCTATGATTATACTTTAAGATCCATAAAATGTATTTTTTGTTTAACTAAAGTTCATTACTCGCGCTACCAAATTTTTCCTGATTTGATACTTACACAAGCAGAAAACAATTCAAGCAAGTGGATACGAAACACATTTGTAAACATTACATTACATTCTGCGAACGTTTCTGATGAAATAAATATGAGTGCCTTCTTATTCATCGTTATATTAAAAAAAAAAATTGCAGGATTTCTTGTGTCCATGTTACGGGAGCGGGATCGCTCGCTGAGCGGGTTTGCTGGCCCGCCGGAGCGGGATCGCTGGCTGAGCGGGTTTGCTGGCCCGCCGGAGCGGGATCGCTGTCTGAGCGGGTTTGCAGACCTTCCGGAGCTGAATCGCTGGCTGAGCGGGGTTGCTGCCTTGTCAGAGCGGAATCGCTGCGTGAGCGGGATCACAGCGACATCGCTTGCGCGGGATTACGGCGGGATTGCAGCGGGGTTTTAATCCCCATCGCTCGACGAGCGGAAACGCGCTGTGAGCGTTTGAGTACCAAATCACCCTCCTCGTACTGTATGTCGTTTATATCGTCATAACAGTAATGCGGTTCGCCACTCTCTACATGTAAAGGAAAATTGTCTTACACGCATGCGCAAACTGGTTTGTTTTGAAAAATGGCTCACTGGAAATCGAAGTCACATGTCTGTTAGACAAAGATTTGTAAAACGTAAAAAGCCACCAAGAATTGACAGTGAAACTTCTCAGTATGCTTTTTTATTTATCAACCGGAAATGTAACTCGGTGTGCGCACAGAGTTGGTTCGTCCTAGTTTTAGATGTTATTTAATACTGAGTTGTTGACGTAACTGAGCAGATCTGATGAAAATTAAATGAAGAATAACTCATAAAGTCAATTATCGAGACTTATTAATGTGTCTACACGAATAACAACCGGCAGCGCCACATTCTTTGATTCTATATTTTCTAGTTACAGAAACATAAAACGACCTACACATACTACCGCCATTCTGAAGTGACCACTCCAAGCTCATGCCAACATTTATTTGAGCATATCTAAACCAGAGAGTTACGAAAAGACCATTCTGAAAGATGATAAAGTTGATTTTTAAAGATGATTGGTTAAATCTATCATTGAACAACGACACTATGTAATGCTTCTATGATCAATTGTGTAATGAAACAGGTGATTATTGGAACTGATTCCGTCTTCTAAGAAATGAATCTATTGACTTGATTCATGAAGTAAAAGTTACATAACATAAAACAAACCAAGAAAATTCATTGAAAGATAATATGGTCCATCCAGACAAATAGTTGACAAACCTGTAACTAACGTTTCTAACAAATCATTCTCTCCACTCCCATCCACCCTTCAATTTAACAATTAGATGATTCACTATTAATTGCACATCGTCATCTGACCCTGAACTCCCTCAGACACACAACATTTCACCCCGATTTTCCCCACAAATATCCGAGTCATCCAAGAAGATATCAAAGATATCAAAGAAAAATTAATTTAAATAAACGACCAGGTCCTGATTGTGTTTCCCTGAAATATATGAAAAAGTTCCTCTCTGATATTACCCCTCACATTATCATTCTACAAATAAGTTGGAAACAAGCAAAAATAAATGCTATTTATAAGGGAAACCGTTCAGCCTATGGTATTTTAAACTATAGACCTATCCCAATAATATCTTGTTTTTATAAGTTTATTAGAAAAATATTTTCAAGTATATTTATCACTATACATTGTTGAAAATTCTAGTATAACTAGGCACCTGTCGGGATTGAAACCGGATGATTTAGGTAGTTATATAGTAATACGTTTTTGATCGTGTAGCTAAAAATATTACATTGATTGAAATTTACTTATCTGGGTCCAGAATTATCTCAGAGACATTATGCATATTCTTAGTGATGAAGGTTATCTTACTCAAGTCAAGGTTATTAAAAAAGAGGTAACTCACGGACCTGTCCTTGGTCAACTTCTTTATTTCAATTATATTATCGGAACTTTTCTACTGAAATTAACCTTTTTCTTGATGACACATCTCTTTATGTAATTATAGATTAACACGCAAGCACTAACAATTGACTACACTCTTATATGTGAATGGGCAACACATGGGACATAAAAAATACCTTTAAACAGAGTCAGTTATATTCACAAGGAAACATACACAAATCACTCCAATATAACTTTTTCAAAACAGTCACATCACAGACACTACATCACATACACACTTAGGACTTACCCATAAAAACCAGGGCCATATCAGGACGGGTGTCAAGGAGACAACTATAGAAAAACGCAAAGCATAGAAAGCCAGAGCATTGAGGGAAGATATGATATATTAAAGATCCAAGTCTGGCAATGAGCCAGAAGATCTTATTAGGTGTCTTCAATATCTTCTTAATAAAAGACACAAAAGTGATTCTTCATGGGGCAGACTTTTAACCTCATACGACCATGCAATGGAGGAGACAGGAAGAATTCGTACGCCCTGACTAAAGGGCACAAAGAAGGTAGACAAGATGATTCCAATAGATCCCTGGTTACTTCTTTGCTGGGGTATAATATGATTTGCACTGTATTCCAACCTTTACACGCCATAAGTAGCGAATCCTGACATATCCTAAACTCGTAGTTGCAGGCACCGGAACCGTTCACAGCAAGGCACCTGCCAGTTGGAGGGTAGCTTATTCCCAGACTCACTAAATGTAAAAATAAATATTTCACCATAATAATGTATTTTGTGTTTCAATGCCAGTGAACTTTTACTTTTTAAAACTTCACTTGGTATGTCTTAGCTGGAAATTTTCCAAGAGAGGCACTTATCATCAATATATTCATCTTTATAACCAAATATCCTGAATTTAACATATGAAGTTAGAACATTTTTATTTGTATATTCAACATTGTTTCTTTTTGTCCATATTAATTTTGCAAGATTCCCTTCTTGGTTTCCAATAATTCGTAATTATCATCAATGCCGAGTCCACAAGAAGGCCCTTAAATCATTGACGAGTCCTAGAGAAAGAAGCAGCAGCTGAAGGAATGAATGAATGACGAATTTGCAGTGACAACTAATGCATGATATAGAGCCAAGATACACTCTTTCTTTGATGTTCAATGTAGGTCCAAGGTCAAAATGTGTCAGTGGAATTATTTTAGAACATAACAAACCGCCTCATCCAGGTAAGCTTACGATGTACCAGTGACAAGTAGTTCCTAAGACGGAGCCCTGACAAGCTAAGATTTGAAGAAGGGAATAATGCAATCCTACATTTGGCGTCCAATTTAAACCTTAGTCAATTGATCTTCTAAAGAATTATAAATTTTGGGGTTAGTTTTGTTATACATTGTTTAACATCCTATCAGCAGATTACGAGATATCGGTATCTAAGGGCGGCCTCCCCTGTGTGCTAGATGTATGCATTTGGTTCTTTTGTGCTTGTCTCCTTTAGATAGCGCGGAACTGTTGCCGATTTTATAGTTCTTTGTTACAGAAACACATTGCTGAAATATTCAATAGGACACCCAACCCTGCCATTATACTGAATAGGTAAATTTATGAAAGTAAAGAACAACGATTTTTAACCAGAAAAACGATTTTTAATCACAAAAATATCCCATTATCTGTCATTTTAAAGGAGAATGTGTTTGAAAAATAGAAAATTGCTAATTATTGCTTTATATTAGTTTTCCATTTGTTTTTAGCATTAGAAATTTAAACGATGTAAGAAATATGTATGTCTCAGCTTTATCTCAACATACCTCTCTTAAACACAGTCTTTGCGTCTGTGTTTTTACTGTTCTGGGTTGGCGATCTTTTTATCATCGGTAAGCAGTCTCTATCATTTGTCAGTGTGCGCGATTCGTCCAAACAATGACAATCTGGACCCTGATTTAAAAAAAAAAGTCTAATGATTACATTTCATAATACTAATTTCGATATAAGTATGAAGTGTTAGATGATACAATCATCACTGGTTGAAAAACACCGTAAGGTATACGAGTCTTGAACTTCATTTTGACGAAAGTCACCAGGATTTATTTCAGTGATTTTAGCAAAATACTGTCTTTAATATATTTACATACACTTTTCCAATTTTGGGATCTGCCATCCAGTACCATATATTTGAGTCAACATTTTTCAATTATCAATATCCAAAGTTCTGTTTCCAAATAAGCTTCAACAGAGAATGAAGTTGAGAATCAATTTTGACTTCCTTTATTGTGCCTCTTGGGAGAATAGATTTAAAGTGAAGCCATATTCACTTCATATTGCACAAGGATGATGCAGATAAGACTTTATCTAAATCCAGTTTTTACCCTATGGAGGCCAATCATTTAAATACTTTGGGACCAGTTCATTCAACATTGATTCTCTTTAACCAAATAATCTGCCACACACAATTTGATAAAAATTCTTCAGGTTAATCACCAGTACCCCTTTTGTGCATTGTCCCCCCATCTCATGGGAAGCAGATCCACTGTTGTAACATTGTAAATCCCCTTCGTCTAAGGATGCTTCCAATGAGGAAGAAGAAAACATCGTCAACATAAGGACAGAGGACAGATTGAAGACGGACACCACGGTATGGTTATAAGCATACTTCTTTGGTCCTTAGGACTAGGTGATCTGCTAATATCATACTTTGGTCCTTAGGACTAGGTGATCTGCTAACAAATAGTTCTTCCGATTTCACTTGCCTCCTGATCATATACACTGCCATCAACATTATAGTTTAAATATCGTTAAGGCTTCTACCTCTATAGAAGATTAAAATAAGACTAATTTTAAAGCGACTACTTGAGAAAATATGTCATAGTTTAAAAAAAACCCAGCAAATTAACAAAGAAAATAATTTTCTACGGATAAATTTTGGCGCAGGCGCAAAAAATCCAGATTTGTTGAATGTAAACATTTGCGGCAGAAAAATGGCTCCCGAAATCAAGATATTTCGGCCTTTAACTATGAGTTCGGCAAAGCCATGTTAAATTAACAATATGTCATGATAGCTTCAATTTAAAATATATTTATACAACTATTTGCCAAATGAAGTGATCGCGATATCACCGGTGACGATGACACGGTTTAGATTACCCCACATTGGGCCCCATCCCGGCCTCGGACGGCGATTCATACCGATTTCAGTCTTTATTGTGGTTTTTGCATGTATTAAGTCATATGGAAACAACCTTTAGGTAGAAATCCTACACATGCATTATATATGACATGTTAGTTAAGTATTTTCGTACGCGTTACTGCTTTGACCATTTGAAGAATCCGACATGACTGAACATCCTTGTGTTTCTGTTAATATTGTTCACTGCCTCGTTTTGGAACCATCACGTGAATTACAACAATAGGTACCTGCCATATCAAGGCAATGTGGTCAAACTGGACAATACAAGCAGAACTAGACCATCGCATTGCTGCGGTATAACTTTTGGAATACCAGATAATGCCCCTTGACTAAGTTTACTTCCCCGAATAGTCGCTTTAAAGGCGCTCAATATTAATAACAATATATATATGTACACATGTTTACATCTTTCATTGAGGCCCACTCGTCTGCCTCTTGTTGAATACATTTCTAAGTTTCTATACCATTTTCATGTCGCAAACTAAATGCGAAACAAATCCTTTTAATCATACAGAATAATAGACTTTAAACAAATCCCCCTCTTCGTTCATATCATTTGTCCCGAGGAGAAAATACCTTCCAATATGTATAGAAATTGTGTCGCCCTTCCCCAAGGATTTTTCAGATAAAATCTTGAACAGAACCTGTTATTTTTACAAAAGAAAAGGGATTTTCAATAATTCGTTATATTTCTCTTACTGATTTGCCCCTGATGATACTTGTTCGGTCCATGTTAGTTGTTACCCAGAGTAGGGCGTAGCAGTCTATCGGCAGCAACGATATATATATATTAACGCACTGATAAAATTAACTGACATAATTCGGGTTTCACATACAATACCAGATCGAGCACTCATGTCACTGCATTTGTTAAGTGTATTCGTTTAAATTCAAGCAACTGTGCTTGGATACCATGTGATAACATACCCTGATAGCCAGTTGTTAGTGACCAGTACTATACCTACCCTGATAACAAGTTGTTAGTGACCAGTACTATACCTACCCTGATGACAAGTTATAAGTGACCAGTACTAAACCTACCCTGATAACAAGTTAGTGACCAGTACTATACCTACCCTGATAACAAGTTGTTAGTGACCAGTACAATACCTACCCTTATAGATAGTGTAAGTGACCAGTACTATACCTACCCTGATAACAAGTTGTTAGTGACCAGTACTATACCTACCCTGATAGCCAGTTGTTAGTGACCAGTACAATACCTACCCTGATGACAAGTTATAAGTGACCAGTACAATACCTACCCTGATAGCAAGCGTAGTTGTATTACACTGAGCCTGGCATTGTGCTGCTGCGTCTGACCAATGTAACCTTTCAGGTATCTTATGTCGATTAACGCCAGTGTCGTTTGTACATCCTGGACAAAACAAAACATACGAAGCTGTGTATATAAAACCTTAAAGACAAGCCTTATATCTTTCTGTGACTACGATTTATGAAAAGTGAAATGAACAACCTGATAAGAAAATGATACCTGAATCACCGTGTGTGACATCGTGTATTTTGAGGCGGCATCAGGACAGAATCAAAATCAGATTGTTCGCAATTATTTACCAGATAATAACAAATATAAGTTATCAAAAGTGTCGGAAGTACCCAATGTATTATATGGATGCTTCAATTTCAGCATCATGAGACCTTGCTTATTTATAATCGTTTACATGTATTTATAATTTTATATTTTGTTGAATCTCTGAAGTGAAACGGGTAAGAAAAGTCATTTTTCCATTTGGTCAGTGGTATTTAGTGGTATTTAGTGGTATTTAGTGGTATTAAGTGGCATTGAGTGGTATTAAGTGGTATTGAGTGGAATTAAGTGGTACTTAGTGGTATTAAGTGGTATTTAGTGGTATTAAGTGGTAATGAATGGTATTAAGTGGTGTTTAGAGATGTGGTATTTAGTGGTATTTAATGGTATTGAGTGGTATTTAGTGGTGTTTAGAGGTGTGGTATTGAGTGGTATTAAGTGGTGTTTAGAGATGTGGTATTGAGTGGTATTAAGTGGTATTTAGTGGTATTAAGTGGTATTGATTGTTTTTAGTTGTCTGGTATTTAGTGGTATTTAATGTCCAAACAATAAGCTTATGATAACAGTAAAAACAATAATTGATATTAATGTAACATTATCATTTTTGGTAAATAATTGTCATATCGCTAGGAGGCTTTATTCGTTTCCTGACGATTTAGAATGGTGTTTACTTTTGAAAGCTGATGCGGATGTCATGGCTGTGAAACTGTTACATACGTATATATGTATTAGTACTGTGATACTGTTACATACGTATATATGTATTAGTACTGTGATACTGTTACATACGTATATATGCATTAGCAGTGTCATACTGTTACATACGTATATATGTATTAGCACTATGGTGTATTTGATACTTTGTTTTTCGTACACTAATACAAGCCACATGACATAAATGATTATCCGTTACTTAAACATTAACCATTTGAATGCGTTTTCGTTTTACTTTCTAGCCAGTGACGCCTCCTATGAGGCTTAAAGTAATATCAAGAGCCCGATAGGCCAAATCAGACACTTTACTCCCCCGCTCCGCTCATAACTACAGTAGATTCCACCAAAGGGGAAAATATGAGACTCCAGGGACTTGGAATTTACAATTTTGGTAAAACCGTCTGCAAAGAGTATTTGATTCCACCTGATTTGGGTATTGAGACGATTTACTTTTAAATTTCAGCGTACGCTTTTTGCACCGCCCCTCAGGTCCCTGGGGTGGGGACCATATAATTCGCACTTTTTATAGACCTTTGGTCATCAAACGTTTCTGCAAAATTTCATTGAATCTGGTTCAGAGATTTCGAAGAAGAAAAATATGTAAGTAGGTGATTAGAAAAGGTCGCCTAATTGAGAATTCGCCTCAGTTGACCTAAAAATATTACATGTATAACATGATGGCATTATGAATTATTTTACCGACAAAACACATTTTGTAAAAAAAAAAAAAATAGAATGCTCTCTGTTGTATAAATAACTTGACTTCCATTGACATAGATTTGTGATTTGCAAAATATCATATTTTACTCGGAGACGATACTCTTATCGCACAGACTGTGAATAGCGTCTTACCTATTATCGTTATGAGAGGGGAGAGTTGGTACGTGTTCCCGTCCCACACCTGGATAGACTCTTGCCTGGTATTGACAATGTCCTGCATTGGGGCAAGAGACCCTTGATAATATGTTCTTTGACAAAATTCCCTGGCACCATCTCTTGTTTTAGCTATACTCTGGAACTCCGTTTTTACTTCAGAGGCTGAAATATAAGGCAACAAAAGCTGTTGATACATGTACACTGTAATATCACTTCAGTTATGTTTTATCAAGTTGCTAGTGCTACTTTTAGCAGGTGGGAAACAGTTCAAAATATTTTAACATTCATTTGAAGGATATATATTTTAGTAAAAAAACCAACTTGTATTCCAAATAACCATGGTGAGCAAGCCCTCCGAATCTGGACCGAGATTATTGAGTGTTCTCACATAGAAGTGTTATTGTACTTAAACAACCAGTCAGACATCGGAATATAATAGCCATGATTTCAGAAATATCCAAGTGATCAACGCAGGCCCTCTTTGCCTCTTGTTTATTCGTCTTATGTTTGAATCAGGATATTATGCAACACAACATCAAGCAATACATGGTTTTATTGTTGTTTACGAAAAAGGGAAGTGAAATTACGCGTGACAACTTTCGCTCTGTCATTGCATCCATGATGGTAGCCTAGAGCTATAAAGGAGATAATGGCAATATACACAGCATTTGAAACTCTCACCTTAAAATTAAGTAGAATGATTAAAAGTAATGGTATTGGTATAAAATAGCATTATATATATATATTTATGATACATCAGGCGCTGATCCAGGAATTTGAAAGGGGGGGGGGGGGGGGGGGGGGGGGGGTGGGGGGGGGGGAGCCGAATTTGTTTTCTTTGTCGAGGGGTCTGGGGGCCAAATTTCGGAAAATGAAATGATTATAGCAAAAGGGGTGACCCCCAGGAACCCAACCCCCCCATATGTCTTTATTGAAATAGTATGTGTGCAGTTTTATTTCCAACACATTCCATGTTTTAACTACAGTAAATATATGCATAACCTAACCTAAATCAAAAACACAAAAATAAAGCGAATTCAAATAGAAGACAACTTCGAAACATTTAGAGAGACATCAACACCAAAGATCTTTAAAACTTAACCCATGTATAAGATTTGTTTATCAATAGGTTACTATGTGATTTATATGCCTGAATATTATAACTAGCTCATACCCTCACCTACAACCACTAATTAGTTAGTACTGGATGGAGAATAACAACCTTCACAATGTCAAAAGAAGTAAGGTAAATATATTGGACAAAATCAAAGTTTATTTATGGTATATATGAACAGGGTGTAAGACACTTACTGTTAAACATTACAATATACACATATATGCAATTACAAATAATAAAATGTCAGGGATAGGTGCGTTAATCTCATGTTTCAAAATATTGTTTCCCTAACTATCCCTAACAGTATCTAGATTTGTTTTACACGTTCTCCATTAATTGAGAAGGGAATGGTATATTTGTGAATGCGAAGGATTTCAATTTATTTTCAGAAATTATACATAAACCCTTGTTTGCATATAAAATATAGAGAATGGTTACTATCCCTATACTAACGGAAGGATAAAAATAGCAACCGACATAGCCTTCATCACAGGGGCTAGAGTGATATAGCCTTCCTCACGGGGGCTAGAGTGGGGACAGAACCGATATAGCCTTCCTGACGGTGCCTAGAGTGGGGACAGTAACGATAAAGCCTTCCTGACGGGGGCTAGAGTGGGGACAGAACCGTTATAGCCTTCCTCACGGGGACTAGAGTGGGGACAGTAACGATAAAGCCTTCCTGACGGGGGCTAGAGGGGGGACAGAACCGATATAGCCTTCCTCACGGTGCCTAGAGTGGGGACAGTAACGATAAAGCCTTCCTGACGGGGGCTAGAGGGGGGACAGAACCGATATAGACTTCCTCACGGTGCCTAGAGTGGGGACAGTAACGATAAAGCCTTCCTGACGGGGGCTAGAGGGGGGATAGAACCGATATAGACTTCCTCACTGGGGCTAGAGGGGGACAGAACCGATATAGCCTTCCTCACGGGGGCTAGAGTGGGGACAGAACCGATATAGCCTTCCTCACGGGGGCTAGAGTGGGGACAGAACCAATATAGCCTTCCTCACGGGGGCTACAGTGGGGATAGAACCGATATAGACTTCCTCACGGGGGCTACAGTGGGGATAGAACCGATATAGCCTTCCTGACGGGGGCTAGAGTGGGGACAGAACCGATATAGCCTTCCTCACGGGGCTAGAGTGGGGACAGAACCGATATAGCCTTCCTCACGGGGGCTAGAGTGGGGACAGAACTAATATAGCCTTCCGCACGGGGCTAGAGTGGGGACAGTAACGATATAGCCTTCCTCACGGGGCTAGAGTGTGGACAGAACCGATATAGCCTTCCTCACGGGGGCTAGAGAGGGGACATTAACGATATAGCCTTCCTCACGGGGGCTAGAGTGGGGATAGAACCGATATAGCCTTCCTTACGGGGGCTAGAGTGGGGACAGAACCGATATAGCCTTCCTTACGGGGGCTAGAGTGGGGACAGAACCGATATAGCCTTCCTCACGGGGGCTAGAGTGGGGACGAAACCGGTAGATTTCCTCATCGGGGCTAGAGCGGGGACAGAACCGATAGACTTCCTCATGGGGCTAGAGTGGGGACAGAACCGATATAGCCTTCCTAACGGGGGCTAGAGTGGGGACAGTAACGATATAGCCTTCCTCACGGGGGCTAGAGTGGGGACAGAACCGATATAGCCTTCCTTACGGGGACTTGAGTGGCGACAGAACCGATATAGCCTTCCTTACGGGGATTTGAGTGGGGACAGAACCGATATAGCCTTCCTTACGGGGGCTAGAGTGGGGACAGAACCGTTATAGCCTTCCTTACGGGGACTTGAGTGGGGACAGAACCGATATAGCCTTCCTTACGGGGGCTAGAGTGGGGACAGAACCGTTATAGCCTTCCTTATGGGGACTTGAGTGGGGACAGAACCGATATAGCCTTCCTCACGGGGGCTAGAGTGGGGACAGAACCGTTATAGCCTTCCTTACGGGGACTTAAGTGGGGACAGAACCGATATAGCCTTCCTTACGGGAGCTAGAGTGGGGACAGCGATATAGCCTTCCTCACGGGGGCTAGATTGGGGACAGAACCGATATAGCCTTCCTTACGAGGACTTGAGTGGGGACAGAACCGATATAGCCTTCCTTACGGGAGCTAGAGTGGGGACAGAACCGATATAGCCTTCCTCACGGGGGCTAGAGTGGGGACAGAACCGATATAGACTTCCTCACGGGGGCTAGAATGGGGACAGAACCGATATAGCCTTCCTTACGGGGGCTAGAGTGGGGATAGAACCGATATAGACTTCCTCACGGGGGCTAGAGTGGGGACAGAACCGATATAGCCTTCCTCACGGGGGCTAGAGTGGGGATAGAACCGATATAGACTTCCTCACGGGGGCTAGAGTGGGGACAGAACCGTTATAGCCTTCCTTACGGGGACTTGAGTGGGGACAGAATCGATATAGCCTTCCTTACGGGGGCTAGAGTGGGGACAGTAACGATATAGCATTCCTCACGGGGGCTAGAGTGGCGACAGTAACGATATAGCCTTCCTCACGGGTGTAAAGTGGGGACAGAACCGTTATAGCCTTCCTTACGGGGACTTGAGGGGGGACAGAACCGAAATAGCCTTCTTACGGGGGTTAGAGTGGGGACAGTAACGATATAGCCTTCCTTACGGGGGCTAGAGTGGGGACAGAACCGATATAGCCTTCCTCACGGGGGTAAAGTGGGGACAGAACCGTTATAGCCTTCCTTACGGGGACTTGATAGGGGACAGAACCGATATAGCCTTTCTTATGGGGGTTAGAGTGGGGACAGTAACGATATAGCCTTCCTCACGGGGCTAGAGCGGGGACAGAAACGATAGCCTTCATAACTTACACTAGAGCGAGGACACAACCGATATAACCTTCCTAACGGGCGCTAGAGTGGGCAGAGTTGGGACAGAACCGACATAGTCTTCCCCACGGGGCTAGAGCGGGCACAGAACTCATAGCCACACTAATGGGTAGAGCGAGAACAGATCCTCGTATTGAAAGAGGTACTCAAGGATGGTCGTTTTAAGTCCTACTATTCTCCGACTATATAGGGCCGTGTTCCAAAGGACTGGTTTCATTTCGTTAGTTTATATCGACGAAGTAGCACTCTAAAGGAAACAAGAGCAGTGATAAGTAATATGTACCAAGGTGGTCACTTCTATTTCTATCTAGTAATACCATTTCAGCAGGTATCTATATTTAGTTGGTCAGTTCTATCTTTAGTAATGGTATTTTAGCAGTTGTCAACATTTAGGTGGTCAGTTCTATCTTTAGTAATACCATTTTCACCGGGGATCTTTACTCGGGGGCCATGTCTATCTTTAGTAATGGTATTTTAGCAGGAATCTTTTGGAAGGAAATATAAATAAGTTAGTGTTAATGTAGCTAAGATTAACAGTTTGTTGTAAATCGGCCTGACACCGAGGATGGTAATGAGGTAAAGATTAAGAAACGTCACAAATGAGTCAGACGAGTAAAGTAAGAACGCAACAAATGGTGTCCCGAAGGGAGATTGAAATAGGAAAGTTAAAGTGTAACAAAAAAGAAAAACAACTAAAAAATAAAGAGATGTCAATCAAGTTACCTATATATCACATCATACATGTAAATATACCTCTCTACGGATTCAACAAAATATTTCCTATCAAATAATACAAATTCTAATGTGTTTTTGTTAATAAACTTACCTTTTGTTAAAACTATACAAGATATGTGTAGGTTAAAATATACATGTATTTCTATGTTCATCTAAACTGGGTTATAAATGTAATGCAGGAACAAAACATGGCTTCGAATGCAGTTTAAATTGACTTTGAAAAGAAGACCCACAGTGATTTGTATACCAATGTAGCTTTACTACTACTACTGTTTACAAATGTACATGTATATTGTTAAGATTAGTCGACACATATGCCTAATACAAATGTACCACGGTCAGTATATGTGTAAACGTAAATTTGATTCACATAAGTGTGTAAATGTATACGAACTGAAGTGTTTGTAGCTTATATTATGTGTCTGGAAATATGTTTACAGTCTTACACAGATGTTACTGGGAGTAATTATACAGTCCAATAGCCTATATGTCACCTCTTTAAACAAAATCCTGTCTGTAAATGTTCCTGTCGTAGCAATTCATCATGTCTGACCTCTATATAAAGGTAATACACGTTTTAGCGAAGGTATTCCAAACATGGTTTGCTTGATATTACGTAACGTCTTGTTTCAACTGAGACGTGAATACAGCACATTTTCGGAAGATCTATAGATTCAAAAGTTATCACTGGACATACATACCAACGTACGTATGATTCCAATGGACTCACCACCAAAGTCACGACAGATTTAAAGTAAGAACTACACATAACACACACATATTTATCGTAATAAGGAGTCGAAAGTGCAGGGTGATCAAAACCAAGCGGGTGATTTTTTTGTTTAATTAATAAGAACATGACTCTATTTTTGCCAAATCCAATACCCAGCTCTGTGTGATTCTGATAGCAACTTACATTTTCAAAGTGTACATTTGATCAGTGTATATGGCCTATCGATTGCTGACATGTTAACTGTGGCTTGGTTGAAGGGAGTTTTTTGTGATATTTTCAAAGTGTTTGGTAACACAGTGACATAGACAAGGTCACGGGGGCACCTTTTTGATGCCTTTCTTAATCAGTAAAATAAAAATAGATCTATGATATTGAATTTGTATGAAATTAATCAACAATTAAACTTTCATCTTGAACCCACCTCTTGTTTTTATAAGGCACCACAAAATCTGCTATTTTAAGTGGCATACAATATAGAGATGACAAGCTCATCACTGAGAGGCCAAAAAATAGCCCAGATCCGTACCCCTTCGTGGACGTACACATGTACAAGTAATGTACACACGTGCACACATACACATTGTAGTGATGTATACATATAGGCTGATGTACACACCTGTATTGCGATGTAATTGCTGTTTTGATCTGACGGAAATTTTTTACTTAACAGCAATGTTAGGTTGAGTCCTGTTATATTTGCATAACTAGGCTGTCACACGAACAGTGATATGTTAATATTAAACAAGACGCCCATGGGCCTTAACGGTCACCTGATTTTTGAAATATTTCAGTAAATTTGAATGAAAGAATGAATTTCAAAACAAATAAAACAAATGATAGTCAAAAATGTGATTTCCCTATAACTATAGTAAAGTTTATCCCCTCCCATGGGGCAAACGCAAGACCCCGGGGCTAGGAAATTCACAATTATGGTAAAGCACCTTAAGACCCTTCGATCTGTGAAGAGTATTTAATTCTACCTTATTTGGGCTGTAAGAAGAAGATTTTTAAAATTTCTGTTAATTTGACCCTTTTTGGCCCCGCCCATCAGCCCCTGGGGGTCAGTCAGGGCCAACATGTACATACCATCAAACTGTCATCCCAAGCTGATAATGTTAACGAAGTTAGAATGAATTCCAATAAAAATTCAACAAATAATAGTCAAAAATGTGATTTCCCTATATAAACTATAGTAAAGTTTACCCCCTCCCCAGGGGCAAACATGAGACCCTAGGGTCATGAAATTCACAATTTTGGTAAAGCACCTTAAGATCCTTCCATCTATGTAGAGTATTTGATTCTACCATATCTGAGAGTAGAGAAGAAGATTTTTGAAATTTTTGTAAATTTTACCCTTTTTGGCCCCGCCCATCAGCCCCTGGGGGTCAACTAGGGCCAACCTGTACATACCATCAAAGTGTCATCCCATGCTGATAATTCGATACAAGTTAGAATGAATTCCAATACAAATCCAACAAATAATAGTCAAAAATGTGATTTCCCTATATAAACTATAGTAAAGTTTACCCCCTCCCCAGGGGCAAACGTGAGACCCCAGGGTCATGAAATTCACAATTTTGGTAAAGCACCTTAAGATCCTTCCATCTATGAAGAGTATTTGATTCTACCATATCTAAGAGTAGAGAAGAAGATTTTTGAAATTTTTGTAAATTTTACCCTTTTTGGCCCCGCCCACCAGCCCCTGGGGGTCAACTAGGGCCAACATGTACATACCATCAAACTGTCATCCCATGCTGATAATTTGATACAAGTTAGAATGAATTCCAATACAAATCCAACAAATAATAGTCAAAAATGTGATTTCCCTATATAAACTATAGTAAAGTTTATCCCCTCCCCAGGGGCAAACATGAGACCCCAGGGTCATGAAATTCACAATTTTGGTAAAGCACCTTAAGACCCTTTCATCTATGAAGAGTGTTTGATTCCACCTTATCTGAGAGTAGAGAAGAAGATTTTTGAAGTTTTAGTCAATTTGACCCTTTTTGGCCCCGCCCCTCAGGCCCCTGGGGGGTGGGGACCATATAATTCACAATTTTGGTTCACCCTCAGCCATGGAAGCTTCCTGTAAAATTTCATTGAATTTAGTTCAGCAGTTTTTAAGAAGTTGAAAATGTAAATTGTTTACGACGCACGACGGACGACGCACGACGCCGGACAAAAGGCGATTGCAATAGGTCAACTGAGACTTCGTCTCAGGTGACCTAAAAACCCAAAACTTTTAAACTTGAGATATTTCCCCCTCGAGCAATGCGCCTTGTAAAGTTTATCGTATCCGGATAAGGTTTTGAACATCTATGTAAGTTGTACCACCTGAGAAATTACTAATACATACCGTGGACACAACATGTAGTAAACACCAATATAAATCCCCATAACGATCTAGACGAGGCCGACAGTCTCTGTAGTAATGTCGAATTATATTCACCTTTCACCGTGAAGAGACCAGCGATACAGAGAAGGACGAGCTCCATACCGCTCCTCTAAACAACTATTACTAAGACATTCAGGTCGATAAGGTTCACTGCATCACTTTCTGTGTACATTAAAACTTCCCTTTTTGTGGAAACCCGAGTACATGGATACACATAAGTACCGACTTGTCAATATACCTACATCCCTTGGTGATTAACAATGATTCACAACATTTTCCGATTTGCTCATCTAAATACTAAAACCTTTAACATTTCACACGGTAAAGGTCGTTCGGTAGAGATGTAAGCTTCCTGTAGATTCTCTGTAACATAGCTGTTCAGTATAGTATCCTAGTGTTTTTATATGGTTCAATTCCCAACGGCCAATCAACACAGAAAAACGTCGTCATTGTCAATAATTGTTGAATGAAATATTGCAAATAAAATATAATCAAGCTAACCGATAAACTTCAATATACTGGCCAGCAAATCTCTAAAAGTATATAGGTAGCAGTGTACAGTATAAATGCCCAATTCTGAAAAATAAGGCACATGTTTTAGATATGTAAACATAACCAGTTAACCCTACATATTACCTATAATAAAGTATATATATATGTGTAATCTATACAACATTGGCAATTTTAATACAGCTTTAAAGGATAAGTAACCTTATTTTTTCTCTGATTTTCATACCAGTGGATACCACGGTAACGACTTCAAAAAACCTAAAAAAAACTGCAAAATATCATGATGTTTGACAAAAAATGACACAATTCTCTACACAATTTAAAACCTATATATATGTTGTGCATTAAAGCCACATACTCCCGAACAACCTAAAATTCTAGTTGCACACGTGTATTAATGCCAATCCAAGATGCTTGACCACTGGCATGGACGCTTGACCGGGGGAGTCCTTGAGACGTCAGTGTATAATCAGAGGAATCCCCATTAAACCGATTATTCCCCACAATGTTGGTCAAAAGAATAATTATATTCCCCATAGGCATGGTATTGCGAGTGCTCTCTCTCTCTCACTCCCCCTCTCTCTGTCTGTCTGTCTGTCTGTCTGTCTCTTATATATGTGTATGATATTGTTTTGAATGTGATGTATGTTGTTTTGTTTGTTTGTTTGTTTGGTTTTTTTTTTGGGGGGGGGGGGGGGGGGGGGGGGGGGGGCATATGGTAGATGTGATTGGCTAAAATCAGTGTGGACGTGGTCAATCATGTCAATGACTCTGTTGATGTGGAAAGAGTTGATATGACCAACACAGATACTTAGCCCTTGACATGATTCATCAGGCTACCAGGAAACTGAATATGTTTGTGTGTGTTTGTATATTCTGTGTCGGTGTATGAGGGTGTGTGTGTTTTGTTTGTCAGTAAATATTCACGTTTATGAGAATCTATGAGTATGCAGGATGAAGATGATGATTGTTGAGGGAGGATGATTTGTTGATGGATGATGATATATGATTCTTATTACTGCTGATGATGATGGTGTTTGTTGAAAACAATGATGATAATGTCTGCTGAAAACGATGATGATGATTGTGATTATTATTGTTGTTGTTGTTGATGATGATGATGATGATGATGATGATGATGATGATGATGATGATTTGATAGCTTGATGGATGATGATGATGATTGTTGAAGACGATGATGTAATGATGATGAGAGTATGATGATTAGTATGATGATGATCATGACCATGATAATGATGATATGATGATGATTAGTATGATGATGATCATGACCATGATAATGATGATAAGTATGATGATGAGACTATGATGATGAGATTACGATGATGATGAGTTTGATAATGAGAGGATGATGATGAAGATATTATGATGATGAGTTTGACAATGAGATGATGATCATATTATGATGTGATTATGATGAGATGATGATGATGATGGTGATCATGATGACGAGATCATGATGAAGAGATTATGATGATTTGTATGATGATGAGATTATGATGATGATGATATGATTATGAAAAATCTAGTTTATGATGATGGTGAAGATGATAGTATGATTATGCTGAAAGTTGAAAACCATTTCTTTTGGAATTGATGTGTGCATGTGTGTGTGGTTATTATGTATTTATGCATTAAAAAAGCCTTAAAAATAAAAAATAAAAAAAAAAAAAAATGTTAAAACAAGGGACCAAGAGAAACCTTCATGTAAAGTTTGTAAAAAATCTTTCCAGTTTTTCTCAGGTATGAGCAATAACAAGGCTTTTACAGATTAATATAGTATAATATGCATAATGATGATGGTGGGCTAAAACTCTTGATTGGGATTAGGGTGAGTATTGTTTAACTTACTCCCAACATGTAAGGTATTTAAGGACATCCCTGTAGGCTGCGGTATTTGTGTCTATCTCCTTGTGATAGCGCGAAATCGTTGCTGACTTGATAGTGTTACCTCACTGAAGCATACTGCAGGACACCCCAACCTGTAGCAATATACTGACAATTGGTCAACCAGTCGTCACACTCCCCAAAATGCTAAATGTTAAGCAGGGAAATCAAATACAGATTCTTGAATGACTCGGCCAGAGGTCAAAATGGAAAGCCTTACTCAGGGGTCGAATGCTAATCTAAAGGCTTAACGTGAAGCAATTTGAAAGAAGAAATAAGGAAGATGAAAGTTTAGAAAGAATAAAGATAAGATCCCATATTCCGTTGGCTATTACGATCATAGTCTTTCCTTAGTCAATGTTCGCCGCCACAAGCTCGATATTTCCACACAAAACACTATTAATCGTAAAAACGACGATTCCCATTAAAATAAGACATCCAATGATGGACCGGAACTGTTAAGACAAATTATCTCTAATAGCTGTCGGCCTAAGCCTATGTCGATGGTTGTAATATGACGCATGCAGGTATATTTTAATGATGAGTGATCATTATAAGCATTGTTTACTTACCTGAATAGTTAATTGTGAGACCAACGGTACTATTTTTGTTGTAAAATAGATCCGAACTTGTATCACGATATTAGATTTACTGATCATCTGTCGCATCATTATTTAATCCGTTGTTGGCATCTTTTTGTTATTTTGTGACATTCAGCCATATTTCAGCTAATGGATAGACGTATAATTGGTAAGGAAACTGCTAAAAGTATCAAATGCTTTGGTACTTTGCCATAATGGAAAGCAAAATAAAAAAGTCACGGCTTGTTAAAAGCTTGTGCATGTTAAAGTAAGCCTGTTCTTGTGAACCGTATACATTGATTGTGTTTTACAAAAAACAACGGAGGTCTATTAAGGATGGAAAGACATGCGACCTGAAGATTATTTACTGTACTTACGCAAGTAGCAGTCCTTTTCTTACCAGCACAGAAATCCCGCTGAGCACGTCCTATAGAAAACTTTGGCGTGGAGACGAACATTTTGTTGTATTATATTATTAAAAGACCCATCGTCAATTTGAGTCAATTAAGGCCAGATCAGAAGGACGATCACAGAAATACATCAAACTCCAACTAAAATGTTAAAATGTAAAAGTCACTGATATCAAATGAACTTGTTCCAAATCACATCTCGTCACATTTTACAAGTGAAATATAAAAAATAAGAATAACTTTTGCTTTTCTTACCATCAGACCGGCGCTTTATATTCGTCGCCTTGATTTTTCGGTTTAAATCCTAATTAAGCGACGGTAGAATTAGTTATTTTATAAAATACTCTTTCGACAAAACAAAAGTTCAGCATGGCATACTTACTAGGCTAGAGCAGAAAACGATGGAATAGCGATGAGCAGCCCATTCAAAATGCGTTGCAGTCTTAAACCTTTAAATAAAATAACATTATTCAATCGTATGACAGTGCAACATACTCATTCCGCTTTCTTTATACATAGTTCACACCAACGGCGCTTTGATGGCGCTTTAAAGCGGCGTGTAAAGCGGCACCAAAGCGTAACAAAGCTTGATTAAAGCGTTAGGGTCGTAATAGATCGTGGGAAAGCTTGGAGTAAAGTTGGACATTCGGCTAGAGCGCCAAATTTTTTTAAACTGTTTAAAACTTTGGCGCGCTCTGTCACGAATTGATTAAAGCGCCGAGAGCGTATCAAAGCTTAACAAAGCATAACAAAGCTCAGCAAAGCTTGACTCAAAGCGTAGGAAAGCTTAACAGAGCTTGGTTCAAAGCGGGGACCCCAGTCTTCTCAGATTTCTCAAGATTTGCTACGATCGTATCGTATCCATCGTGTTCTTCAAAGATGCAATGATTTTGTGGATCTGCAGCATCTTTATATAGGCTTTTGATCACAAGCCGCATGAAATCGGCGATCTCGACATTTTCCAATGCGTAACAGAGCTTAACAAAGCGTAACAATGCATAACAGAGCTTGAAAACCGTATCAGAGCCTGATCTAAAGCGTCATAATCGCATAAAAGCGTAATAAAGCGTAACAAAGCTTATCAAAGCGTGACCAAAGCGTGAGGAACCGTTACAAGTCGGGAAATAATTCGTCCCCAAAGCGGCAACCAATTCGTATCGGGGCTTATCAGAGCGTAAGAGATCGTGATGTTGTTTGAAAAGTAAACAAAAATGACGGCGCTTTGCTCGCTAATTTAAAGCGCTGCATTCGCCGTTGGTGTGAACTAAGCATTATAATTTCTAGTATTCCATAGACTGTAATGCCTTCTCTTCAGTTTATGTAGGATATAGAAGCAGTTTTTCGTTATGATCCAAAATACATTCATCATGCTGAAGCACTAAGCATGTATTGCATTACTATTAGTTTATGAACTACTACCGACATATTTTAGTAGTGATGCGTAGCAATTTTAATCTTATCTTAAAATGTTTATATACAATTGGCATTCAACATATCTGTTGTTTCTAGAAGAAACAAAAAATACATAAAATTGCAAAGCGAATATCACAGTAAAGCCTTCAAAATAATAACCTGTATAATTGCCAAGTAAAAGGACTCTTCATGACAATTTATCACGAATCAATATAAAGGTACGCTTATGAAATGGGAAGGCAGAAGCTAGTGAACGGTTGATTATAACGAGAAGACTTACCATATTAGAGAGGTGTATGAAGCACAAATACATGTAGATGATATCGACATGATTAATCTATACTGTTTTGTAGTATTAAACGTCCTATCAACAGTTATTAAAGTCGGCATTAGAGTGCCCAGTCAATTTACAAAAAATGTTCCACTAATGATCTTTTTAGCATGCTAAAAGATGTAGAAATAATACGAAATTGTTTAAAAAAGAGGATATTGCCATCTTATTGAATTATCTTAAAGAATTTTCTTTTTTAAAAAGTGTAAATTTTTAGCCCACCATTCAAATCAAATTTCGTAGGTTTTCCCTCCGTGAACAATTATTGTTACCACTATTTCTCAGAAAGTACTGAAATGATCTTTCCCCAAATTACATATGTAGGTTTCCCCTGCTCCCTTTATATATCCCTTATATTAAATTAATGTTTGAGTTTTTTTCTTTCTAATAATGTTGTTATTTTATAGGATAATGGCCAATAAGGGCACAGGGGTACTCGACAGTAACCCTGGAATTTACAGCGCAATGGGGAATTCCAACCTTTGCATCTTGATTTCTGTCTTTTTCAATAAGGGTGTACATTTTTGATTTTCCAAAATTTCAAAAACCTACTCTTTATTTTCTTGTAAAGAAAGTACAGATTTATTTGTGCGAGTCCTTTTAATTCAAACTGAGTTTTAGTAATTCCAAACTATGACGCCATATATCTTTAACCGGAAGTGATAAATAACCAAAGCAGAACAAATATGCTTTATGATAGCAGACGAAACGTCTTAATATAACGCGAAGTTAATAGCTTAAACATCTTGCACATAGACTACAACTGAATACGTCGATATACAACCAATACTCGGACTAATAATAACTTTGGTTTGCGATTAAATGGCACTGGTCGCTATGGGAAGTAAAAGTATGGTTTCACGAAAAACATAGTCAATTAGAAGTTCTTTCCGCGACAGTGCTGAATAGATTCACAATACATGGCAAAGTGAATCATGGTTCCAACTCCCAGGGTAAATGGTTAGCTAGTTACAGTGCTTAACGGCCATAAAGGCCAAAAAAGTGATTAAAATACGAGCAAAATAGGCACGAGACAAAATAACACGCAAAAAACGAAATATGTAAAAAAAAAATGTAGATATATATTGGTACACTCACGATCAGTTTAAACTCAAAAAGTGGTTAGGGTTACTCAAATCTTTTGATCAAGACCAATAACCTTTCAGATATTTCAAAATTTTGTATATACTAACAGACTCGAATAGAGTCTTCAGACTTGCCATGCTGTTGTAAAAACTCTATCTTGCAAGTTGTAGATCAATGCGTATGACAAACAAGGGTAAAATAGTTTCAAAAGTTCTTCTATATATCCAGATATGAAGAAATCATAATATATGAAGGGGTTTTCAGGGTGCCAAAATTTTGAATGACCCTGGGGTCCTGAGCAGGGATTACATTTTACCATTTTTAGCTTTTTTTGAGCTTATGTCATGGCGCGGCGTCCGTCGTCCGTCCGTCAACATTTGCTTCAAATCACTACTAGTCAAAAAATTCTTATTGGATTTTTACCTTTAGTTAGAACCATCCTTGGCGGAAGGGGATCATATTTTGCATAAATGGTGACTCTGACCCCCAAGAGGCCGGAGGGGCGGGGTCCAATAGGGGAAATTGAGGCAATTCCATTAAATCGCTAATACTCATAAAGTTATATTTACATTTGCCCCTTTTACCAATTGACACAATGCTAAGAGGCAGTTGCCACCATACGCCTATAAAACCCAGTGCATCACGCTATAACACCCAGTGGGGCATGTGACATTAAAAAAGGCGGGATTTTTGTTTGTTGGTTCAGTTTTTTTCAAAGTTGACGGAAATGGTAAGACAATATAAATATAAGTATTGAACAGTGGTTTTAATGCTGTTATTGTCGATATGGCAGCAAGATGTAAGGTGGGCAAATGGCATGGGAACCCTACAACGGGTTCCCATGCCAAACATCTTGCTGCCATATCGACAATAACAGCAAAGACTCTGGTGTGTCTCGGCCAGGGGACAGAACCCAAAGCCTTCCTCACAGGGGCGAACGCTCAACTAAAGGCCAAAAGTGAGGCATTGTCAAGGGAGACGTTAGGAAGAAGAAAGCTGTTAAGAATGAAGAGAAAAGATAATATCCCAAATTTAGTCGCCTCTTACGATCATGCAATGGGGGCAGCAGGTACGATTCTTACGCCCTACCTGCAGGGGATGTAAAGACTATGGTATGTTTCGGCCAGGAGATAGAACCAAAAGTCTGCCTCACATGGGTGAACGCTCAACTAAAGCCAAATGTGAGGCATGGTCAAGAGAGACATTTGGGCGAAGATAGTTGTTAAGGAAGAAGAGAAAAGATCATGTTTACCATTGTTTATCATTGGGAATTACATTTTCACACTTTTGACTATCATGTGTTAATTGCTATTTGATATTAAAAAGTCTTAGTTATAATTAACAATATTGAATGGCAGTTATATGGCATGCATGTATTAGCCCTGACTGACCACCAGGGGCTGATGTGCAGGGCCAAAAATCAGTCAAATTGTCTAATACATTTCAGAACTCATGTGGCTGTTAAAACCCCTATGCCTCTTGTAAATCTCACCTGAGAATTAAACATTGAATATATTATTTTTTCTTCACAAATATAGCGAAGTTCACATTTCATTGATTGAAGATAAGTTAATCCTGTTACTCCCTCCTGTTCGATAGATAAGTTATTATAGCTTGCAAAGTGAACTTAAACAAAGTAATTGTCCTTCCTCCAGGAGAACGCAACATCAGTCGTTTTAAAGCATCTGCTCACATTCCTGAAAAAAACATAACTATTCTTTAATTATCCATGAATGTACACTTATTAACAAAATAAGTCTAATTTCCTACAATTGTATGTGTATATACTATTTACGTAACCGCTTTATTTCAATCTTTCGTGCACAACACATTTGACTGGACTTTGTGTTTTGATTTCATATACCTTACCGAACATTTACTGTGCTTATCATTTCACTTATTTCTTATTTCACTACTTTGATGGGCCGTAAAGATAAGTATGATTTTCTGGAATGTCTCAGCATAAAGACAAAACACAGAAAATCTTCGTCAATCGCATTGCTGTCGAAGAGCAAACAGATTTATAAATCCACTTCCTCCTTCTCAAAACGTATTTGTCATTAACATATTGAATGTTATGATGGAATAATTCCTTTTCAGGGGTCGACATTAACTTTTTTCTGCACTTGTCCCTTCGGACAAGTGATAAGATAAATTCACTTGTCCGAATGAAATAATCACTTGTCCTACATGTGTTTCTACTTTCCATCTGTTATGTGTAAACAGCGAGATGATTTATTATAAAGTAGAGGTAAGCACTGCAAGCCATAATTTCGACTCATAATAATTACTAACAACAATAAACAGCAAGAAAGTATTATTACAAGTTATTTAAGTTTTACTAAACCATCCTTTTTTTACCTAAAAGCAGATGAATGAAGTACTTTAAAATAATTAACTTTCATGAAGAACTGTTCGACTAAACTATAAACAAACTTACTACTGTGAAAACATTAAAACATGTCACCGTTTTCTAGGGCACGGCAGTCTGCTTCATCTGTAGCCTCCTTAATTATATCAAAACTGATTCATTTTTATTACGATTCCTGAGCCCCGTTCGATTTGCACTCTTATAAGAAGAGAAGCCTTCTAAGAAGATCGTATTCCGTTATATGTAAATCGAGTAAACCGGGAGAATAAAACAAAAAATAAGCAAGTTTTTAAGTTTTCTCAAACACGATGACACAAACATGTGCATGTATGTGTTATAAATCCTTCTCTAGTGAAACTCATCACTCGCACACTTAAAACATGGTCGCCGCCATCTTGGAAGATAAATCTTCCAGCTTTGAGACGGAAGAGTAGAAGATCTTCCAGAAGCAGAAGAGCTTCAAATCGAGTGACCGGAAGATATCTTCTAGAATCAGAAGAGTGCAAATCGAACGGGGCTCAGCAGACGGTATCTGTCGTAGTATCAATGCTCTCACATGTACAGCATTCGCATGCGTTTCAAACATACTAGTGATACCGATTACATGTTTTCGAGAGCCCTCGGAAGTCTACCATCATTTCTATGTAGTTCTGAATGAAGCTTTAATAAGCATGATCAACTCACTTCCGTTCGATGGTTAACACAATTTAAAGGAGTTTTTACTCATTTTACAGTGAGTATTGAATCAGTTTTGACTTCAGAATATAACATCAATAAAACATAAAGACAGATTTGTTACTTGTCCCGTCGGACAAGTACTTTAATGATTTCACTTGTCCGACATCAATTTCGTCTGGTACAGGACAATCGGACAAGCGTTAATGTCGACCCCTGCTTTTTAATTGTTCGGACGCATATAAGTAACTAGGTAGTACCACAGAAGTATCGATGACAAAAGTGATGACGTATGTTCCAGATCAATAAAAAATTAATACTTTTAGCATGTTTTACGGGAAAGTGATTGCTTGGTATTATAACTAATACCAACTTACGATGCAAAGTACGTACATCAAACGACGTGATGAACACGCATAAGCTATAATCTTAAGCCTTTATAGCGTTCTGACCGAGCTGTCTTATTGGAAATCCTTTTATGTTGTTGATTATAGTAACTTCTCTGCGACAAAACACTTTACTATATCATTATCGTGATCTATCGCTGATAAGGTTATACGTTTATCCTTATTATAGATAGAAGCTGAATTAATAAGGTGGTATTAGCCAACTAAGATGCTATGTTGTTTCATTTCTTATTCAGTCTGACAAAAGTCTTTTGTATAAAAAAATGGACCTTTTAATCTATATCCGTTTTACCATGTATTACGATTCCTTTGGCCAATTAGGTTTGCCATCGCTTTGTATTTTTATTAACATGTCAAATACGATTATTGTACAAGAAAATTATAAATAAAGGCCAGCTTAAGTGGATATTTATAATTCATTAAGACTAGGAAAACGATCTACTAATACTACTCGAGTTGAAGCATTTCGTCCAGGCACATTGCAATGTAGGTAATTCCTTTTTTGTTCGTTATTTATCATCAAAATGATAATGAATAGAAGTAGACTTGTGATCATATAACAAACACCTGGGTAAATTAAATCATTAGTGACATATAAATATGATGCACTTTACTTAAAAGTAACATTTCATCAAAGGATTTTTATTGGCACAAATCTGGCATCCACATTACATCATTAGGAAATACAAGATTTATCAACGTTTGATTAATAATAATCTCCACAGCATAAATTTGGCCCAGAACTTGAGTGTTCTATAGTTATCACTGTCCTTCCACATATATTGACGAATGTACCTGAAATGTGGTCAAACTGTTGTTTACAAAAAAAAATACAGTCGAAGAAAAATCGAAGTCAAAGATCATCAGACCAAGTGACTTATTCTTATCGCCTTTAGTCCGTCGTCCTGCGTTCGTAAACAACTAACGTTTTCGTCTTTTTCTCTGAACCCCGTGAGCCAATATTAATGAAATTTTACAAACCCTTCCATGGCCAAAGGTCAATTAAAATTGGTCAAAAAGGGTCAAATCAACTAAAATTTCATAAATCCTCTTCTCAAAACCCAAATATAGTAGAGTAAAATACACTTTTATAACTGAAAGCGTCTGAACGTCTCACGTTTGCTCCTTTGGAAAGAATAAAAGTCCTTGTTGTTTATATAAAGGTATCACATTTTTAACCATCTTTGTTGAATTTCCATGGGAAATTTATTCCATATTGATTAAAACTATCGGGATGGATTGTCAGTTTGATGGTATGCACATGTTGGCCCTGACTGCCCCCAGGACCTGATAAGCGGGGCAAAAAAACAAAACTATTCTACTCAAGACCAAAATATATTAGAATCAAATACTCCTCATAGATTGAGAAAGTTCTTAGGATGCTTTACCAAAATTGTGAATTACATGAACCTCGTGTCACACGTTGGCCCTTAGGGAGGGGAACACTTAATATAGTTTTTTATAGGAAAATCACGTTTTTGATGGTTTGGTTTGGTTTTATTTGTTTAACGTCCTATTAACAGCTAATGTCATTTAAGGACGTCCTCCCGTGTTTGCGAAATGCATGCGTGTGGTGAGTGCGTATGTATTTTGGGAGGCTGCGGTATGTACATGTTATGTCTCCTTGTGATAGGCCGGAACTTTGACCGATTTATAGTGCTACCACAATGAAGCATACTGACGAAGACACCCAGCAGGACACCCCACCCGGTCACATTATACTGACAACGGGCCAACCAGTCGTCCCACTCTTAAAATGCTGAGCGCTAAGCAGGAGTAGCAACTACCATTTCTAAAGACTCATCGTACTGACCGGGCGTCGATGAATTTTACACCCGGGCAACGATAATTTCTATAGAAAATAAACGCCGAAGACGGGTCGGAAGAACGGTTGAGATACTTTTTCTCTTTTTTTTTGATGTGATAATGCTGTCCTTCAAGGAAAATAACCTGACCACGGAACATTATGATAAAATGGCTAGAACTTGCAAGGATAACGGACAGGAAAAACACTTCTCATTTTTGGCTAATTCGCCCACAGTGTAGGCGGGTATGGCCAAATTATGCCCCAATCCACAAATTATGCAACATATAGAGCAAAATCAGCGATCGAAATGACTGTTAATCTCATAGTTTATCGGAATTATATATTTTGACATTATCAAGTCTTATTAAATTGATTGGTAATAGTTAAATAGGAAAATTAAACATTTCCGTATTTTACACCTGTGGCAACGAAGACGCTCTGGAGCTTTACACCCGGGCGCCGCAATTTGTTGACGTGGTAGTGATGTAAAAAATTACCAGAGTTTGCCTTTTAATGATTTTTGTTTATGTAATTTTGCATTTTTGCAATACATTACAATTCATTCACTGACAGGCCTCTTTAAAGGGTCGATGAAACGGAAGTAAACACAGAAAAACCTACCTTGTCCTACGCTAAGTAACATGCATCTTATTTACATTGGCTTTGGTTTGGTTTGGTTTGGTTTATTTTGCTTAACGTCCTATTAACAGCTAAGGTCATTTAAGGACTGCCTCCCGTGCGTGCGACATGCATGCGTGTGGTGAGTGCGTATGTGTGTTTTGGGAGGCTGCGGTATATAGGCCCATGACGACAAATCGAAACTGCTTAAACACCAGCGGAGAAATCAGGTGTACCGGATTGGTTACCATCCCATATGCTCATGGCATAGGTACAAATATCGTTTTTCTGAATTCAGCAAAGTCTGACTTATCAATTGAATAGAAAATTCCTCTTTTAATTAAAAAAATGAATAAATAAAAAACAAAGTAGCGACAAAACCGCAATATCTCAAAACCATCGGGATTATTTAGTACGTTGTAACAAGAACATACCGAGATTACCTGAACACAGATTCCCCAATAAAAGAAAGGTCACTACATTATATACGGTATTCATCACTTACACTCAAAATGGTTCTCTCGCTTATCATTTCTCTCACTAATTACATGGAATATGTTTCAAAATCAGTGACACCTGTAGTCTATGTAGTTTTCGTTGGGAACGCTGTAATTCTTATTCCCGACTCACTGATGCAACACAAATGTCAATATTTATATTTCCACTTAATTCAGACTCAATGAACCTACCACAGTTAACTAAAGTCATTTTTCAATGAACTATATCAAGTCCGGCGTAGGAATACATTTATCGAGCTTGGACTATATCCTTTTCAAAAGTGATCATATTTATATGAAATAAATTCCATTAAAAATAATATTTGTTTTAATTCGTTATTAAGTTTGTTCACGAAAGAAATCCTGAAAGTAATAACCATATGTAGACGAAGAGTGATGACGTACATTTCGGTAAGTTCCGTGGTAGACATGCACAAGTCCCTATTTGTCAAGGACCTAAATATATACAAAAATATCAAAAAATATAAATAAAAGGATTGAATAAAGTTATGTTGATGTGTATGGGGGTATAAACCTCAATAGGCCATGATCAATTTGTCTAAAGACCTATTGAGGTTTATACCCCCTTCGCAGTTCATGATCAATTTGTCTCAAGACCTATTGAGGTTTATACCCCCCATACCCCCCATACACCTCAACATAACTTTATTCAATCCTTAATTGGTCACGGATCCAGCTAATATCGAGTCAAAGTCACAAAGGTAATCAGCCACCATCAGTCACACAGACTAGTGTAATCAGGGCACACAGACCAGTCTCTCATTTGTGACATAGACTAAAGTAAGACATACATATCTAGTCACACAGACTAGTGTAGGATGAGTCAAACAGACCACTTGGATACAGTGGATACATCTGGTCACACAGACCATACAAATACCGCTGGTGTGACAACCGTGAGGCGTTCAACTGGTAATGTCCGTTCAATGATACACCAACTGCATTTGGCCTTCCATCACATGATATATGGTGTCAACGGCCCTAACGGCGAAAAGCTACAATATACGTATATATATCCTAATTTCGCAGGTCAAAGATGGGCCGCGCAAAACTTCCCATCCAATTCGATAGATGTCGCGTCTGTGCAGATGCCTCATGACGTCACTGAGGTTATACGTATATCCTAATTCAATACTTACCATACATATTAAGCCACGGCATTAGTCGTTTTTTTCTTATTCGAAAGAAATAAAATGAAAAAATAGATTCAATAGTTGCAGAGGTCATTTGTGCAAAAAACACCTTTTATCTCTCGAAGAGAAAACGCAATCGGCCACACATTGTATATTCCTTGTTATCCGTCGTTATCACAAGTGTAATGTTAATACACACCTGAAAGCCTTATCAAATATGCGCATAATGCACACCATATCGATCTTCTTCTTTTTTTTTGTTTGACATGAATATGAACAATCCACATGTGCACATTATAAAGGACTTGTGGTAAGACTTTTGCTGAATTCAGAAAAAAAGTAGGTAGTTTTTTTTCTGTGTTTACTTCCGTTTCTTCGACCCTTTAAAGAGGCCTGTCCGTGAATGCACTGTTACGTATTGATCGGGCAGCATAAATGCAAAAAATACATAAATAAAAATCATCAAAAGGCAAACTCTGGTAATTTTTACATCACTAACACGTCAACAAATTGCGGCGCCCGGGTGTAAAGCTCCAGAGCGTCTTCGTTGCCACAGGTGTAAAATACGGAAATGTTTAATTTTCCTATTTAACTATTACCAATCAATCAAATAAGACTTGATAATGTCAAAATATATAATCTATAATCCGATAAACTGTGAGATTAACAGTCATTTCGATCGCGGATTTTGCTCTATATGTTGCATAATTTGTGGATTGGGGCATAATTTGGTCATACCCGCCTACACCGTGGGCGAATTAGCAAAAAATGAGAGGTGTTTTTCCTGTCCGTTATCCTTGCAAGTTATAGCCAATTTATCATATTGTTCCGTGGTCAGGTCATTTTCCTTGAAGGACAGCATTATCACATCAAAAAAGAGAAAAAATATCTCAACCGTTCTTTCGATCTCGTCTTCGGCGTTTATTTTCTATAGAAATTATCGTTGCCCGGGTGTAAAATTCATCGACGTCCAGGTGTAAGCACCGGCGCCCGGTCAGTACGATTGAACCCGGTGAATACGTGATTATATGAATATGTATTTACATATTTCATTTTTAGCTCACCTTGTCCGAAGGACCAATGTGAGCTTATGCCATACCGTTGCGTCCGTCGTCCGTCCAGTCCGTCAACAATTGAATTCTTCTTCATAACCACTGATCAGAATTTGACCAAATTTTGTCAGAAGCATCCCTATGGGATGTGGACTCAAAATTGTACAAATGGTGGGGCTGACCCCCCCAGGGGTCTGAGGGGCGGGGCCAAAAGGGGTCAATTTGGCTCTATAAATATAAACGACTTCTCTGAAACCATGCAAAGGATATCGCTCCTATTTGCCTGGTAGTATCACTATGGGGTGAGGATTCAAAATTGTACAAATGGTGGGGCTGACCCCCTGGGGGCCTGAGGGGCGGGGCCAAAATGGGCCAATATACCTATATTTATATTAACGACTTCTTCTCTGAAACCAAGCAATGGATCTTGCTTATATTTGCCTGGTAGCATCACTATGGGGTGGGGATTCAAAATTGTACAAATGATGGGGCTGACCCCCTGGGGGCCTGAAGGGCGGGGACCAAATGTGTTCAATTGGGTTATATTGATATAAACGACTTCTTCTTTGAAACCGAGCAATGGATATTGGTCATATTTGCCTGGTAGCATCACTATTGGGTGGGGATTCCAAATTGTACAAGCAATAGATATTGCTGATATTTGACTGTGAGCATACCTTAGGGGTCAGGATTCAAATTTGTACAAATAGTGGGGCCGACCTCCCTTGGGCTGAGAGGCGGGGCCAAAAGGTGTCATTTTGGCAGATGTGACATAAACAACTTTTTCTCTGAAACTAAGCAATGAATATCTCTAATATTTGACTGGTAGCATTTCCTTGGTTTAAGGATTCAAAATTGAACAAATGACGGGGCCAACCCCCTTGGGGCTGAGGGTGGGGCCAAAAGGGGTCAATTTGGTTAAATTGATATAAACAACTTCTCTGAAACTAATCAATGGATACCACTCACATTTGTATGGTAGCATGTCATGGGGTGTAAAATGTCAAAATTGTACATATTTTAGGGTTGACCCCACCAGGGGGCTGAGGGGTGGGGCCAAAACGGGTCAATTTGGCTAAATTGATATGAACAACTTCTTCTCTGAAACAGCTCATATATGACAGGTAGCATTCTTTTGGGTAAGGATTCAAAATTTTATAAAAGGAACTGACCCCCCGGGTGCAGAGGGCGGGGGTCAATGGGTTTAAACAACTTCTTTTCTGAAACTAAGCAATGGATATCACTCACATTTGTGTGGTAGCATCCCTAAGGGGTTGCGCCAAAAGTATTTCTTTTGGCATAAAAACCTCACGGACCCATATAAAATGCCTGATATATTGACATAGCAATACCAGTGACAAATATACATAATCATCATTCTTGTTTCATATATAATAAAATCCAGGTGAGCGATACAGGCCCTCTGGGCCTCTTGTTTAATGTTGTTTCGTTTTTGCCCTTTTTTCAATTGCCATATGTTTGGCACTAATGACCTTAAAAGTATTGATTGTCCGTTAAGCTTTAATTAGCTTATAAACGTAGAGAATATCCTTGTCACCAATTTAAGATGGTGTCAAGATTAGGTCCTGATAAAAACTGAAGACAAGATGCATTGTATAAACATTAACTTCAGTATTTCAATTTATTAAACCATATCCCGATGTTGCCCTACTATTGTAATTTTCTGCTGCTAGTGTACGCATACAGCCAGTGTCTTGTTCTACGTGGGAGACCAGTGCGCAGACGCCGATGAAGACGCACATATTTGGATGTCGTTTAGCACTCTGATAATCTGATAAAAACAATGGGATACAAGTCTTTTAAGTTGAAAAATCTTCTGTAAACACAATCAGAAGATACTTTGTTTGTTCCGATTGGTTAAAAAAAACAAGAGGCCCATTGGCCTTAATGGTCATCTGAAAAACACTTACAGCAGGGACACACCCCTCAATCCAGAATCATTACCATAAATTATCTATACGCAGCCAGTTATTTTTCAGATCAAATCTGGTTTTTATTCTTTTTGGCTTAATGGAGGAGCAGCATCTTCAAGCAAAATGTCCCCAAGTTCCCATTTTTGGGGCATGCTCCTCGTTCTCAATGTGCGGGACATGCCTCATTTATATCAATTAGGGCTTTCACTTCCCCAATGATGTTTCAGTAAATGTAGTTGTAATCAATTAAGGCATTAAAGAGGAGTAGCATTTTAAAGAAATATTTAAACTAAGTGCTCCTTTTGGGCGCCCCACCCTTCTTTCCTCAGGGCTCAGACCTCTCTCATTTATATAAATTATGATTGCTGTTCCCTTAAAATGTTTCCAACCAAATTTGGTTGTAATCAATAAAGGCATTAAGAAGTATGATTTTAAAGCAAAATGTTTGTTAAGTTCTCCTTTTGGGACTCGCCCTTCTGTCCCCAGGGGCTTTGGTTTGGTTTATTTTGTTTAACGTCCTATTAACAGCTAAGGTCATTTAAGGACGGCCTCCCGTGCGTGCGACATGTATGCGTGTTTTGGGAGGCTGCGGTATGTTCGTGTTAAGTCTCCTTGTGATAGGCCGGAACTTTTGCCGATTTAAAGTGCTATCTCACTGAAGCATACTGCCGAAGACACCCAGCAGCACACCCCACCCGGTCGCATTATACGGACACCGGCCGAACCAGTCGTCCCACTCCAATTATGCTGAGCGCTAAGCAGGAGTAGCAACTACCATTTTTAAAGACTCTGCTATGTCTCGGCCAGGGGACAGAACCCAAAGCCTTCCTCACAGCGGCGAACGCTCATCTGAAGACCAAACGTGAGGCATTGTCAAGGGAGTTTGGTTTGGTTTATTTTGTTTAACGTCCCATTAACAGCTAAGGTAATTTAAGGACGGCCTCCCTTGCGTGCGACATGCATGCGTGTGGTGAGTGTGTATGTGTGTTTTGGGAGGCTGCGGTATGTTCGTGTTAAGTCTCCTTGTGATAGGCCGGAACTTTTGCGGATTTATAGTGCTACCTCACTGAAGCATACTCCCGAAGACACCCAGCAGGACACCCCACCCGGTCACATTATACTGACAACGGGCTAACCAGTCGTCCCACTCCAAGTATGGTGAACGCTAAGCAGGAGTAGCAACTACCATTTTTAAAGACTCTGGTATGTCTCGGCCAGGGGACAGAACCCAAAGCCTTCATCACAGGCCAAAAGTGAGGCATTGTCAAGGGAGACATTAGGAAGAAGAAAGCTGTTAAGAAAGAAGAGAAAAGATAAGATCCCAAATTTAGTCGCTTCTTACGATCATGCAATGGGGGCAGCAGGTACAATTCTTACGCCCCACCTGCAGGGCAGTGTTGATAATAGAACGACAGATAAAATAAACATATTTCGAGGGGTTCGTGTACCCTGTTACGCGATGCTTTGTTTACAAATTCCAAACGTCATACGTCAATATTTATGACGAAAAGCAATCTCAATACCATGCAATCATCATAGTATCCCAAACACTTGCAGTTATTCTGATTAGATATACTAAAGATATTGATGGATCATAACAAATTGATTTTTAAAGATGTTAATCATACCTATATCTGCCTGATGAATGTCACGAAGCGAGTATGTATAATTAATATAATGTGCATCCGGTATCAATCGATCGTTAGTTAACACATCAGGGGGAAAGTTGAAGTGATTGTGAAATTTCTTGAAAAGTATAGAACAATATAGAAAAGTGTGGCAATTGAATTTTTCTCTGCATCAGTGGAGTTCATTTAATACGTTTCTGGTATTATTTTAAGGTTAGGTTTAAGATTTCCAGTTTCAGACCAACGTGAAGAAAACAGGATGGCTTAGGTTTAGGTTAAATCATATCAACATATATTGTCAGTGACAGACGACTCCTATATGTATGTCGCAGGGCTGCACTATGTCCTTGCAAAATATAATAAAATACTAAACTACGTTAAAAAGTTTGGTGTTCATTTTAACAACATAGATCATATGTTATGCTTCGGTTTTACCATTAAAATACCGTCCTTAAATGACCTTAGATGTTAATAGGACGTTAAACAAAATAAACCAAACCAAACCAAACCTCATCTTTACGCTTAACGTCAAAATGACACCACATTGTTATTTAAGGACGGTGTTTTAAATGACTTTTGAGTACGTACCACACTGAAATACTACACATGATCAAAACAGTACAATAATACTAATGCCAACTTGATGCTTTCAAAGCAAGAACGATTGTATCAAATGGAGTCTACCCGATTTCAGGTTCATAAGTTTAAATTTGTGAATAAAATGTCGTTTGATATCTGATTGTGGTTAACACATTCCTTTGTTGGTGTATGTACCATATGCAGTTGATCATACAATGATAAATAGACTACCAGAACTACATCAGTGTAGCAATTAATTTACGCGATTAACATAGCCGCCGGATAATTAACAACCTGTATAAATGCTTAATGAATAATGGATTTACCAATACATATTGAATATATATATATATATACATATGACTGTACAGTTGCCCCTGGTTTAACGGCGTGTAACACACGTCGTTGTTCAGTAGAATAGGATAGCGCCAAAGCAGTAATAACAGTCACCAGAGAGGTCTGGTCTTAACATTGGTAAAAAAAAGACGGTTGATGAGCGTTCAGTCAGGTTGTGCATACAATGGTAAGTGATCAGATTTAAGTGTCTATATATCAACTATATATAATAAATGACAAAATTTGTAATATGTTCCTAGGCGTGTAAAAAAGGTGATTGTGTGTTTGGAGAAGAAAAACAAATGCATTATTTTGTGTAACGATGTACATTTCTCCAGGTGTGTACTGTATTTTACTGTGAAGTATGTGATATAGTACTGTGAAGTATGTGATATCATAGTACTGTGAAGTATGTGATATAATAGTACTGTGAGGTACGTGATATCATTGTACTGTGAAGTATGTGATATCATTGTACTGTGAAGTATGGGATATCATTGTACTGTGAAGTATGTGATATAATAGTACTGCGAAGTATGTGATATCATTGTACTGTGAAGTATGTGATATCATAGTACTGTGAAGTATGTGATATCATAGTAATGTGAGGTATGTGATATCATTGTACCGTGAAGTATGTGATATCATTGTACTGTGAAGTATGTGATATCATTGTATTGTGAGGTATGTGATATAATTGCACTGTGAGGTATGTGATATCATTGTACTGTGACGTATGTGATATCATTGTACTGTGAAGTATGTGATATCATTGTACTGTGAGGTATGTGATATCATAGTACTGTGAAGTATGTGATATAGTACTGTGAAGTATGTGATATCATTGTACTGTGAAGTATGTGATATAATAGTACTGTGATGTATGTGATATTGTACTGTGAAGTATGTGATATCATTGTACTGTGAGGTATGTGATATCACTGTACTGTGACGTATGTGATATCATTGTACTGTGAAGTATGTGATATCATAGTACTGTGATGTATGTGATATTGTACTGTGAAGTATGTGATATCATTGTACTGTGAGGTATGTGATATCACTGTACTGTGACGTATGTGATATCATTGTACTGTGAAGTATGTGATATCATTGTACTGTGAGGTATGTGATATCACTGTACTGTGAAGTATGTGATATTGTACTGTGAAGTATGTGATGTCATTGTACTGTGAAGTATGTGATATCATTGTACTGTGAGGTATGTGATATCATTGTACTGTGAGGTATGTAATATCATTGTACTGTGAGGTATGTGATATCACTGTACTGTGAAGTATCTGATATCATAGTACTGTGAAGTATGTGATATAATACTGTGAAGTATGTGATGTCATTGTACTGTGAAGTATGTGATATCATTGCACTGTGAGGTATGTGATATCACTGTACTGTGAAGTATGTGAAATCATAATACTGTGAGGTATGTGATATTGTACTTTGAGGTATGTGATATCATAGTACTGTGAAGTATGTGATATCATAGTACTGTGAAGTATGTGATATCATAGTACTGTGAAGTATGTGATATAATACTGTGAAGTATGTGATGTCATTGTACTGTGAAGTATGTGATATCATTGCACTGTGAGGTATGTGATATCACTGTACTGTGAAGTATGTGAAATCATAATACTGTGAGGTATGTGATATTGTACTTTGAGGTATGTGATATCATAGTACTGTGAAGTATGTGATATCATAGTACTGTGAAGTATGTAATATCATAGTACTGTGAGGTATGTAATATCACTGTACTGTGAGGTATGTCATATTGTACTGTGAAGTATGTGATATCATAGTAATGTGAGGTACAACAAAACAATGTATGTGATATCATTGTACTGTGAGGTATGTGATATCATTGTACTGTGAGGTATGTGATATCATTGTACTGTGAGGTATGTGATATCATTGTACTGTGAGGTATGTGATATCATCGTACTGTGAGGTATGTGATATAATTGTACCGTGAAGTATGTGATATCATTGTACTGTGAGGTATGTGATATCATTGTACTGTGAGGTATGTGATACCATTGTACTGTGAAGTATGTGATATCATAGTAATGTGAGGTAAGTGATATCATTGTACTGTGAGGTATGTGATATCATTGTACTGTGAGGTATGTGATATCATTGTACTGTGAGGTATGTGATATCATTGTACTGTGAGGTATGTGATATCATTGTACTGTGAGGTATGTGATATCATTGTACTGTGAGGTATGTGATATCATTGTACTGTGAGGTATGTGATATCATTGTACTGTGAGGTATGTGATATCATTGTACTGTGAGGTATGTGATATCATTGTACTGTGAGGTATGTGATATCATAGTACTGTGATGTATGTGATATCATTGTACTGTGAGGTATGTGATATTGTACTGTGAAGTATGTGATATAATTGTACTGTGAAGTATGTGATATAATTGTACTGTGAAGTATGTGATATCATTGTACTGTGAGGTATGTGATATTGTACTGTGAAGTATGTGATATCATAGTACTGTGAGGTATGTGATATTGTACTGTGAAGTATGTGATATCATTGTACTGTGAAGTATGTGATATCATAGTACTGTGAGGTATGTGATATCATTGTACTGTGAGGTATGTGATATCATTGTACCGTGAAGTATGTGATATCATTGTACTGTGAAGTATGCGATATCATAGTAATGTGAGGTATGTGATATAATTGTACTGTGAAGTATGTGATATCATTGTACTGTGAGGTATGTGATATTGTACTGTGAAGTATGTGATATCATAGTACTGTGAGGTATGTGATATTGTACTGTGAAGTATGTGATATCATTGTACTGTGAGGTATGTGATATCATAGTACTGTGAGGTATGTGATATCATTGTACTGTGAGGTATGTGATATCATTGTACCGTGAAGTATGTGATATCATTGTACTGTGAGGTATGTGATATCATTGTACTGTGAGGTATGTGAAATAATTTTAGGAAGCTTGAAATATAGAAACAAACTACTCATTAATTGTAAGCGATGATTATATTACAGAAATCATGGAACCAATCAGATTCTGTGTTCGATGGTGATGGAACATTTTCTGCTCTGGAAGTTTTTGGCATATGTCTTCAAGTGATTGGCATCATCGAGAACATTATTGTGGTGATTCTACTATTTTCAAGACCAAAACTTCGAAAACGTGCTCATGAGTTTTTCATACTTTGCTTGAGCTTCAGCGATTTACTTGTATGTAGTACTAGCCTTATATATTACATACGACTTTATATCAAAACTGATATTTCATCGGAGTTATTTTGCAGAACGATCTATATCGGATGGGTCCTGTTTTACGGCACTTCCCTATTTCTTGGATTTTTGATTTCTCTAGAGAGATTTAATGCTGTGAAATTTCAAAGCCATTCTACGTTCCCCGGGAAATCTAAATACTACGTTACTATCATACCAACTACACTGCTGTTGATTTTAGTTGTTATCATAGTGAACAGCGTGGAAACTACGGGATATTATCATCGCTGTAAGGTTGAACGAATGTATTCCTATAACAATTTGGTTTTCATACTTGTTTGTACCCAGCTGATCGTCATCTTGCCTTTAGTGTTATTAACCATTGTCTTGTACGGGGCTGCTGTCTGCAAACTGACATCTTTACTAAGAAAACAACAACGTGTCATTAAAGAGAGGAATCGTCTTATAGACATTGGGACATGCATACCAACTTATTTCACATACTTAAAATTGAAATTAAAAGCAAACAATCTTCAATCAACTCCGTCAAAGAAAACTGACAGACATTTTAACATCCCATTACTCTGTAAAACTGGCAGGAAAAGTATCAATAATTCCAAAATTCACCATAACGCACAGTTTGGTCCAGACCCAGCTTTCAAACATAACAATCGCTGTACTAACAGGACAAAGAAGCTGAAAACAGCTCTGATAACTGTTCTCATTATTCTGATTACATTGTTTATTACGTTTATCCCACACTCCGTTATCCAAATGTTAAAGTTGGTACATATCCATCTCCCTGCTGTGGAGTTAAGTACAAGAGTAATACTTATTGCACATCCTGTGGTCAATCCCATTTTGTATGTTTGGCGAATTAAAACGATCAGGAAAGAACTGAGGTGTTATATTTAAGACGGAAGATAAATCCGTAATCATATCACTGAAAATGATAATGAATATGTTTAAAGTCTTCATTTTTTTAATCCGTTTATTTAGGGAAATTACGCAATGATTAAACCTTGGGAACTATAGGTTTCCCCTGTCCGTCTTGTACGTAGGTACTTTACGCGAAAAACATTGTCAGCGCTCTCGCAGCTTAATTCCTGTAGGGACTTTGATCAAACTTCATGCAATGGGATTTAAGGCCAAGGTCGCTATTACTTTTTTTAGCGGGGACCGGTAGGGGACATGCATATTTTTGTGAGGAAGCAATTCGAGTTAATCTATTGAAAAAAGTAACAGAAATAGAAACAAGGAGAGCTGACAAAGCGGAGGCTTAGGATATAAGTAAAAAATATATACTATACATATATACATGTATATATATATATTACCATTTAAAATAATAACAATGGAAACCACCATACAGGTGATAATAAACCCATTGTCCGTTAAATCATAATGTCCGAAATGAGAAAGAACTACAGAAACTTGGAAGTGCCCTCCTCATCGATCATCAATCTATCACTACATAGCTCGAGCTCGTCATCGGCTGTCTCCATAGAGCGCTGCAGTAGCCGCTGTTCATGTACCAGATCTCCACTGATGTGAGCTGTTGGGAATAGCCATGGTGTCTTCTCTTTAGAATCCTCCCTCATCCTCGAATGTACGGTTTCCGGCATCCACGGAGCCGCTCCACGAGACGCGGGGCTCACGGTAATCTGAGGGGATGCTGTTATAGCCGTCGTCTCCTCTTATCTTCCGTGACTATTTCCTGGTTATCTGGTAAAAACCGTTTCCAGACTTGGCAACCTTTTACGCGTAAAACAACCTCGTCGTATGCTTCTTGCGTCCAGAACACTGCGAGCGAAAATGGCCGATCTGTTGACACCGTAGACAAATCGGCGGTCGACAAGGAACATCAATCAGGGGAGTCTTCCCAAATATCCTCATTCTGTGAGGGATCATGTCCTGTTCGCCTTCTGGTATGACACGCGTCATCACTCTGGTATAGGTTTGGAGCGAAACCTTTGTAATTACTGTCGTCTCACGCTTTATATTGACGACGTTACCATAAAACCGTCAAAGTGAGTAGCAATGGCATCGTCTGACATACATGACTGTTAACGATGTACACGGATGGTCAGTCTACGCTGGTCACAGGGCTCCGGGTGTAGAGTGAAGTGTTCCCATTCAATGACGCCGGTTTCGACAATCCTGTCAACTTCTTTCTTGGATGAGACCATGGCGAACCAGGAATTTGGAGCCTCACACCGGAAAACGGACTTCAGTTATTCAGTCGCCATCCAGGAGAGACTTCTCTGTCTCGAAACGGGTCACGGTTTTTCTTTTGGAACCGGCAACGAGTAACCTGATTGATCATGAACTCTGATTGATCATGAACTCCTCAGGACATTAATGTCGATGTTGGCATCTGTCATTATGAGCGGACAGCTGGCCCCGTTGAACTTAGCTAGCAAAAAGGCCGAGAAGCGATCTAGATATGCTTGTATATACGCGCTAAGTCACTTAATTAAGTGACAAGTAATCTATATCATGTAAGACCATATTTGTTATATATAAACTTTATGTTTAGTTTAGTCGAGCGATGTGTTAATTTTATGCCATTGATTTGGTTTGGTTTGGTTTATTTTGTTTAACGTCCTATTAACAGCAAAGGTCATTTAAGGACGGCCTCCCGTGCGTGCGACATATGTGTTTTGGGAGGCTATGCCATTGATATATGGCTATAGTCTAGGTATAAGACGGGAAAACATGTTTTTAATGTATATGTATATTGCAGAAATTTGTGTATTTTAAAATATCTAACATCTATCTGATAGAGTACCGAGTTCTTTTTTTTTTTATATTTATTTTATTTTTAAGACATTATCAATACATAAATACATAAAAGTCACACACACAAACGCACATCGATTCCAGTATGACTGGTTTGTTATCAACATATAGTCTTAATATCATCTTCAATGTCATTATTACTTATATTTTTCATCATCATAGTCTCATCATCCTACTTAAACATTAAAATCATCATCGTAATACTAATCATCATCATACTATTCGTCATCATCAACATACTCATCCCCATCATCATCATCATAATCATCCTCAAAGTCATCTTCATCATAATCTCATCATCATCATCATAATCATACTAATCATCCTACGAATCATTATCATCATAATCATCATACTCATAACCATCCTAAAATCATCATCATCATCATCATCATCATCATCATCATCCTCATCATCATCATCATCCTCATCATATCATCATCATTATATCATATTCTCATCTTCACAATCATATCATCCTACGAATCATTACCATCATAACATCATCATCAGCATCATCATCATTAGTCATCATCACAATCTCATCATGATTTCATCATCATCATAGTCATCATCATCATCATCATATTCTTATCTTCTTCATCATTATAATGATAATAATAAACCTTAAATCATCAGCATCATCATCATAATCTCATCATGATATCATGTATATATAGTCATCATCATACTAATCATCATATAACCATAATCATCATCATCATACTCATCATCAACATCAATTTAACTACAAGGGCCCAATGGGCCCAAATCGCTCACCTGCAATCGGTGATCTTTTCATATATGGATCCTGCAGTTATTTGAAAGCATGCTACATGACCAATATAATGTCTCTCGGCACTTAAGCTATTCACTAAAAGTCATTTAAAGATTTAAGCATACTTGATCGACGTGACCTTGAATGTGAGTCAGGGTCATTCATTTGAACAAAGTTGGTAGCCCTTCACCCCAGCATGCTACAGACCAAATATCAACTCCCTTGGACGCTTGGTTATTGAGAGGAAGTCGCTTAAAGATTTTAGCCTTTTTGACTGCTGTGACCTTGAATGAAGGGCAAGGTCATTCATTTCAACAAACTTGAGAGCCCTTTACCCCAGCATGCTACACGCCAAAAATTCGGTCTCTGGGACTCTTGGTTATTGAGAAGAAGTCGTTTAAAGATTTTAGCCCTTTTGACTCATGTGACCTTGAATGAAGGTCAAGGTCATTCATTTGAACAAACTTGGTAGCCCTTCACCCCAGCATGCTACAGACCCAATATCAACTCCCTGGGACTCTTGGTTATTCAGAAGAAGTTGTTTAAAATTTTAGCCTTTTTGACTCCTGTGACCTTGAATGAAGGTCAAGGCCATTCATTTGAACAAACTTGGGAGCCCTTCACCCCAGCATGCTACAGGCCAAATATTAGGTCTCTTGGACTCTTGGTTATTGAGAAGAAGCCGTTTAAAGATTTTAGCCCTTTTGACTCCTGTGACCTTGAATGAAGGTAAAGGTCATTCATTTGAACAAACTTGGTAGCCCTTCACCCCAGCATGCTACAGACCCAATATCAACTCCCTGGGACTCTTGGTTATTGAGAAGAAGTTGTTTAAAGATTTTAGCCTTTTTGACTCCTGTGACCTTGAATGAAGGTCAAGGTCATTCATTTGAACAAACTTGGTAGCCCTTTACCCCAGCATGCTACAGGCCAAATATTAGGTCTCTGGGACTCTTGGTTATTGAGAAGAAGTCGTTTAAAGATTTTAGCCTTTTTGACTCATGTGACCTTGAATGAAGGTCAAGGTCATTCATTTGAAGAAACTTGGTAGCCCTTCATCCCAGCATACTACAGACCCAATATCAACTCCCTGGGACTCTTGGTTATTTAGAAGAAGTCGTTTAAAGATTTTTAAGCATATTTGACCCCTGTGACCTTGAATGATAGTCAAGGTCATTCATTTGAACAAACTTGGTAGCCCTTCACCCCAGCATGCTACAGACCCAATATCAACTCCCTGGGACTCTTGGTTATTGAGAAGAAGTCGTTTAAAGATTTTAGCCTTTTTGACCCCTGTGACCTTGAATGAAGGTCAACTTTATTCATTTGAACAAACTTGGTAGCCCTTCACCCCAGCATGCTACAGGCCCAATATTAGGTCTCTGGGCCTTTTGGTTATTGAGAAGAAGTTGCTTGAATGGAAAAGTTGACGCCGGACGGACGGCTGGACGGCCGGCCGGACGGACGACGGACGGACGACGGACGCCGCCCCACGGCATAAGCTCACTTGCCCTTCGGGCAGGTGAGCTAACAAGGATAAATACATACAAACCAAACATACTCCTATACCTGTATACATATTCTGATAAACATACATCCATCCACACCTACATACATATTCAGTTTCCTGGTAGCCTGATCAATCCTGTCGAGGGCTCAGCTTCTGTGTTGGTCATGTCAACTCTTGCCACATCAACTGAGTCATCGGCACCATTGTCCAGGCTCCACACTGACTGCACCATTTAGATCTAGCATATACACACAAAACACACATACACATTCAAAACAATATCATATGTATACACATTCAAAATTACTTAAATGTGCACTAACTAACTACCTTACCCCACACACACACACACACACACACACACACACACACACACACACACTCTCACACATACTCATGCATATTCACACATACTTGCATTTAATAGTCTACTTGCTATTTTGACTTACATCATTGTAAATATAAATCATTTAGCAAAAAATAAAAATAAAAATAAAAAAAAGGAGACAACAAAAAAGGAAAGGGATAAAGCAGAGAGAGATAGAGTGAGGCCATGGGATGATGAATTCATTCTTATCCGAATTACCGAGTTCTTAATTTATTTCTTTTAATTGACTTATTGTATTGAACATCAGCGAAGAGTTATCGTTCTAAGCTGTCTTTGCTAACTATGAGGTATAAGCGTATATGATTAAGTTAGTAATGTGTATTTTGATTTGTGTTGTAGGTTGTTTTTGTTCACGTGTACAATAAAGAAAGAACCTTATAACGTCTCCTTGTCCTTTCTGAGACTGTTACAGTATTTTGGTAACAAAGCAAAGGGTGACGCAAAGATAACCTATGACAATTTTCATGACAATCGGTTATTTTTTGACCGTGTTGTTAGTTAGTTAAAGTGCTTAACGGCCCAACAACACTATAAAGGTCATACGGGCCAAACATGTGGTTAAAAATACGAGCAAAGACAAGATTTGGTTTGGTTTGCTTTATTTTGTTTAACGTCCTATTAACATCGAAGGTCATTTAAAGACGGCCTCCCGTGAGTGCGACATGTATGAATGTGGTGAGTGCGTATGTGTTTTGGGAGGCTGCGGTATGTTCGTGTTAAGTCTCCTTGTGATAGGCCGGAACTTTTGCCGATTTATAGTGCTACCTCATTGAAGCATACTGCCGAAGACACCCAGCAGCACAACCCACCCGGTTACACTATACTGACAACGGGCGAACCAGTCGTCTCACTCCTAATATGCTGAGCGCTAAGCAGGAGCAGCAACTACCTTAAAGACTCTGGTATGTCTCGGCTAGGGGACAGAACCCAAAGCCTTCCTCACAGCGGCGAACGTTCAAACGGACGACGCACGACGACGGACAAAAGGCGATTAGAATAGGTCACTTGATACGTTGGCTCAGGTAACCTAAAAAGGCCTTTAAAATGTGTTTTATTGGAATCGGATCACCCGTTTAGGAGTTGTCCGGTAAGGAAAACCTGTTGATAATGACTTGCTTCCATGTCATCCGAAATTATTGAAATTTAAACAGATGCATGCATATATTTACACATGTTCCCTAACATTCCTATGCATCTTTGTGACAATCGGCCCACAAATTAAGGAGGAGTTGTCCGGACAAGAATAACCTGTTAATAGTGACAGGTTACTATGGCATTCAAAATTTTGGAATTCAAACAGCTGCATGCACATCTGCACATGTTCCCTAACATTCATGTTTTGTGAAAATCGGTCCACAGGTTTAGGAGGAGTTGTCCGGACAAGAAAAATCTGCTAATAGTGACTAGTAAATATGACAAAAATTTTGTTTAGCAATTCAAACATCATCATACATTTGGTTTGGTTTGGTTTATTTTGTTTAACGTCCTATTAACAGCTAAGGTCATTTAAGGACGGCCTCCCATGCGCGCGACCTGTGTGTTTTGGGAGGCTGCGGTATGTTCGTGTTAAGTCTCCTTGTGATAGGCCGGAACGTTTGCCGATTTATAGTGCTACCTCACTGAAGCATACTGCCAAAGACACCCAGCAGCACACCGCACCCGGTCACATTATACTGACAACGGGCGAACCAGTCGTCCTACTCCAAATATGCTCATCTGCGCATGTTACTTTATATTTGTCTGAAGTTTCAAACGAATCTGGCAATCAGTTTAGGAGTGGTTCGAACAAAATAATTATCAGAAAACCTGTTCACAGAATTCGGTTACCATAGCAACCACAATTCTGAGAAAAAAAGCTGCATACACTTCTACACACGATCCGTATTTTGTGTGTGGAGTTTCAGGGGAAACGCCTTACCGGTTTAGAAGTTGTCCGGACAAAGTTAAAGTTATGGCTGTTATTGGATATATATATATTGGTTTATAGTCATCAGTTACCATAACAACCCTAATTCTTAAAAAAAACCCAACTAAGTGGCATGCACATCCACCCATGGCCCTTTATATATGTGTGAAGTTTCATTGCAATCGGCCCAAATTTTAGGAGAAGTTGTCCGGACAAACTTATTATCAGAAAACATCTTTACAGTGACCAGTTACTATAGCAGGCAAAAGTTTCGGCAAATAACTGTTTATATGACTGGCTACTATGGCAACCAAACTTTTGGAATTTAAACAGCTGCATGCGTAATTACAAATATTCCTTTACATTCCTGTGCAGTTTTGTGAAAATCGGTCAACAGGTTTAGAAGTTGTCCGGACAAGAAAAACCTTTTAGTATTGACCAGTTACCATGGCAACCAAAATTTTGAACTTTAAACAGCTGCATGCATATCTACAAATGTTCCCTTACATTCCTGTGTAGTTTTGTAAAAATCGATCAATAGGTTTAGAAGTAGATGTCCGGACAAGAAAACCTGCTGATAGGTCCAGTAACAATGGTGACACATGGAATTTAAACAACTGCATGCACATCTACACATGGTCCTCTGTATTTGTATGAAGTTTCAGCGGAATCTTGCCACCAGTGTAGGAGGAGTGGTTCGGACAAAATATTTTTTTCGGAAAACCTGTTCAAAGTGACAAGTATAGCAACCAAAATTCTGACAAAAAAAAGTTGCATGCACTTCTACACATGATCGTTTACAGTATAAATGCTAATTTTCGCCATTTTTGGCGTGTAAAGATGGGGCCAATGTTAGATGAACACAACAATTTCAGGCTGAATTGAAGGATTATAAACTATCGTACATATGCCAACTGTAGTCGAATCCAAAACATAGCCACTTAATTTTAATTTTCGATCGTGTTTTATTCTATACAGTCACACGCAACACGTGTTTTATATTATTATTCTAAATGTATAGAATAATCCATTCGAATGTATGCATGCCAATTAAAATCTAGATATACCGCTGAAAATCTAGGCCTAGTAAATTTAAAATGTCGCGTTGAGTTAAATCGAGATTATGTGCTAAAATCACGAACTAGGCTAACTATTTTCAATTAAAAACCGATACATAGAAAGTAATTTTAAAAATCCTGTCTTGTTTTAAAATAAAGTCCGGTCATATAATGAAACAAAGTGGCATTGAATTCATGCTACGGAGAAGGCTGATTTTATAAGTTCACCGTCGCTTTTGGTTACATCCATTGATGTACATGTACAAGTAAACAAGAGAAAACACTCCTTAGTGATTAGCCACGGCACGGTGAACTTACAATTCATCGTGTTTGCTTAAAATCACGTAATGGGTATCGACCGAAGGGGAGGTATGCATCGCTATACTAACCTGGGCTCGTGCTCGTTGTGTAGCATATCTGACTTACCGCATGTCGCTGAAATAATACAAAAAATCACGGAAACGTGTGTAATTGCAAACAAGTCTAATGTTTAACGAGTTGGACATATATACCTCAAGTTGTGGTCCTTCAGAATTAAGCTTGCGTTTAGGTTGTTCTATAATACGGACACAACTCTTTGGAAAGAAACATGAAAGCATTTTTTTTATCTGATATCAAGCTTGGTTTAAGTGTTTTAAACTGCTGTTTTAAATCAAATCATCTCCAATGTACCCCACCATTTTACAGAGAGATGTTATTGGCATGTCTGATATTTATGCCTCTATTGTTTTTGAGAACGGACGGGAAATACTTATTGACAGCCCATGTTTTACAATCCATTGATTGCAAATGAAAATGGTTGCCACCGTATCTACAAAAAATATTTGTAGATACCGGTCTGGTATTTTTAAAAGACTTTACTTATGAAATTGCATAATGATTCCTTCCTATCAGTGCAGTAGTGGAATTAGACCAAGAAAAATATCAAGAAATCACAAAGGCAGAAAGATCCGTTAAGATACATCAGGACAATTTGTGATCGTAAAGTAAACAATTTGAAACTAAATCACCGTTTCACAAGCGGTTAAATAACCACCTTTTATAAGGATAACTATATACATTGATAGGTGTGTTTATGTTCGAAATAGGATACTTTATTATAGCAGAATCTGGTATTTTGAGGTACCAATGTACATGCCGAAGAAGCTGTGACGCACAAAATTCATACTGGTAAAACTGCGGAAAATTCTCCGGGGTAATATACCTGTTATTGTTCTTTTATATCTAAGGTATGTGGTGTTATTGTTCGATTTCAACATAGTTACGCAACACGTACATAGTCCGGCATGTATTCAATCAAACTGCTTGCCACATTTGCCGCCATTACCCATTGTATATAAAACATTATTTTAATAATAACATAAGCGTGCATTTGTACCGATTTTGGTATAGATATCTGCCTGATATCGAAATCGATCAATGTCAGGATAATGTATTACAACCAGTATCTACCTTTCACAGCACTTTGGCAGTCACCTTTGAACTATTTATATTCCTTCGCCATTGACAAAACTACCGCTTGTACAAATAACACTAACGTATTTATTCTTATTAATACTTTTTTTTAACAAATATTGCTGCAAAAGTATGCGTTCCAAGGTTTCTTTAAAAATATATAACACAATTATTTGGCGAATGAATATCCCCTTGGTGTTGCAGGTCACATGATAACAGCCAAGATGAACGTCATTTCAACGCAATTAAAGGGTTTTGGACACATAGGGTATTTTTCCATTTTCTGTTAGCCCGACCCCATAAATGTTGGCTGACACAGGTTTTACCTCGCCATACAAAGCTGTTTATCTATTTTAGGCCAGTAAGGGGATATTGCTGCTGGCTGAAAATTTTTAATGAGCTAGGTGGTCACGTGGTCCGACGCGTCATCTGGTTCACATCACCAGTATCACTAGGCTAGAATCTGCCTTGTTATATGCATTTATAGAGGGAAACTTCAAAAAGCACCATATCATTTTGTAAACATTGAAAGCAATGACAGTGAATGTCCTGATTTTATCATCTTACATGTTTAGATTTTCTTTCCACACCTCATGTCTGTAATTGTATAATCAAAATAGTAGACCAGCGGACAATATCATAACCTTGGTAATTTACTAATATCACATGTCATCTGTTTATTTATTTTTTTTATTTTAAAAACTCAAACAATGGCATATACACTATAGGTCTACTCAGAGATGTAAATATCACATATGTGATATATACATCTCTGGTCTACTATACAGTGAGGTGACAAAATGATCTCACTTGTGAAGTCTTTTTACGGTGATTAATTTTCCTAGCCTTGTTAACCATTTTATTTTTGGCATAATTTGATAAGATTTTGTACACTTTTAAGGACATGTTTTACCCTTTCCTGACGTAATATCAACATAAAAATATCCATTTCTTAATTTTGCAGGATAAAGATTTGATAGAAATGCAGTAGTTTGAAATACAGTTGTCTCATCCTGATGTAATTTAATTAGATAGTACGTAATCACAGAACTGATTTTTTTTTATCGGAGACGATACATGGGTTTTTTGTTCATTGACCTTTGAGGATTTCCTTTGTACATATTAAATCAAGAATTTTTAAATATTGGTTGAAATTAAAGCGTCCAGATAATTTTTACTCAAAGCATGTTATGATGACATGTTGGAAACTAAATATCCTTGGATTCTTTATTTAAATCAGTAACTTTGAACTGTCAGTCTTGGGTAAATGTTTGAAGAAATCAGTTACTGTTCTGATCAATTTTACAGTAATGTATTCAAACAACGTTCTCTTTTGACAACTTCCTTAAAGAATGTTTTATGAAGGTTATGAAGGAAATGTATTTGATGTGGTGAAAATGCTACGCAGACATTCGTATTGATTTGATTAAAACATATCATTTTAAATACTGTAGTATGTTTAAACGTATTCAGTTACTCAAAGTAGAAAATATGAAAGAACTTAACAATTTAGGAATATATTTATCACTAGCAAATAAACTAAAGGAAAGATTTTTTAAAAGATTTTAATTAGAATATATTCATTTTTAATGATTATTTCTCTGTTTCCCTGTAACAAATCTGACAAATTAGCTGATTGAATTATAAATCATGTAAGAGTGGATGCCTTTGTCCATTAATGTTATATACTATTTTATCCAATAAGTTGTAAAACTTATGGAATAAAGTTGAATTTAATACAGTTGTTTTATGAATAACGGGATCATCACTGGAGTACATGTAACCAATTCACTGTTGTAACCCAATATATTAATGTAAAGTATTCCCACATCACAAAACCTTTGGTAGATAGTGTGTAAATAGTTATTTAATGTGACATTATAACGTTAGTTATACTATCATCTCGGCAGCAGTGAACCTGTGACGTAGGAGGCTGACCAACCTCGTTATCAGAATGAAATTTTGCATATACAATGTAGGTCAGTTGTCCAGATGGGCCCATGCTGTGCCCTGTATCTCAGCGTGTATATACACAACCCCAGGAGTGTGAGGGTAATTTGACTGGCTTTTCAGAAACTAACCTATAGACAACTTTAACCTTTTTGTGTCTAAAACCCTTTAATGTCGGGACTGTCGATGACTGTTTTATAGATAGCAGATAGGTATATGTGTAATGAGACATTGTGCACTATTGGGGTTTTATAGTGAATAGCGGATATGTGGTATTTAAAAAAAAATGTCCACGTCTATGTTGTGTATACGTATTACGTATATTTGTGCTTTAAAAGTTACATTGTATGCTTTTTGTTATTTAATGCTGGCTTTTTGGTTTGGTTTGGTTTTGTTTATTTTGTTTAACGCCCTATGAACAGCTAAGTTCATTTAAGGACGGCCTCCGGTGCGTGCGACATGCATGCGTGTGGCGAGTGAGTATGTGTGTTTTGGGAGTCTGCGGTATGTTCATGTTACGTCTCCTTGTGATAGGCCGGAACTTTTGCCGATTTATAGTGCTACCTCACTGAAGCATATTGCCGAAGACACCAAGCAGCATACCCCACCCGGTCACATTATACTGACAACGGGCGAACCAGTCGTCCCACTCCTTGTCTGCTGAGCGCTAAGCAGGAGTAGCAACTACCACTTTTAAAGACTTTGGTATGTCTCGGCTAGGGGACAGAACCCAAAGCCTTCCTCACAGCAGCGAACGCTCAGCTAAAGGCCAAAAGTGAGGCATTGTCAAGGGAGACATTAGGAAGAAGAAAGTTGTTAAGAAAGAAGAGAAACGATAAGATCCCAAATTTAGTCGCCTCTTACGATCATGCAATGGGGGCAGCAGGTACAATGTTTCACATATTTTGGTTTGGTTTGGTTTGGTTTATTTTGTTTAACGTCCTATTAACAGCTAAGGTCATTTAAGGACGGCCTCCCGTGCGTGTGACCAATACATGCGTGTGATGGGTTGGTATGTGCGTTTTGGGAGGCTGTGGTATGTTCGTGTTAAGTCTCCTTATGATAGGCCGGAACTTTTGCCGATCTATAGTGCTACCTCACTGAAGCATACTGCCGAAGACACCCAGCAGAACCGGGTATCTGCCTGTTCTGTTTATATATAAGTACAAATATTTTAGTATGGATTGCCCTCAAAACTGCAGATTTCAGAAAACTACATCAAAAAAGAACAATTGGACATTGTTACGTAGCCTACAAATTGGGATTTAGGGCTATTATTGAAAGAGGCGACATATGACTGACACTTGCCATGAAACTGGCATGTTTAATACGATATTATGGAAATTCTACCCGCCAGGTCTTCGGCATCATCATTAGGGAGGTATACAGTGAAATGTCCTCTCTCGCTTGCCAGCTCTACGGCTTGCAGCAGTACTTGAATCAATCTCAAACATGCTTTTTAATCGGGGTTGATGAACACTTTAACCATTTAACCGAGTGGTTAAAACCAAGCCGTGAAAAAACGCTTGAAGTGTTTAAACCTTAAACATGTTTGAGTATAAAAACAGGCCTCATGTTTAATCTTCGACACTATACTTTGAAGAACACGCATATGTGCGATCGCCAACATTTAATTATATTTTCGGATAAATGTCAGTCAGGAGATGTGATAGCAATGGGTTAAATCATTGTTTCCTTGTGTTGTAGTCATGACACCAGCAGTGACTCAATATATACGGTATTAATTTGTTAATGTTCGGTAATTGTCTTGTTTTTTAAAAAGCGTCCTGAATTGGTCTTGATTTATTTACGGGTTACATTATCTGATCACATACGCGTGAGCTTACGTCAAGCTTCGGCTGTTTTTGTTTGTTTTTGTTTTTATGTAAAGCTGAGGACATAAAATACTTTCAAATACAATAATTCGTGTTAAATGAGAATAATTTCATAATAGATGGCAAAGAAAACACAATTTACGGAAATAAAACGGGCACTGTTTTTTAGGCGTTTTAATATTAAACTGTTGTAATGTGTGGAAAATCGGCACGTGATCCGATGTTTTCATACTGCATTCTTACTGTTTTCATGGTCAAATGATTTGGTTTCACCTAGTATGTTCATATAAAGACTCAACACTCAGAATGTAAATATATTATCATGAATTCTTGATTTCGTCCGTACATCTTCGTTATGATGTAATGTATTGATTTTCTTCGTGTAATTGAGCCAGGGTCATTTACACTAGCTATAATCTGATAATACAGGATATTACCAAGAATTATCACTTGCACACGAAGATGTGAGTGAATGCGTGATGTATTGCTGGGTGTGGCCCGTTTCGACTACTATTACAATTAATTTGATATGCTGGCGGCTAAATGTTATAATATTTTCGCGTGTTTGCTTCCAATACTCCAGTCTAGTATTCAAAACCGTCAAAAGTCGTCAGACCGGGGATGAAAACCCTAAATACAGACAACAATTTGATGCTGCCTCTTTGATCTCGCCATTTCAAATCGATAACCAATTTTCTAAATTTGTTAGGCGCTCTTGTAAAGCTTTTAAATCGGAAGCCTCAAATGATCATTGTTTTTGTTACGGACAATCGAAACTATGTTGAAAACAATGAAGCCTCTGATCTGTCCGCGTGTGTTACTCCATCGTTTTCAGTGAGTCTGAACTATCAAGTTCTGCGCTATTACAGGGAGACTGACACGCAAGTGGGATTATATTGTGTTGATAATTAAACAAAGCAAACACAAAATTTAATAATTTACTCGTCAGTTCTGTCTGTTTTCTAAACTGAATTTCAATGTTCGGTGTTCAACATCACTATTTTGACTTTTTCGTTGGCTCATGTGTTATCGCCTGGTCATGTGACCGGCAAGAAATACTTCATTAACACTTTGCCAGTGGATATGGCCAGTGCACCTCATGATCGTATATTTTCGTAAAAATTAACACGATACTGATACACTTACTTATCATATTTCAGAAAAATGATGTAACTTTTTATTAAATACAACCAGACAAGAACTTGAACTCAAAATTTAACACGAGTCTTGGACACAATTACATTTAATTTCACATGAAGTATTCAAATCTAATCTATACATTTTAAAGTTTTTCCCCACAAACCTGACACGAGATAGATTGAAAAATGAATATTACACAAAGAAATTAGAAGTTTTATTTTTGTCCAGCTAGGATAATGGACGGGAAAACAAGGAATGTAAATTACGAGTTTGGCATAGTGGTTCATGATTACAAAAAAATAAATAATGATACTGGTTGCGCGCTTATACCTCGGAATACCTGACAGATTTTAACATGTCTGTTATTGTATGTTTTATTTGTAACTATTAACATTGTCACTTTCGCCAGTCTGTACCACAAGATATGAATATCCATAGCCAGTGTTAGCATTTTAAAACAATATTCAGTAAGTGTTCGTTTGCTTTTGGGGGTAACAACCAAGATGACTAGGTTACTTTGTTTGCTAAATGTTGTTTAATTTAGTACATATATTCGTACTCACCATTGACTGGTCCTTATGAACTTGGTGTGTGTGTTGATGAGCCTTTAAGAATGCAATAGATATGATAGTTTTATTCATTAAATCTTGTATAACATATATGCATGGAACGTTACAATAGCATAACAGAAAGTCATTTTACATTCATTAACTTCCAATCCAACATCAATTGTGTATCATTTGCAAAGTGATACTCGCGTTTCATGGAGATTAATAACACAGGAATCACGTGCCTATTTGGTCAATAGAACTAGCCTCGCTCACACAGAGTCGGGTATTCCATCACTGCCTTAGCATCATCGCATACTAAACACAAAATGGATAACTTCACAGAGCTTGGGGTAAGTGTTAACGTTTTAAAACAGTTACCTGGATACATTATTATTTTCTATTATGTATTTACCTTAAACTTTTTATTTTGGAAGGAATGTCATTTCAACATTGTTAACAAATAATACTATAACATATTCAACATAATTCGACATGTGGTAAGGATGAGGTGAGGGTCAGGGGCGGGGAAGAAGATTTCCTAGATGGTAGGGTAAATAATTGTAAAATTGGTGGAGTTGACCTCTATCGGCTCGGACGGGGTCAAAAAGGTTATTTTGAATAAACAACTTGACGTATACATGTAACTTTACATTTGAGATCACTTGTATTTGACTGGAAGCCTTCGTAGGTGGTAGAAATTTAAAAAAATCAAGTGATAGCGATTGACCTCAAGGGGGCGATGTCGTTATACAGATGATTTAGTTTGGTTTGGTTTATTTTGGTTTAACGTCCTATTAACAGCTAAGGTCAAGTATACACCAGAAATCACTCGTATTTGCCTTGGTGCATCCAAAAATGAGAGGCTGTCCTACAATAGGGCTGAATTTTATACAACCTAATCAGGCTTTTAGTTATGTTACGAATACGTTTCCCTTTTGGGGATCAGGCAATCCGTACCATGCACTATAACTTTAACTGTCATTTTGTTTTCCGGGTCCGAAGATTCAAAACCAGTTAAGTTGAAAACACTCGGGGGTTTGAGGGGAGAGGCAAAGTAGAAAAAAATATAGCACATGTGAAACATTGTTGATACCGTTTCACTTAAAAATGCTTATTTTTGATGACTGTTGCACAATAAATAGAATACCTGATGAGTGTCCTAAAAAATCAAAGGGCCAAAAAGCTCTGAGAAACGTAAGGGTCTGAGGTCTTAAAATCAGGAATTTAAAATTGAATTTTATAGTCAGACAGCTACATTTGTATCAGATGAAATTCCTTAAACTGGTTATTCCTATTCTATATATATTCAAGAAAACATGTACATGTAATACATATTTATCTGCTGAAAACTTTCCAATAGCAAAGTATAGTTCTTCCCTGACTTTTTTCTTTAATGTTTGTGGAAGATTATTGATATACTTCTGAATTAGTAAAGCTGCTAGTAAACTTTGAAAATAATTACTGAAAGACAAATCGGTCTATTAACGGTTACCTGTACAACATGCAGAGATAAAATCCAAGATGTACACAGCCCAAGTTTTTTTTAAATTTAGATTATAAGATGTTAATTTTGTTTGTGTTGGGTATATCGCTTTGTGAAAAGCCAGTGTAATTTTAAGACAGGGTATCCTTGTAGCAGTTGGTGACTACATCACTGAACAACACATAACGGTTCGTTTATTTGCTGCGCCTCGATTTCACACCGACACGAATATGAACCGTCGAAAGAAAGTTGGTTTCAAGTTGGCCGCTCAAACTCAACATTAAAGAAGATTTTTCTTACAGAAAGTGCTTGTTTGAGATGGCATTTCAGGTCCATAGGTCAACGGTCGAGGTAACCGTTACTAAAAATACAAAATTAGTTTCTCGTGAAAACTTTAGTTCTGGTAGGCACATCAAACTCTAAATTGATGCAGTTTTTTTATTGATCACAAGCGCTTGCATGGAATTGTTTATTAAACTTCAAAACACCGAGGTCACCCAGGTTGTAGGGTTCTCAACACGACTGGTGATTTAAAACATGATGTGACAGAATATTAATATTCTGTAGATACAGGAAACGATTTTCTGGATAATGAAATGTATAATTATTAAATTTTCGATCTTCGATACTCTGAATAACCCATAATGAATCCGAACGGGTAATTGCTTTGGTATTGCTGTTGATTTCAACTTCATTAAAGGCCAAATCAATTCCTTTTGCCTCACCTGAGAAAAATGAATGCGTTATTCTGTAGACGGCGGGAAGACAGCTCACTAGCATTGAATAGCATGATACTAATGAACATTGTAGTATGAGAAGTACATGTAGAACGTATGCGACATTATTGTGATTTCTATTAATATAGAGGCTTTTTGTATGCGTCCATTACAATAAATTAGATATACTGTAGTACATTACCTGTTCTACCTGTCTAAACGGAATGATTATGAGCACGCGGCGCTCTGATTCAGAATATACTTATTGATATTAACAATGCTACTTAGGAAAATCATAAAACGAAGAATTGCTTAAAACACTTAACGATTAATCAGTTTAAAAGCTTATATTTGTTATGATTTTGCAAACGGGATTGTAGATTAAAGGACACGACATCTACATTGTAATTAACTATCGCACGAAAGTCAGTTAATCGTTTGAGTAGGTTTTATGTTTCCTGTAATTCATAAAGTGTTTTACCTTCTATCTCCGGACAGATGCCCTTATTAGCAGGTTCCTGATATTTATAACACCAGTACATTACAATAAATTAAATCAAAAACCAATTTGCTAACGACATAACGAAGCGACAGACTATCGACATAGTTGCCAGGTGATCATGTCAGTGAATTTTATTACGGACGTCAACATTTTAGTTCGTCTGTCCGCTGTACCCCTTTGTTTGGCAGGGATTTCCTCCTTACGCCCGTGCAGACAGGGTTCAGAATACATTCGCTGTATTCAACTAAAAGGGGCAATGATCTGTGACATTATTTTCCTCAGCCTAATGCTAAGGTAATGCAAGGACGGTCTCCCGTGCGTGCGATATGCATGTGTGTAGTGAGTGCCTATGTGTGTTTTGGGAGGCTGCGGTATGTTTCTGCTAAGTCTCCAAGTGATAGGCCAGATCTTTCGCCGATTTATTGTGCTACGTCACTGAAACTTACTGTAGAAGACACCCAACAGGACACCCAACCCGGTCACTTTATACTGACAACGCTAAGCCCAGGGCAACGACTGCATGTCAACAGCATACCCATATATTTTTGTATTTTCTTGTTGTAACCCAGAAAGCGGTGGCTTTAGAGTTAATTCCTCGCACCGTTGTGAATATGGAATATTTGTATCGAAATGTATTTCCATATACAATGTAGCAATGGGTTCTGAAAACAAACGTTTTCTGAAAACATAAACAAACGAATTTGTCCCCTCACTGCCAACAATATTTTAACAAATTCATCATCATAAGATCAAACAAAACCAATAACATAGCTTCCCCTTTTGTCATCGAAACACTTCTGTAAAACAATCAAATGTGGTGAGCTAAAAACAAAAATAGATTTGGACAATGATACAAATCTGTGAAGAAAGAATTATCGCTGCCTCCTCCGAGCTAAAGGGCCTGTTTCCAAAATGGCCCCTTCTCTGATTCAAATTTCCTGTTGGTGGTGTATTGCCCATGCCGTTGTGGTCACAAATCTATAAAGTATAAAGATTTAGGTCACTTGGTTTGTGTTTTATGGCTCCTCAAAGTTGTACCTTTCAGAAGCTGTCTAAGTGTTGATAAAATGTGCATGTTATGTAAAATATTAATGAAAATCTAATCAAATGATGGTCAACGTAAAGAATACATTCATGGCATGATTGTGACAAAAAATCATGTTTCCATCGCGCCATTTGGCTGTTTTATGGAAGAAACAATCTCAAAAATGCCATTTTCGATGATAACATTTTAGACACAAAAACTGTGTTTTTTTTTTTTTAGAGAATACACCCTTTTATGGGCGTTGGATGCAAACCAATTTTTATCCTATTAAACAGTACGTACATGTAATATGCTATTGATGAGAGGAAAAATTATCAACATGTAAGTGGTGGAACATTTTCAAATCTTGGGTTGAATTAACCTACGGTTGAATTGCCGATTTTCGACTTTCTTTAGATAATTAACAAATACACGAGAGTATTTGCTCGGTATGTTGAGAATATGTAAACAGATATGAAAAAAGTGAGAGAAACACTTTTTCATAAAAAAAAATCCAAGATGGCTACTTCACAAGTCCCCGTGGTTGAAGACATTGGCTGACAAATAGACAGAACAACAAACAAAACGTGTTCCTTATGATTTTGGTTGGTTTTCGCATTTACGGGAGTGTTCATAGCTACGGGCGATTGTATAATACCTATATTTATAAGTTTGGTTAGTCACATGGTAACGGGGATCTTTCATATCGAGCCCCAAACATACTTTCGACATATGCACTCCGTTGCCGCATGGAAAACTATTTCAAGTTTTGTCGGAATTTCTTCACCTGTGGTTGTAATGGTCAAGGGTTTTCCAGCGCCCTGTAATACCCAAGGTAGTACAAGATACTGGAGATGTGCGCGCACATTCCAATCGTTCTCACTCCATCTGGGCACTGGCAGTAGTAGTCCTTTATTGGGGCATCATCATCAGGTAAAACGGTAAACCGTATCCAAACGTTATATTTCGTTTGGCTTTTGTGTCGAGAATGTATTTGACATCGGAGAAGGTCTGGGGAGTGCTGGTAAAGCCACACCTCATAGTCTCCGTCATCACTTAAATGTTCGGCGATGTAACCAGGAGCCAGAGATATCTGATACGTTCCACACGTAATGGTTCTCAAGTAATCGAGATCGAGACGGGGAAACAGTACGGAAGATGCATCCATCTTGACAAACTCGGACCTTGCCCGTCTAGATAGATACGGAACTGTCTTGACTCTCTGAGCTAAACCATTCGGTGTTGTCAAAGCGGTCCTTCATACGTTCAGCCATTAGCCTATCTTTGGCATCTCTCTCTGGAGATCTCTGGTAGATCGGTCCTCTAATACCATTCAGACAGGCTGTGACGGTTCGAAGCAAATTTATACTATGTTGCGAATTACAATTTCGAGATAACCTTCTTTTATTTACGACCTTATGTCTGTGATGCTCAATATGACAACTTTATAAAAATACGGGGGCAGGCTCCTATGGAGAATTAACATTACTAGAAACAGGCCCTTTAAAGAACATTCTTGCACAGAATACAGTGTTTCGCATCCAAAAAAAGTGTCATAAATTCCTTTTCTGGATTTAGGTCATGTCTGAAATACCGGAAATGAGAATGCTGCCAAGGCAGTACTTAACAGACAAGACGACATCAGACTGTCATATAATTTTGAAACGTTGATTTTGAACCCATTTAAATTAAACTGGCATGAACATTGGTAACAAACGGTAAACAGACTGCGTGATATTCAACCTTAAGTGGGCGTATGTGTTAACAGTACAGCAAACCGCCGAGAGGAAGTTATCCTCTCGCATTTGCGCATTAGCGATAGATACATGACTCACAGCTATATTGATGAGAGGAGGATATTCCCTTTCGTCATGCATGCGATCGACCTTGTGAAGCATTTTATGATCCAGGGCTCCGATTTTAAACAGACTCCTGAGATCTTGTATAACGTTGCGTCTATGAAATGCTTGTTTTGATACAGTTTCAGCATTGCTGAACTTGATTGTTTGCGTGCAGTAAAGCGATACTGTAAAATATTACGTTAAACTTTTCGCGGTGTGCATTGGTTTGGTTTGGTTTATTTTGTTTAACGTCCTATTAACAGCTAAGGTCATTTAAGGACGGCCTCCCGTGCGTGCGACATGTATGCGTGTGCTGAGTGCGTATGTGTGTTTTGGGAGGCTGCGGTATGTTCGTGTTAAGCCTCCTTGTGATAGGCCGGAACTTTTGCCGATTTATAGTGCTACCTCACTGAAGCATACTGCGACACCAGGCACACCCCCCCGGTCACATTATATGCAACGGGCAACCAGTCGTCCCACTCAAATTGCTGAGGCTAAGCAGAAGCATACATTTAAAGACTCTGGTAGTCTCGGTAGGGACAGAACCAAGCCTTCCTAAGGGCGAACGCTCAACTAGAGGCAAAAGTCTTCAGGGAGACATGGAAAAGAATTTTCAGAAGAAGAGAAAAATAAGATCCAAATTTAGTCGCTCTTACGCGTGGGGCAGCAGGACATCTTACGACCTCAGGCAGCGCGGTGTGCTATTATCGCTCTGATGAAAAATATTTTCGCGTTGCGAGTCATTGGCAACATTCGGACATGAAACTCGCGACGATCGGGCCAGAAAATACTAAACTTGATCACTGAAGTTGTCATTGGTTGAAGTGGACATGCTTACGTGTGTGGCAGAAAACTCCGATAATATCGATATTAGCGTGATTCAGTTTTTACATTAAAATAACATGAGAACTGATTGCAATTGGCCGAAAGTAAGATAACTATCGTATCGTACTGTATGGTAAATTAATAAATTATCCGTGTATTGTTGAATGCAGTGTTAACGAAGTATTTTGATTATCAAATGCAATTGAACACCTCTTGATTATTTCTTATCAAACTATTACCTGTAAACCTGCTCCCTCAAGCTAGGTAAATCGTCACTCGTGGTCAAGTTGAAAGGATCGGACGTCAGGTCATGCCGAGTGACGTGATAAGCATTCATATCTAGTCAAAACAACCAGAGGTGTCTCAATTAGCGATTGCTAATTTTGCAGGTATGGAATAAGTTTGGTAGCAATTAAATACGACTTGGCAATTAAAAAGCAGACATATTGATGTTCTGACTTATTTTTACCAATATCAACAGACCTATTTCTACAGTAGCCCTTTCGTATTTTCTATATATTAAACGGACCATTCATTACAGTAAACTATCGAAAGTTTCTGATTCAAATAAAAAAAAAATAGTAACCACGCGGAGACTCAACACTAAGATTTCTAATGCAAGCAAGTTGATCTATTTTGTCACAAATGAAACGTGTGCTGTTTTGGGACCTATAGCTACACAATGGCCAACTTTGATTTAGGTTTATTTTGTTTAACGTCCTATTAACAGCCATGTTCATTTAAGGACGTGTCAGGTCTTGGAGGTGGATGAAAGTCGGAGTACCCGGAGAAAAACCACCGGCCTACGGTCAGTACCTGGCAAATGCCCCACGTAGGTTTCGAACTCGCAACCCAGAGGTGGTTTGGTTTGGTTTATTTTGCTTAACGTCCTATTAACAGCTAAGGCCATTTGAGGGCTAGTGATAAAGTGTCGGGACACCTGAACAACTCGGCCACCGACCAGCTTTGCGATTAATATACATGTACAGTAACGTAGAAGCGATCATAATTATGAAGAAAGTTTAAAGATCAATCAACACTAAATTAGATGAAATACTATCATTTTACTAATCAAACAAATTAGTATAGCCATGTCTCAGACAAATGACCGACTATGACAACGTTACACATCACGGACGACATAATTAGCCGACATGCCAGGAACTTGCGTTTTGGATATTAGTGTATTTAGTTTATTTGGTGGAAATATTCGCGTACCATTTTCACGAGTTATTATATTCGCGTGAAGATATTTTCGCGGAGATTTGATGATCGCGAAATAAGCGAACATTTCCTCTTTTACAGTATGTCGGTCAATTTTATGTCGAATTCTTGAACGAAATTTATAGTAAATCTACTAACAGTAATGTAATAAAGTTTTAAATGAGATAACAAGTACTATTATCAAATGCTAAAGTCATTTAAGGACGGTCTCCCGTGTGTGTGAGATGCATGAGTGTAGTGTTTGTGTTATGGGAGGCTGTGGTATGTACGTGTTTTTTTCTCTCTGTGCAGTTTTGCTGTTTTTGTATTGTTTGATGACTTGGAAAGCATTCAGAACCAAATAGCACTAGAAAAAAACACTTGAATAAAATAAAAATAAATAAAACAGTAGTTTAAATCTTACATGTACCAGTACCTGATAATTATTATACATTCGTGTCATTAAATATATAAAAAAAATAATGGTTGTAAATATATTGAATGTTAGCAATCATATGTTATGGTAGTCTTCATAGGATTAACGCATAGCACGTTAAACGAATAAAACCGAAACCAAAACTATAAAATATCTTACGAATTTGCTCAAAATCTGCACACTCTAATATGATATGTTCAACTATGAACGGCTTCTCACTAGGATGAAAATAAAATGTATCCTCATTTCTTAATAAATAAGTGTATAACGTGGTTGTGACCTACGCGCAGACGCAAGAAAACAACTCGTTTATCTGCTCTATTGAAGGTGCATGTTCCCTCTAAAGTTTTAATTTCAAATAACATATCATAGATTATCTTATTTGAGTCCAACGGTTTTGCAAATTCGTTTTGAAAACTAATGCTGAATTTATAGGTCTACCTTATTGAAACAACCCCTGCAGGGGCCGCGGTGGCCGAATGGTTAAGACGTACCGACACTTTAACACTAGCCCTCCACCACTGGGTTGCGAGTTCGAAACCTACGTGGGACAGTTGCAAGGTACTGACCGTAGGCCGGTGGTTTTTCTCCGGGTACTCCGGTTTTCCTCCACCTCCAAAACCTTGCACGTCCTTAAATGACCCTGGCTGTTAATAGGACGTTAAACGAAAAACAAACCAAAAAAACAAACGAAACAACCCCAGTTAAACAAATATGGAATAAATGGTAACTGTGGCCACAGCATCTCATAATGCAACCCCCTCCCCCCCTCCCCATCCCAAGCTGCCCTGCAGGTAGGGCGTAGGAATTGTACCTGCTGCCCCCATTGCATGATCGTAAGAGGCGACTAAACTTGGGATCTTATCTTTTGTCTTCTTTCTTAACAACTTTCTTCTTCCTAATGTCTCCCTTGACAATGCCTCACTTTTGGCCTGAAGTTGAGCGTTCGCCCTGTGAGGAAGGTTTTTGGTTCTGTCCCCTGGCCGAGACATACCAGAGTCTTTAAAAATGGTAGTTACTGCTCCTGCTTAGCGCTCAGCAAATTAGGAGTGGGACGACTGGTTCGCCCGTTGTCAGTATAATGTGACCGGGTGGGGTGTGCTGCTGGGTGTCTTCGGCAGTATGCTTCAGTGAGGTAGCACTCTAAATCGGCAAAAGATCCGGCCTATCACAAGGAGACTTAACACAAACATACCGCAGCTTCCCAAAACACACATACGCACTCACCACACGCATGCATGTCGCACGCACGGGAGGCCGTCCTTAAATGACCTTAGCTGTTAATGTCACGGTGGTCAAACTTTAATAGTCTGACCAACACCTGTACACGTAAAGTGTGTATAGATACTTGCGCTGTGTATCGTGTATAATGTTTGTACAAGTCCCTGTGTCATATAATGTCCTATGTACCTGTGTATATAGTTGTTATGGTGACGTATGAGAGGTGAGCGCAAGGATTGGTTGAGTGTGTCACTTTGACCCTGCATGACCCTATACCCGTGCACGTGGAAAACCTTACCTGGGCCTTGCCCAGGTGAGTGCAGCCACAACGGCTATAGACCCCACACAAGCCACACGTCCGGTATAAGCCTGTGTGCTTTATGGCCACAGTGCTTCTAGGTAAGTTTATTTAATTTAAAATAATAATATAAATACATATTTAATGTATTTTAGCTATTTGATATATAAAATACATTAAACTAATATATTTGCATTTTAAATATCTTGCCCTTAATATGTTAAAATATTGAACTTATGACATACACGTGGTCGGGCTCCATAGGGTCAAAGCTATTGTAAAAATAATGTATTATAATTGTTAATTGTAAAAGTGTAACTATGGAATAAAATAGAATATAATATAAACATATATAATATACCTAAATGAATATTTAATGCGTTAAGTATTAAATAATGTAATTGTCGGCATCGTTCACACGTGTCCGTATGTATTTTAGGTATTGTTCTTTTTATTTCAGGTCACTGTCTCTGTGTGTGTCTGTTTTTATGTCCAATAAACTGTTTTAAATGTTAAACATCGTTGGTGCATAATTTAAGAAGATAATCCACATATTTATAATACTCGTGTGACATTAATAGGACGTTAAACAAAATAAACCAAACCAAACCAAACCAAACCCCATCCCAAGAATGTCTCTGGATTAATTTGGTCAAAATTAATTCTGTCATTTATGACTAGTAGCTAATTAAAAGAAAAGATCACGGACGAAGGCCACCGCGCCATTAAAAATCGAGGGTTTTTAAACTGAACTTCTTTTATATCATCTTTGGAACCAAATTTAAATGGTTGTTATTGAACAGTTTTGACTTCCTGGCTTATTAATAACTGAAGGGCGTTAGTATTTTGCTCTCCTTTCATCGATTTAGAGTTAGAATTGTAATTTCATTAATATTCTGTGTTAACAATATACAAACAGCATCAGATCCGTGATATTACACCAAGACGAACACAAACCTAAAACCCGTGCAATAACCGGGAAGTAATACGGGCAGTTCCCTTTTCAGAGGATAATAGAGAGCTTAAGAATAAGGCCCGCTATATCCCACTGCATGTTTTCGTAGAAATCGAATATAAAAATGGTAGTTGCTACTCCTGCTTATCGCTCAGCATTTTCAGAGTGTCACGACTGGTTTGGTTTGGTTTTATTTGTTTAACGTCCTATCAACAGCTAAGGTCGGCCTCCCGTGCGTTCGATATGCATGCGTGTGGTGAGTGCGTATGTGTGTTTTAGGAGGCTGCGGTATGTTTGTGTCAAGTCTCCTTGTGATAGTCCGGAATTTTTGCCGATTTATAGTGCTACCTCACTGAAGCATACTGCCGAAGAAACCAAACAGGACACCCCACCCGGTCACATTAGCCTATACTGACAACGGGCGAACCAGTCGTCCCACTACTAATATCCCGAGCGCTATACAGGAGTAGCAACTACCATTATTAGTATACCGTTATAAAGACTTTGGTATGTTTCGGCCAGGGGACATAACCCAAAGCCTTCTTCACAGGGGCGAACGTTCAACTAAAGGCCAAAAATGAGGCATCGTCAAGGGAGACATTAGGAAGAAGAAAGTTGTTTAAGAAAGAAGAGAAAAGATAAGATCTCCCCAAACTTATTCGCCTCTAAAGATCATGCGATTGGGACCGCAGGGCAGGTACAATTCATTTGCCCGTAGTCGGTATAAAGTGACTTGGTGGGGTGTCCTGCTGGGTGTTTTCGGCTGTATGCTTCAGTTAGGTAAAACTATAAATCGGCAAAAGTTCCGGACTATTATCAAGAGACTTTACACGAACACGCCGCAACCTCCTAAACACACATACGCACTCACCACACGCATGATTTTCGCAAGCACGAGAGGCCGTCCTGGAATGACCTTAGCTGTTGATAGGACGTTAAACACAAAAAACCAATTTGGTTTGGTTTATTTTGTTTAACGTCCTATTAACACCACGATACTAGTCATCATATAAAAATGGCCGTTGCGAGAAATTCTTGACCATCTAGATTTTAATTAGACTGATAAATTACTTAAGCTATTTATTTAATCATGAACTAGCTAGTATTCAAAACAACACGCCAAAGAATACGTGGTGGGTTAAATGTAAGTAGATAATGCATTTCGATTGACTTAATATAATATGCTTTCATTTGTGAAAACAATTATTTTTCTTCATATGATTCAATAGAGATGTACACGTATGTTTGTCTATTTTCAGAATGTGACCTCGAGGTCTGGGGCTGCTGTCAGTATTGGAACGTATGTCGTGTTGACACTTTCAGTGATAGGATTGGTAGAGAATGGTGTGATAGTCGTCCTACTTTTCACCCGACCACTTCTACGACAACGACCTCATGTTATCTTCACTTTGAGCCTTAGCTGCAGTGATTTTCTGTCATCATTAATTGTTATTCTTATCATCAGCGCACGGTTCCAGACGACAATATATAGCAAAGGCTTTTGTTCATTTACATACACAGCTAGTGTGATCTGCTTTGGCACGTCTTTGCTTCAAGCATTGATTATCTCCCTTGAGAGGGTTCTCGCTATCAGTTCATCATCAACGTATATTCGAGTATTCCAGGGATACAGGAAGTACATTGTTTTACTAACTGCTTGGCTCGTTCTTTCAATATACACGTTGGGTATTGTCACTGCCTTTCCAATAACGGGTACAACTATCGGTTGTGTTAGAACATTTATGTATGATAAAGAGAGCTATTTTGGAATAAGTCTCGGAACACAAGTTATTTTTATCCCACTTGTGTTGGGCACTCTTGTTTTATACGGGATCGCTGTTTGTCGGCTGAATAAAAGAATGAAGCAAGTAAGTTTTACGAATGAGTCGGCGCCGCAAGGTATAAATTTCAGAGTAAGAGTCAACGAGGAAAGTGCAACATCCAGCCAGACAAAGATTGTTAATGAATCGCGTTCTAATACAAACGTATCTAGCTCTCAACCAGGTAATTGTAACTATATGAACAAACTTCGCGTCTTTCCGCTCACACAAGGTGCCTCAAATAGTTCAGCGTCCGCCACAACAGCCTCCACGGATGGAACACCTTCAACTAAGGAAACAAAACTTCTTAAGAAAGAGACATGCAACATTCGTAAACTGAGTGGTGCCCTCAAGACAGTGGCATTAGTCCAGCTATGCTTGTTTGTTTCATTTGTACCGCTTTCCTTTGCTCGGATTTTGATACTAATTGGAGTGAAAGAAGCTCTTGCCGCAGAAGGTATTTTGTCAATTTTACCACTTCTGCACCCAGTCATCAATCCCATTTTGTACGTTTGGCTCATCAAGGAATTTCGCATGGCACTGCTTTGCAAAAAGTAGATGCTAGTTTTCGATTGGTGAATGGCCAACAGTGTATACGTTGACGAGTTTAAATATAAAACGTGTATGAAACGTGTAGAGGTATTCTGAGAGGTATTCTGGCATTGCCAAACTTTTTAGTTAACCTTGTTATATATTGTGTGGACAGTAAGCCATGAATGTATTTATATATATATATATATATAGAACAATGGAATCAACACAACTGTGTTTCGCTAACGTTTTCAGGCCTAACAGCCATCTTCAGACGATACATTTTTTATGAAGCCTTAGTAGCTTCATTATGACGTCATACATAGTGTATAAAGAATGGGAGATCATTACGTTATTGCTTACAGTATACTTACATTTGTTCGTTAAAGGTTTAGTATCAATCAAATATGTATGTAAAATTTTAAGAATTAACTGGCATTTTCATTACAAGCATTTCCCAGTTGCAGTCTTTTTGTAGTAACTGCATCAGTCATTTTGGAACCTCCAAAATGTTTCTTTCCCACATGTGTCCAAGGGTTTCACTGATGTGGATTTTACGCGTTTCTGGTGTTCAATTTGTCGTTTATGGATCCGTACTCTTTCGCGTAGCGCGTTTCCCGTTTGGCCGATGTAGTGTTCATTGTTGTACGATGAAGTCCATATCATTCCTAAGAAGCTAGGTATGAACTGGCAAATAGGTATGAGTATGATATTCAGAAAAATACTTATGGTGTGTGTAGCTGGTTCTGCTACTATCGGTCTTAGCTTAAGACCCGAAGGTCTAAGAACTGTTATGTATTCTGAATTTTGTAACCTAATAGCCTCTTGGATTGGATTAACGTTCTATTTGGGACTTTTCGAAAAGCTGAAACAACTGCCGCATTTAAAATAAAAACAAGAGTCGGGTATTTATTTTCCTTATTTGTTAGTTGTTAATGCCTTCGGTAATTACCGATTAATATTCTTGATCATTTAATTTATCCAGACGTTTTTTGTTACATTGAGAATCCTTCATAAGTATGGCTCAGCCTTTTTAGTGTGTATCATGCACTATTACGTGTCAAATATCATTATAGACCAAATAACCAGCAGTATCCGTCAAAATCAATCTTGGCCTTCAACTTAGGACCAACGGGAACCCATATGTGAAGTTTGAGAAATATCATTCCCTTTTTTTTTATTTCAAGATATAGCGATAGTGAATGGGCACATCGAGGGACCAAGGGTGACCTACTTATTTACCAAGTACTTTTTTTAAAGAAATAGCGATAACAAGAATCGTTTACGAACGGATCGCGGACGCCGGGCGATTTGAATAGAACATATGTTAAGCCAATAAAGCCAAAAAGAGATTCTAGAGTTTGGTTTGGTTTGGTTTATTTTGTTTAACGTCCTATCAACAGCTAAGGTCATTTCAGGACGCCCTCCCGTGCGTGCGACATGCATGCGTGTAGCGAGTGCGTATGTGTGTTTTGGGAGGCTGTGGTATGTTCGTGTTAAGTCTCCTTGTGATAGGCCGGAACTTTTGCCGATTTATAGTGCTACCTCACTGAAGCATACTGCCGAAGACACCCAGCAGGACACCCCACCCGGTCACACTATACTGACGACGGGCGAACCAGTCGTCCCACACCTTGTATGCTGAGCGCTAAGCAGGAGCAGCAACTACCATTTTGAAAGACTCTGATATGTGTCGGCCAGGGGACAGAACCCAAAGCCTTCCTCACAGGAGCGAAGATTCTAGAGGGACTATCCGCTATGTAAATGAGACAGAAATATAAGGATTAATACGCTTTGTACTGAATTCACGGCGTAAATACGTATGACATGAAAACATGTTACACACCTGTGAAAGATGTTAAAAAAACGACGTACCACATATAAATGTTTGCATCAACAATTTGTTATCCAATATACAGTACTGATATGACCCGATTCGGTCTTACAAATATAACTCAATAGAACGTTTATTAGTTCATAAATGAAATGCATAGATAGCTTTTTAGCACTGGGGCAAATTTTTATACTTCAAATGTAAAAAAAAATGCTTGAAGGATTCGGTTGTGTTAAATGACAGTTATTTACGTATCTAGTTAAACATATTGATTATACTGTTGTGTTTTGAACAGGTGAATATTGTTATCGACCCATTTTTGTTTTAAATGAAAAAGGTGTTTGTTTCATACGGCAGTCTGCCAAACACACATACGCACTCACTACATGCATCCATACTGACGCACGGGAGGCCGTCCTTAAATGACCTTTGCTGTTGATAGGACATTGAACAAATAAAACCAAACCAAATCAAATTCAATCGCATCATTCGGACAATTAATATATGTTGATGATATCATTTTTTTAGAAAGATGTGGGCGGGTATGGCATGCAGCTTTCACAAAAACAAGAGGTCGAAAAGGCCTGTATCTTTCATCTGCTTATAGAGCAGCTTTAAAGTTGATATATGACATTGATGCCAATGCTCGGCTGATCACCACTTCATTCAAATTTTAGAGTAGGCTAGGTTTATTCATGCAAATAAATTTTGTAGACCTTCATTCCAGCATACTATTGCCCTAACATCAGGTCTCGGAGTTTCTCCCTTAAATACTGAGAGATCATTTTTTGAAGATATTATCACATTTGACCCCCGTGACCTTGAATGTAGGTCAAGGTCATTCATTTGAGCAAACCTCATCCAAACGTGTGTTACAAACCCAATATCAACTCCCTAGGTATATTGTTCACTGAAAAAAGGTAGTTTAAAAGATTTTAGCCTATTTGACCCCTGTGACATTGAATGCTGGTCAAGGCCATTCACTTGAATTAACTTGATAGCCTTTGCCCAAGCATACCACAGGGCCAATATCAGTTTCAGTGCCTTGAGGTTATTGGAAATGAAAGGGAAAAAATGACACCGGACGGACGACGGGCCCGCACCACGGCATAAGCTGACATGCCCGAAATTATCTTTCTGTCTCAGGTGAGAATACAGGTAAATTCTTCCACTCACCCGCACTCCTCGTGGGAATGGGTAGAATACCCACAGGTTTGTTATCATTTCTTCAATATATGAATAAGAGCAAGCCTATTAGGATAAGAATTATATACATATGCGCCTTGTGAAATCTCAATGGTTATGTATATTTGTTTTGTGTGTTTTTATTACATTAACTTACCGGAATTTTGCGTATTACTCTCGTTTTTTCGCTCTCATGTTAAGAAGACCCCAAATAGGTATACTGCGTTAAATGCATGTGCACGTAATGTATTGTGTATGTGTGGACAATGACTGACCGCTTGACATGTGATATACGCTGTCAATTCTTTATTTTTTTACCGCTAAATCTTTTTTCTTTCTTTCTCGCTCTTTCTTGGGCTTTGAACCAGTTTGACGTCATGTTTAGAACATTTGGACAATATTGTTCTTCATGCAATTCACGGGGTATGTTTGCTAACAGATAGATGGTAATATACATTATTCATCTTCTTTTTATTAATTCCTAATCCATCAAAGTTTCAAGCTTTTCCGTGCATTTGTTTTATATATAACTTCGATGTCTCAAGGCTCTCATAAAACAGGTCTAGATAGTATTGATTTTACATGTGAAATGTGTACCGTAATTGGAATAAACTATGTTATATGTATCAATTGTTATTTTGCTTTTCCATAATTGTCACATAAAACCGATATGTATGGTTAGTCTTAACGTACATTTGTACATGCACAAATTATGTAAATGTGTGTTTAATTTTGGTGCGTTCAACATATAATTTTATAATGTCCGTTTTGTAATTATGTCATTGGCATATTTAGAGATCTTCATACGTTCGTTTATAATCATCCAATCTTAATCAACCTATATGCAATCCATAACTAGGTGATATTACAATTACAACTCTATTGATAATACGCCAATATAGGTCGTTATACCACATAGAAATTATCTGTGGTTGCGACCTGTTCCAAGGAGTTGCATACGGAACTTTGGACTGTTGATTGTGACATATCCTGATATTATAACATATGTACAGAGTTTTGAAGGTTATTGTCGTGATATCTAACATGCTTTTACGTTCCAAAATTTGAAAATATCCTATAATAAACGTTAGTAATATGAACGTTAGGAGTCATATATAGAGTTTCCCTTCATATTAGATTATGATACGAGTTTTGAATTTTTTATTTTTGCGAGCCTCTGGCGAGCAAAAATAAAAAATTCTAAACGAGTATCATAAATCTAATATGAAGGGAAACGAATGACAGATTCTTTTTATCATATGACGTTTTCTTTCATCGTTCCCCATCAAAAACTGATTTTCTCTTTTGCCTTGAATCGTCACATCTCAACCAAATCACCCGAACCTTCGAAGTAGGTCAATTATACCGACGAGAGAAGAAATAGTTCCAACACAACTGACTCTTGAAAAGGATTCATTTTATTAAATACACGTCTCAAAACAAAATTTCAGCATTTTTTCATTTAATCTATAATAGATAAATTGTCCTTGGTGTTTGAAACAATGAGGAAAATATTTTAGTTTGAAAGTTCATGAGCGACTGTTTTTGATGTGACGAAGCCGTGACGTCACTTGGCGCGATAATGGAGGCTTCGTTGTACAAATGTCTATTCGCTGTCGCTGTCGTACAGAACCATTGTACGGCGCCTTTTCACTGCTTTGTGTTTATCCTCGTCCTCGCGGGAGTTTATGGAGATGTGAAATGTTCCACCGTGAATATTCCCACTGAACATTGTGTTCAGACTGCCGTGAAAAGCGACTTTGGATGCCGATTTGTTGGCAGTGTTGTTTGTTTTGACATTACACGTGTTTGTCGACGACAGTGTCAGCATGTTATTCTGAGTAACCGTTGAAGGCAAGTTGTAACAAACTACATTGCCGTTTTTCATGAGGATTTTATTAAATAATGTTATTATTTGTTTATTTGAAAAGAATCTAGACTAGATATGTCTTATCGGACAACGCAACCGCAATTTTCTATCGGAGTTGAAATATGTTACTAGGGGTCATAAAATAGATGTTTGCCAGGCCTAATTTAACATCTTATAGTATAAATATAATTAAAAAACTTAGGATGTTTACATATTGGATTTTATCTTTGATTGTACAATATGTTATGTTAATAGACCAATTTGTCGTTCAGTTGATTTTTTTTCAAAGTTTACAAGCACTAGTCGCCATTTTTACGAGTCGTAGTAAAAAGAAGTAGGTCGTTCCCACGCGTATGAATACAGTTCTCACGGAACCAGCCAATCAGCGTAGCGAAAGGTGTTATTACACTAGTGTCATAAAGAAAATTTATGTGATGGGTTTATGACACCGTATATAACGGTAGTCATATGATAAATAGGACTACATTATGCTTTTACAGATTTTATTAACTAATGACACAGACTAAGACTATATGCATAGGGAAATCCAAATCATCTGTGCTTATAAGGTATTTCTCCATAAACATGAAGCCGATCTTGTTGAAAAATGTTAATTTCTCATTTCTTGTATATGCAACACGGGACTTTTTAATTTAATTTCATATTTATTTAATAGTCCCTTCGAGACCTCATCAAAATAAGCATATTTCTTTTATTGTTAATGTTTTGTAGGCATATATTCATCATTGCCGTGTGTATTAAACACGATTACACTACCATGCTTCCTTTAATTTACCCACTTGCGATGAGTCCGTGGTCATTACAAATTTGATTTCCTTTTACCGAAGACTATTTCAGTCTAAATGGACTGTTTTCCATTCCTGCGAAAGGGTTTTGAAGATTTGAATAGATTTTAGGGGATACACGTTCTCGCAGCAGCAACGGACATTTGAGACGGGTCTGAATGAGACAGAGTAAGACTTCAATGAACAGAAAGAAATATCTGCCGTTAAACAAATTGATTCTTCTTCATATAAGGATTATTTTGACAAAATAATTATATTGATAAAGATTTTTTTTTAGAAAAAAATATACAAAAGAGGCCCTGTGGGTCTTAACGATCGCTCGAGTTTCGATATATTTTGCCAGATTTGATTCAAATAACTTGAATTTGAGGTCATGCTTAAGTCCAAGTAACACGTCTCTGACCTCTTGCTTAGAGAAAAGATTTTTTTTTTCAGTTTATTTGACCCCTGTGACCTGCCTTTGAACAATATTGATAGCCCTTTTACCCCACCATGCTAAATGCCCTACATCAGGTCTCTAGGCCTCTTGTTTAGTAAGAGTCGTATAAAGAATTTAGTATATAAGCTAAATTTTTGACCCCTTGGCTCGGTTTTATTTCTTTAACATCCTATCGGCAGCTACGGTCATATAAGGACGACCTCCCGTAGGTGTGGTGAGTGTACGTGTGTTATGGGATGCTGTGGTTTTTTTTTAATGTCTCCTTGTGTAGACCGGAGCTTTTGCCTATTAATAGTACTACCTCACTGAAGCATACTGCTGAAGACATCCAGAAGGACGAACCAGTCGTCCCACTCTTAAAATGCTGAGCGCTATGAAGGTCAATATCATTAATTTGAACCATGGTTCATACAGATCAACTAACATGCTTTTCAAGCACTTTTCATGTTAATTTTCAAGCACTTTTTTGTATGAAAATCCAGTATACTTGAACAGTCAATACAGCAGCCCAAGAAGCCATTCTCTAGCTCTTCATTCAAAACATGCACCTTTCATCATAACTCTTTTTCCAATCTAATTAAAATATAGATGGTCATTCTCACTACGTTACATGAACTTGTTCATGTTCATGTAACGTAGTGCGAATGACCATCTATATTTTAATTAGATTGCTCGTTTTCTTAACCAGTTGCTCAAGATTTTATTCAGTTTACCCTTAAATACTAACAACTCTTCCATTTTGTTTAGTCATGTCTGCTCAGGACTTAAAGTTTCAATTATGACAGAAAATGTATTTATCCTTTTTAATTTATTAATTGCATGTACAAGTAGCTTACCTAGCGTAAGAGTATTAAACAATCTTGTCTCCATGTGGTTTGTACTCTCATTCCAAAAACGTTTGTGTATATCCATTTGTTTAGCCTGAATCTTATGATTTAGACATTCATAGAAACGTAATGTATAGGGGCCAGTGATACTGGTTTTCAATAATTTCCTAAAATGTTCAGCCAATCCATACACGCTGAGGTATACAGCTTTCTACGAAGCCCCCGAAGGAACATGGTAATATATTTACCAATCTGTGAGCACGTTTTTGTAATCTGTGCAAATAACGGCACAGAAACTGAAAATGTGCCCGATTTAACAGTTTTTCCATCGCAGACAGAATGCTTACATTAATGGACCAAGTATCGCCAATCAAAGAATTGAAAGTTGTCGGGGCTTCCCTAGAAAGGAATGTATCTAATTTTGGATTGAGTTCTTCTGAACTTTGCAAGAAAATGGCATGTACAGTGGTGATTTCCTGGATAAGTGCCTGTTACAGTTTTGCTTTATGGCTCTTATACAGGTCAATTAATTTTTTTTTTTAATCTAAGTTTGTGTAACTTATATTTTTTCGGTCAGGATATTGTTCTGGAACAACTAAATCATTGATAAGCTATTACCTTTCCATAACCCGTGGTATGTTTGTAGAAGAATGAAAGGTGTAAACCTAACAATTTATTTAAACAACAAGCATATTGAGTATTGCTTAATCAATAAATGTCCCTACCGGCCCCGCAGTGTTGCTCACAATACATAGGGGACCCCTCACTCACATGTATATGTGACTGGCCACCATTTGTTTACATCGCTACGCAGTATGAAAAAGTCCGAGAGGATCGAAGGGATCGTAAATCGCGGGACTACGAGACATAGAAAATGTTACTTACATTCTAATAAAAACGATGTAAAAAGCTTACAAAATCACGAATATAGTAAATTTTAGTTATAATAGATTAACAAACCAGAGGATAAGATTTTCTTGCGTGTAAAATTATAAAGATTTCCGATGCTCAATACCGGAAGTAAAACTTTGTATACACACAACCGGAGAAGAAACACGTGTGTAGCAGACCACGTAAGAGTGCTTCCTCTCACAATTAATAACATATTATCATAATAATACATACTTATCAGTAAAGTAATACAGTTACATTACATTTCATCACAGACTCTAAACAACAAGTTCGGCAACACCGTTACTTCCGACACACAATTCACAGGTCGGCATCAACATTACCGTACAAAAGCACAGGTTGACTTGACACGACCGAAGGACGTATCGTGTGCAATACGAGCTGGCGACGAGGAATAATCACCGGACGGGAAAATATCCAACCATATCCAGGCGTCGAGGCTACACCATGTCACTTAGTCCGAAGGGGATCATATAGTCAGAACTCTTCAGACTACATGTCACTTGAACAATACAGCACAGTGCGGCAAAGTCAGCAGTAAAACTAACTCCGATCCTCATAAAATATAATTATGATACATTCAATCTAGTCTCTATATTAAATTACCGTAAATAATGTAACATTTTTCTACCATAAAAGACAATATAGCATATGCTTTTGATAATAATTTAATATACCTTAGTATTCCTTTATAAGTTGATTTTTTTCTCAATACTGTATGTATGCAATATGTATATCCGCTTTCAAGACATACTGTTTTGTTAATGACAGGAAACTTACTAACAAATATGATTTTCCATAATCGTTGTTCATATTTAAATGTCTGAATCACTTGTATTAACAGTTATCTAGCACAATCATTAATGGTAAATACTGAACACGTGGTTCCGAATTCCGGTCCAGCTGAGCAAACCTGTTTTTTTTATGGGTCGTTATTAATCTTCCAAGGCCAAATACATATGTACTTTACAAGGAGGGAGAACTATATAACTGTATCGGAATACATCAATCAGCTGTAAATCCGGTTAAAATCCTAGTCCGGTTGGTCATTTCTAACTCCTATTACACATTGAAAACACGTGATGCAATCTATCAATCCGTTGACAAGACTTTTTTAACAGTGCTGAAAGTACTTTAGGCCATAATGAATACATTTCTAGATTGCACATTCATTGATTTATTTTTTTGTTTTTAAACTTTCCGACTATTTGCAATAGGTTTTATCAAGTTTCCATGTCATTCGCGACACCCCTATTTATGTATGCCTCGCAGGCAACGTCAAATTTTGATGCTTTTATATTGCCCCGTCTAATTTAGCGCTTGCTATTTGCCGACTCCTCCTTTATATTACATTAAATAATAAGAATGCCAGGCTTAACATGTGAACTGAACTTCGGCCGTTCAAGAGCCTTAAAATGCTGTCCGATCGACTTTTGATTTACACGCCAATAGTCAACACAGTCCCAGATTTATCAATGCTTCCCTCTTTAAATTTAAGAAAGCGTTAAATTTAAGTTGTATCTGATACGGACATCCAAATCAGTGTTTGATTGTGACAAGTTGCCTTTTCACGTTAAAAGGAAAGTAGACTGAAGTAATTCAGGAAAAGGAACTGTAAAAATAAATGCGAGATTCTTAATAAAGAACTAGAAATGTCTGTATGACATAAATGGCCGCACCCTGAAATTAGTCCTGCAAAATTTCCGAAAACCTCGACCATATTTAAGTTTTGACCAATCAAATGCAAGGAAATAGCTGCCATTTTGTTTTTTCACAACAATGAATACTGGCATTGCAGTGTCTCAGATTGTTTTCAGTGGGTGTGGGTCATATGACCCCTCTGGGTCGGAAATGAGGGGTCATTTTCCAAAACCATGCGCCGGTCCCTATTGGTGTTAAAATTATCAAATATTATTGGTGATATTTTTATTAATTAAAAAAAAAAAGCAAATGATACTGTTTTTTTTTTATTACATACTGTAAATATAAACACTACAGTTTAACATGTAAAACTACATGTTTCATTGATTATATATCATAGTCACAAGATTTTCTCTTTGAGAAAAGTAGTCTTTTCCTTTTTTGCTTCCAGAGGGAAACAATGTTGTTGAGTTCATATATACCTAAGGTGGGTGGACCACAAATGCAAACCCTCATCAACTGGTCACATTTTTCAGCCACAATGTTGCCCTCCTCTGACATGCGACATAGTTTTGGACACTAATAGGCCTCTCACAGTCTGCTGTGTTAGTTGGACATGTTAGTGCCAGGGCGGCTAACTTAATTGACAATTGACTTAAGACAGTAAGTTTACAGAGTCCCCACTCTTGCATTGTTTTTTCAAGATCAACTATATGATCACCATATCCTCATTACCCGCCTTCCATTTGTGAATCCGTTTGTTCCCAAAATGATCAACCAAAACCTGCATTTAATCTTCACCCCAAGAAGCCAACTCAGTTTTGTGAAGTAGGGAAATTGGCAGCATGGCCAAAACACCAAAAGCACTAAGAATATCCATCTGAGGAAATCTGGAATCAATGTTTTCTATCAGTTTATCAACAAATTTGGATAGAATAGTGGGTGGGGGTGGAGACATATCTATTTTATAGCCTTTATACCCCATTGCCATCCAAATATGTTTCAAGAGTACTAAGGTAACCCGGAAGTGCTCCCTCCTTGACCTTTACCAAGTTTGATTTGCATGCCTCCAAATGAACTGCCACCATGGATGGGTTAAGGTCATGTTTTTGAAATTTCCGAGACAATATCATGACTGGGGCCAGAACATCAAGCATCATACATGTGAAATAAATTATTTTTTTTGTCACAAGTTTCCTTGCAATGCCCTCACCTTTCGGGTCTTTCTGTTTCTTTACTTCTTCAAAATATGTGAACAAGGCAGGGAAAGATCTGTACACTGACATTAAGGCCTCAAAGAAAGATAAATCTGACTTCATGAATTTCTCTAAATTTTAGCACAGGTTCATTTAAAATAGTTTGAATTTCTTCAAGGGTTTGAACTTTATTAGAACTTTTTGAAAAGTAATAGAACAGATTTGTCAACGTCTGTTGAAAATCTTTGAGAACCGGTAACCCCTGAGCTGCCTGACTAGTTACTAATGCTACTCTATGTGCTAGACAGTGTACATTGACTATATGGGGATTTTCTCTCATGAGAAGACGACCAGTTACTCCTTTTATTTTCCCTGACATGACACTAGCTCCATCTGTGCCTAGACCAATGACCTTTGACATATGGATACCCCATTTAAACTGATCTTGTTTTATGACATCTACAATAGTAGCCCCATCACCCTTTTCAAGGAACAGATCTGACAGAAAGAGCGTTTCTGGATTAACATCTTCATCATTAATATTAATAACCCGTGCCCATAAAGACAGTTTCTTGTTTGTAGCAACATCAGTACTTTCATCACATAGAATTATCACTACAGTAGAAGATCTGAGAGCTTCATTAGTTTTTTTTCAATAAAATAGTCAATAACTGCTTCCAGAAACTCTGCTCCGGCATATGTGCTGTCATATTTTGTCGCTTCACCACCTCTGAGATATTGGATATATTCAGCCTTGACATTATGGAACAAGCTGATTAATGAAGAGTACTTATTAAGTGGTAAGTTTTCTTTAGCCAGGTAGTAAATTGCTTTTGTGGCTGTAATGACAGCTTTAGATTCATTTTCAAATGCCTTGTCAAATGCTGTTGAGCTTTTTTTTTTTTTTTACACCATTCGACCTGTTATGAGTAGCTGATGATCTGGATGTGATACATGTCTGGTAAGGGTACTTGTTCGGAAATTATCAGTTCCCAGGGCCAACGAATTGTCTTTATTGTAATTTCTACAGAGTTCACAATACATAAGGTTTAGTTCTTTATCATATTGCAACCATTTGTGTTTCTTCATCCAGTCCTCTTGAAACTTTCTACAAATTCCAGCTGACTTGCAATCATTTTCATTTTTACTTTCTGTTTCAGTTGATAATTATTAATATCTTTTAGAACGCATGGTTTGTTTTTATTTCACTAAACATGGACATAGATATTATACAGATTTTTCTGAAGAAGTTTCCTAACTTAAGTTTTGAATTCAACAAGTTTAAAACGTATTTAAAAAATAAACGTATAATTTTCATTTTTAATTATTCCTCAAGATTTTCTACATTATAAACCCAATTCAATTATAGATCCTTCATGGTATATATCAGACTTCTGAAGAAAAGCAAATGAATGTGTACCATCTGTAATGACAAGACAAAGACTTTGCCTACAGTTTAGTCATGCTTTAAAAGTAACGACACGTACATGTAGTAGGCCTACTGTACAGTACGTTTAAAATTACATGTAAATATTAAATCAAACAACAAGGACATCTTATATCGGGAACATAAATCTTAGTGAAAATAGGCTGTAATGCATTATTATAACTCAAATATTGATTGCAGTTTATGATTCTTTCATAAAGCTTTAATACTGCATAGTAATTATATCAAATCTGATTGACACTACGTTGGCTTTCGCAGTACGTAACCACGAACGCACAATGATTGGGTCATCGGTAAATGTCAGTCATGTTTTGTTTAGTCATACATATTCCCTTAATTATTTTGAAGTTAACATATTTATAAATCTTCTTTCATTGATAAGTAAACTTGACATACCTTCTTTAAGGACAAATTTAGTTTTCTCTCCAGGTCCGCCGGAGCCGAAATATCGGCCGATCTGTGTTTGTTTCATTTTCAATTCTCACGTTAAACGAGACTTCATTAATTCTTGTACTAGTTTAGAAGTTGCCTCCCTTTAACCACGAGAAGCCGATACTGGCTGTTGCCGATGTTTTGGTCACGAACGAAGTTTATCTGAACCAAAGATTAATTCTTCGTCTTTTATTTTGTATTTTATCTATGCGCCCTTCAGGAAATAAAACCATGCATCATTAATTAAAAACGTGCGGGAATGGCGCGGGCGCACCGCCAATCTGAGACACTGCATTGTCTTTGTATTGCCAGACTACATATACATCCACAATTTCATGCAAATCAGACAATATTTAAATTAAAACCAATCAGAAGTCTCTATTTGGCGGCAATCTTTATTCTATGTGCAGAAATATTAGCTATCAAATTACGACATAATAGAAATATAACAGGTATTGAAGTCCGATCCTACTCTCACAATACGCAGATGATACATCTTTGGCATTAAACGGCTCCGAAATATCTCTTAAAGTATCAGTTAAGGTAGACCGACCCTTCGGGTTTCCTCTGATAGATCTCCTTAATTTTATTTTTATTTCAATGTTAATTATGCTCTTATCACAAAAAGCACATAAAAAACATATGTCACCACGTTCGTTCTACTACCAGGGCCACATAAATATACGTATTACTCAATAGCTGAACCATATTTTTAAGGATTTTGGTAGATTTTATCTTTCCCCGATAATATTCAGCTAAAGCATAAAAAGAAGTTTATATCTTATTTGTATCATCAGTATGAGCAATATCATTCATAATTATCAAAAAAAGAGGATTCTTTGGGTGGTTAACAAAATATGGCTATTTTTATACGAAAAACCTGTTATTTTTAGTGAAAAATTGATTAAAAAAATACACGTTTATTTTTTTCCTGAAAAAATGAACAGAAAAATGACCCCCCTTTTTTTTGCTTAATTAGAAATTTCATATGTATGCTTTAAGAAAAATAAATAAAAATAACACCTCACCATATTACTTTTCACACTATGGCCGTTTACTTTGCTGGTACCCCAAAACTTTTGCTTCAAGTATGGCTCAAATTACCAAATTAGAGCAGTTATTTTGAAATCTGAGATTGATGAATTTTTTTGTTTAATCTTTACCATTTTCTTTCATAAATTATGTTGTAATCTATGTTACTGGTGCTTTCTTTTTTTCTAAAAGAATTTTATTTGTTTGATTTCCCAAACACAATTAACATTTTCCGGATATTTTTCCTCTTTTCCGGATGAAAATTAGAACATTACACTAACGGTCCTTCAGACGCTTGCTTCTAATACGCCATGTCATACGAAGCGTATCGGTGATACAGAATGCCAGAACATGCACAATATGCAATATGAGGTTCATTTGCATCGCTAAACATGTTGCTCGAGTGTCGAGTGTCGAGCGTTCAAACCTATGCGATAATGTAGTATTTGTGGTAATGCAAGATTTATATCTTCCGCGTTTACTGTCAATACATGACTGATATTAGTTGTAGCCTGCATATGTTTAGGATGATTTACCGTAGGCCTACCTACCTGATTATAAAACAATATTATCATACTGTATCATTCCAGTACCTGTATGTCCGCGTGAGTAATACATGTAGGTTTACATTGACGTAGCTATCAAACTAAAACACCAGCGAGCTTAACGTCATTGTTCTGGATTTTAAGGGCATTTATTTGCCATTTGGCGGGTACACAGGGTTTGACTTCTGCACTTTATTTTCATCTAAACTAGCCTAGAGTCTCGGCGCACATAAGGCCATATAAAATTATAGCTGTGTTTCCCATTTCGGCTCCCAAAAAAAATAAGGTAGGTAGGAAGGAAAAACCTAATTTTTTTTTTCATTTTATTCCTTTCCCGACCAAAACATTTATTTTTTATTTGAAGGTAATCCATATCTTGATCTACACTGTATGATATAATAATGACTACGTAGATAGCATCAACATTCACAACTCTTTTAACTGTTACATAAAATTCCATCTGAAAAACACTTTCAAATAAATTCAATGTTCATTGACAGTTGTATCAAGTGTGTTTTACTAGTAATTTAGTGGTGTTCAAAAAATGTATTGATAATATCAAATGAATCCCAGAAGACTGGCAGCAAACTTCCATACAGTTTTGCCTAAGATACCATGGACACGTGGTAAAGACACCCCTCACCACCAAACCTCAGGGTAGTAATTTATAACAGGTGATGTGGGATCTTCAAATCTCTTATGTACCACAAACAAGCATGTGTCCAAATATCTGGACCAGAAGATGTGACTTTGACTGGCAATTATTTACAGATCATCTGTGATTTAGGATTTACAACTCAAAATATAAAAAAAAAAAAAAAATGTTTTAGGGTCGGCAGAAAAAAAACAAGGGTAGGTCGGGAAAGGGGAAACACAATTAAAATAGTATTTGGCCTAACAGTGATTGCATGACCTCAAAGAATTATTTTGCTTTATTGTATCAGTTTGATATCAAGTTCTTGAGCCTTTGATGATAAAATATTAACATACAAAAATAAATATTATCGATAATGTTTATAGAAGAAATTTATAAATTACATGTACATGTGGTGTCATACTCATGGTACATTTACTAATGAATAAAATACATGGATAAAATTCTTGTTGTGTGTTACATGTATTGTTGGATTTCTGATGAAAAAAAGGAACCTTTTATATCAAAAAATATTTCTGATACAGGATCATGAGTATTTACCATCAATCATAAATATATAAATCGTATTTAGAGTAGAAGAATTTGTGCTTGTCAATCCGTCGTCCGTTTTTGTTATGATCTATTTATAAAACTGCTCGAACCTAGTAGAGAGCTCCCCATGGAGTGAAATCTCCAGCCTAGACCGATCACAAGAAACGTGCTTTATAATTAGCCTACAGTTAAATACAATATTTATAATATATCCAGAATATGAGTAAAAAGGCACTTAACATCTTCATCAATTTTACGGGTTTCAGTTTTTGAAAAATTGTCGAATGTCAACGTAAATTTCGTGAGAGTTTATATAGATCTTTTATACCATCAATGCATGTTGCAAGTTTTGTGTTTACATTCCATGCGTTTCCTCCTTTTTCTGATCTGTGTCTACCGGCGGTTGGAATATGGTTGACTACCTCGCATTCTGAATAACAATATATCACATGTAAAGTGCGCAAGGCCGAACTTACGTTCCCCTAACGTCAGTGTACCCAAATTGATACCAATTTCCAATACTTACCCTAGTAATTCATTTGTCGCTAATCGTGATTCAAATATTAGCTTTATTTTCACTAAGAGTGAGTACGAACTTCATCTCCGTGTGTTGGTTTGGTTATTACAACGCGTGTGTTTATTAATAGAACGCCCGGTAGTAGGTGTCGTCACTTCCGGTATAGAACAAGGTGCGTGGACCCAAATTGATACCCTGCTAGGAAAGCGGCTATAATGCCATGCAAACCGACATTTTGGCAGAAAATTGTGATTGTACTGCATAATTTGAAAGTAAGTATACTTTTGGTACTATTTGTTACTTTATACACATTGATTTCACTGTAAACATTTGAAATGAAGTTACGTGTCATGAACCACATGGTAACGCATGGTCTGGTAGTACTGTAGTAGAGTTATAGGCCTTCAACGATTTTCTCATTGAAGTTTTCAGGTAGACATTTTGCAGATATTCACTCAAAACAACATTAAACTGAACTAAATCAGATTGATGAAACATGGTTTAATTATGACCAGTGTTTTTGAGACATTAATCATTTTCAGTTCAAACAAATTTGAAACATTTCGGAAATTATTTGACATCAATATTTACATAATTACACTCACAAAAACGGTTATTACTTGAACAATAACTATCATACAACTTCATCTGTACATAATGATTATCATAGCATTTTATCATACAATTTTACAAATCAATTTATATTTTTGTACATCAGTTTTATTTTACAATGTAACTGTTAAAAAGTGGGCAGTAATAGACATGACAAATCAATTGTTGTGTCATCATAATAAAAACATTTAGATTTAAAGGTTTGAAATTGTGTAGATGTCTACTGTGTATCGTATCGGAATGTAGGGCAATGACCACATATCCACTTTGACGCTGATACCCTTGACATTTCATAGGATCTATAAACATTTGGCGGCAAGCACATCTGGTGGTAGCTTCTAAGGCATTGACTTTCCTCACAAGAGGCCCAAAAGAGTGACCTGTCCTCAAAACTTGTCTCGGACTCATGGCACATGCACACTTGACATATCAGAGGTATAAGGGATTGAGATGCACTCAGGACAGCCTGATCATGATGAATAGATAACACAGACTCACAGGACGCTGATGTCAGATGAGGTGTCTGATGAGGTGACACAGACTTGCAGGAGGATGTAGACTGATTAGGTGACACCGACTCATTAGCAGACAACAGTACAGATGTCTTTTTACAAATATAACAAAACCATTCACTGCCAACCAAAAGACTCAAATCAACCTCTGCATGGTCTACACTTGGAAGACAGTCCCTGTGGAACCAAAGACTGCATGCTTGGTTGTCACAGCCAACCCACAGAATGCCGTTGTCCTCGTCATCTGTCATCCCTCTTTTTCCACAAATTGGGCATGTGTAAATGTCCTCGTCAAGGATGGAAGACATCATCGGATGACTCTCCTGTATTAAAATTTTTTAATTTATAAAATATTTGACAAAAATACAGTCACATTTAAATAACTGAATGAATATATACCTTAGTGTATGCTGTCATCAGACATGATTTTGTTGTTTAAGTAAAGTTATGAACTGAATTGAAATAAACACTTAAAAATTCTCAAATTTCTCATTATAATAATATTTCATACCTCCATATGCGTGAAAGAAGTTGTGATATCCTCGAGCTCCTGTATGTTATCACTGCTGTGATTTTTTCTTTGGTTCTGAAATAAGTTAATGGTAACTGAGAAAGGTATCTAGAGGACCAGACTTCAAATAATGTAATTTTCATATTCCATGTTTTCAAGCAAGTTTAAAGTCTGTTTTTTTAACAATACAGCCATGTTATTTGCCATGTTCTTAATTATCTACCTTTTTCGTGTTTCTTCTCCTTTTTGGACGTTGTAATGCTGGCATGTCTAACTGCTGTAAGTCATTAGTATTGCTGATTTCCTGAAAATATCCCATTGTGACACTGAAATTTCTTAGAAATTTCAATGAAATTGCTTCAATAATCCAAAGGATAATTTCAAGATGTGTGAAAAATATTTTTATTATTATCATAAATTAAGAAGGTGATGTATTAAACAGATTTTACATGTTAGGGGATTTTTTAAGGCTTATATATCTACACAATGATGTTATTTTGTTTAATTAATAATTTTCAAATTTGCTGATTTGATATATACTTTTGTCATTTTTTTCTTTTTGCAGTCCTTCTCCTTCAGTTGGTTGACTATTTCATCCCCTATTTAGACAAATCAGTACAAAAATTGAGGTAATGATTAATTCCTTTAACACAACATGATAATTTAACACAGTAAAATAACATTTGTCTAGGGATAAGATTTGAAAAATAGCTATGTGTTTCACCCAACAGGCTAGAGAAAGATAGGTTAGGTAGGCCAGAAAATCTGTTTTTCACTTGGGCTTAGAGGTCTATGGAACCTATAATGACATTTAACTGTTGTTTCTATGAAAGGGGCCAAAACAACTGAATGGTAGTCACCAAAATATAGGGACTGTGGGGTAAGGGAGGACAGGTTTTTTGTTAAAACTTATTTAGGTTTTATAAAATGTGCTATAGATTTTATTTAGAACCATAGTGTGAAAATGTATGTTATTAATTAATTCCAGAAGTAAAGCTTTCTCTTAATAATTCACCTGTAATTACTCTAGACTTTGTAATTATCCTGGTACTTTTCTGTTTTCTGACAGTTCCAATGATGGGTAGGAAAATGTCCGCAAGCTCAGACGGTATCAGGCCTTTGGTTACAAGTGGATGGCCTCTGACAAATTGACCACATGTTTCACAAAGGGGGTCATTGTGGTTGGTACATGGAGAGCTTGGTTGATTGTCTCCCCCTGGACCAGGTTGAGGTGAATACTCTGGGTCACAAGGAGCAAGCTTGTCCTTGTCTATGGCATTTTCATTCACTGGACATATGCCACATTTCCTAAAACCCGTTTTGATATAGTGTGGACTGAAAACTCTGTCAACTGCTGCTCTAAGGATCTGAGCAAACCTATAGGTAAATAACATACAACTTTTAATGTGAAAATACCATCATGATTTAAATTATTTTTAAGTGTACGAATGAAACATTTTATATTATAGGCTACATCATAACCTTTATTTTAAATCAAATAAAAGTTTTTGTCATTCCTAGTAAATCTTATAAATGTTTGATTGGTAGATAACTTCAGATTTACCTGTTTTTTCCTATTACAAGGTTTGGATTGGCATAGCCAAGGCTAACTGCTAAATCTGTAACTGTTTTTTTCAGTGGACGAAAAAGGACAACATCTAGTGGTTGGAGCAAGTGTGTTGTGTGGGGAGGGAGACAGTACAACTCCACCTGGTTTGCTCTAGCAGTTTCAATAAGGTCAATGGACAAGTGGCTTTCATGATTATCCATGATGAGGAGAAGTGGACGTTGTTTACTTGCATGGACCAGGAACACCTGTTTGAACCACTTACTAAATAGATCTCCATCCATGTAGCCATTGGGTGATGTACCAAATAGCCAGTCACCAGGAATTCCTGAATGTTGATGAAATTATGCCTTATTTCACAACACATTTTTGGTATTTTTTTCTTTTCTTGTTTTTATAATATAAGTTTGGAAATTGAAGTGACTTTCTTTATCTGACAGTTAGATTTAGATATTTAAAGCATATGGATAATGTAAAGTTTGGTAGAAGTTGTATGTATTGTTTACTTGAACTTGTACATGTTACTAGATCTGCTTGATTTTTTTTTTTTTATTATTATTTTGTCTCATTTTCAATCATATAATATAGCATTGTTTCAACAGTAATATGTGTACAGCATAAATGTATTTAAGTAAAATGAGGTATTAAGATACCACATGTGCATTTCATGTCACTTGCTGTTACAGTTACAACTTTTATCTTTTCTTTCAGAAAAACGTACCATCTCTGTAAGCTCCACTTGGAAAACTTTTTTCATACACTACAAAAGTTGGCAATACTTTTCCATCTCCGGACACACATATGGTTGCTGTTGTATGTGCCGTAGTGACCACCTGTCGAGTATAGGCCTGGCCTTTGTTGATACAGACCCTGTCTTGAGCTGCAACTCCCTTCCCAAATCCAGTTTCATCAACGTTATAAACCAGGTGTGGTTTATTTTCAATATCTGAATTGATTAAAAGGTAACTTCACATTTCAAAACACTTCAGAATGAAGATAACCAATTTAATTTATTTGCATTTAAGCAAATTTTCCTTTATAATTTGCATCTTGTTGTAAAGTGAAATAACTTAATCTAATATTACTTGTAATATTCTTATATATTCCATTGGCAGTTCATAAGCTTGAAATTTACAACATACATTGTAGCAATGCCAAACAATGATATATTGATCTAGTATAAATCATATTTTCAAAGCTATTTTTTTCAATGTGAAATGTACATTTTTAACATAAATTATGCTGTAAACAAAATTTTAATTCAGTACAAAGTGTGATTTAAATGCTTTTAAAATCTACATATTCTCCACCTACCAAGCCTCTGTACTGTTTCTTTCAGAAGGGAAAAGTGCTGAGTCATGACAGTTGCATTTGACATGCGAACTCTTCCTCCATCAAGGGTCTGTGGCTTTCGCATTTTGAAATTTGGATGCCTTCTCAGAAAATTTCGAAACCATTTATAGGATGGTCCATTTTCTCCTATTGTTGTTTGTCTTTCTTTTTTCTTAACTATACCCCGTACAAACAGTTTGATCATCTTATATGTCAGTGGCAGTGATCTTTCTTGACAATATTCAAGATATGTACAGAGGTGAATCTCTTCCTCTGCTGTAAGCACTCTTATGAGTTGGCCTTTCAACAAATTTCTTGCATGACGTTTTACAGTCATATGGCTCAGTCCGTGACTCTTAGCTGCCCGTTTAATTGGGATGCCCCTGTTAACATCATTTACTGCAGATTGCAGTTGTGATAGACTGTATTCCTTGTATTTTACTGAATAAATGAAATAAAAAAAATCTGAAGCCATGTGTTATTTTTTATATGATTCAATGTGGTTTATGCTCTGTGTACAATCAAGATGTATTAAATCTGAAACTTTTTATGATTTATTTTGTATGTGATGCTTAAAACCCATCAACTCATATATATCTATCATGTATTTGTTATGTAAAATTACAATGCTTGAAATCTTAACTACAGATATAATTCAATTGCAACGTCCTGCCACATGAGTAATTGGAAATTGTTGTACAAAAACACAAGACAGCATCTAGTTAAACAAAGTTATAGTTTTATACAGTATTCAAAAAAGTTCAAGATGTAGTGGCATGTTCAATTTGAGAAATAACCAAATTACTTTTCTTTGTAAATTTAAACTGGAAATTATATTTAAAAAATCAGAGGGAAACAACTGCCAGATCATTGAATACAGACACATTTTTTGCGACGTAAGGGGAATAACTCTTAGATCGACAAAAATCCGGATTTTATGACTGTCCGATTCAAACACCTGTCTGAAAGGTCGACATGCGCAGAGCAATTGAAGCAAGATGGCGGAATCAACACCCGTCTAGTTGTTGGTACACTGACAATTGAGATTCTAGCGGGGTTCAACGATGTTTTTCTCGATTATGTTGACTGTTTTAGCTTTTTGAGAATACCAGCTAACAAAATATACTTTGATTAGGCCTAAAGGTGCTCTAAGGCATGAGAAAAACACTTGTCGCATGGTCATATGGTTCGGGAAGCATAGATATTGGACCGACTTACCCATTTCAAAATCTTCTTGCGGAGAAATTAAGCAGCTGCACACAGGAAAAATACGTTGAATAAACGGTAAATAATGCCATTGTGACGTCATGAACGGGAAATTGTGCACATTTTATTCACGACGATTTTGGAGCGTTTTTTACATTTAAGGTATCAATTTGGGTACGGTATCAATTTGGGTACACTGACGTTATACAATCTGACAGATGGAGTACATAATTGTTGGTTGCCGCAAATTAAAGTGCACATGCTTTTAGAGCATCGGCCAAAGTCTCTAACTCCACTATGCGTCGGCCCGTGCGCCATGAAGTGTTCTCTTGTTCTATATTGTCATAAATTGGAGATGTTCTAACCTCTTCCTCTCCGCCGAGACTGTAACTAACGTTATATGGTCGTCACACATAGGCACATGATGCGATACATCGGCGCTGTCCTTGTTTTCAATGGACCATCTTTATGTCCTCACTTCATTGAAAGCATCAGCCTTACCTGGTCTTTTAGTTTTACAAAACTGACCCCTTTTACCTCTTGGCCGCATCCTGTTGTATACCTAAACATTTACCTCCCAGCTGACTTGAAAATTAAACCAGATGTAACTATTCGTGAATATAATCAAGGACCCGGATCGCCGGATCGCCGGACTCATGTCTGTGACGTCACAGAAGGGTCGGTCTACCTTAATGAACTAAAATTATACGCTACAATTTCTGGTCTTAAAATTAATGTTTCAAAAACAAAGGTAATCTGGATAGGTAGTAAAAAGTTCAGCGATGATACCTTCCTACCAGATCTTAATTTGCAATGGGGCAAACACAAATTCACACTATTGGGGATTAAATTCCATATCAACTTACATGAGATACCAAAACTGAATTTCGACAAAAAACTTATTAAAATTAAAGTCACTACTTAAAACCTGGAAAAGAAGAGTTTTGACTCCTATCGGTAGAATCCATATTATTAAATCGCTTCTCATTTCACAATTTAACCGTCTTTTTATTTCACTCCCTAGTCCTGACGAACAGTTTACTTCAACCCTAAATTCCATTCTTTTTTAATTTTCGTGGAATAGCAAAACAGATAAAGTTACAAAAAAAATATTGTTCAAGGTTATCTAAATGGTGGTTTAAAAAAGATAAATATAAAAGCTTTTATAGATTCATTAAAATTATCTTGGGTTAGAAGGCTTTTTCAGACTACAACCAAATGGCAAGCTATTTTGAAAAAGTTACATCAACATTAATTTGCTAGCCAATTGTGGTAATGATTATGTGCGGAAATGTGCAAAAAAAGTTGTAGTAATATATTCTGGGCTGATGTGTTTAAAGCCTGGTACAATTTAAATATATCAATCGAAAAAAATAGCATTATGAAAGATTCTATCCTAAAAACCCCATTATGGTTTAATAAAAATATAACTGTTGTCCAGAAATCAGTGTTTTTTAAGAATGTTTATAACAAAAACATAATTATGATAAATGACTTGATATCAGATCATAATACTGGATGTTTTCACACTCTCCAAGAAGTTACTCACACATATCAAGTAAAAACTAATTTTCTTCAGTATCATAGCCTTTTGTCAGCATTAAGAAAGTTCTTGTCTTCAAATGAAATTCCTGTATTAAAAATCCCATATCCTTTTTCGCCAATGAACATAGAATTATTCATGAAACACAGAAAAGGCTCGAAGGATTTCTATAATATTTTTACAAAAACAACACTGTTCCTACAGGTAAAAAGAAATGGAATGAAGTTTTCAACTTGTATGATACAATATGGACTATGATATTCAAGATTCCCTTTAGTGTTACAAAAAAATACCAAACTTCCGTGGTTTCAGTATCGAGTTAATCATCACATCTTAACCACAAACTCTTATCTTTTTAAATCACAGCTAGTAATTTCTCCTCTTTGTACTTTATGCAATTCTGAAATTGAAACTATCATACATATCATATCTTGTGGGAATGTTGTGAAGTTCAGAACTTATTAGAAGTCTTAGAATTATATTAGATGCTCTTTTTTATCCCATTTAATTTCAATAAGCAATCTTTTAATTTTGGATTACTATCTCAAAATTTTAATAACTGTAAAGTTGACAATGAAATTATCCTTGTTATCAAACAATATATTTATAAAATGCGATGTTTTAACAAGTCTTTAAACATCAATGATCTGATTAGTGATCTTAAACAATTTTATGAGCCACAAAAATTATTGCAAATAGTAAAGGAGAAGCCTGTAGGGAAAAGTTTGAAAAAGAGTGGAAAAACTGGGGGGAAATCTCGGACTTATATATTATCATATCTCTTTCTTCTCCAATGCTGTGTTGCTGATACCCATTAAATAAGCAGTCAATAATTACTTTTCATCTATCATACAATGTATAATTATTTTTTATGTACTAAATACTCCCATCCTTCTATCTTCTTGTCTTACTTCTCCCCCCACCCACCATGCAATGGGGGCAGCAGGTACAATTCTTACGCCCTACAGTCGTGAATGGAACAATCTGATTAAAATGCAGATGTTTTACCACTCCGTTACAAGTAAAGGATCTGACAACATTCTATTACGGGTCACGTTCTGATGACCTTTTAGTTTACTCTCTAGGACGAATCGTCTTCATCTGAATTTAACACTCGGTGCGAATTGTCTTTCACCATATGCATGTATATATTTAGTAATATGCTGCTTTGGGTCGAAATGACTATAGACAAATTGATAGATCGTGAAGATATTCACTTCCAAGATTCCGGAAGAAAGTAATTTGATTGGTTAATCTGAAAGTTCATCAGAACGTGACCCGTAATGCGATGTTGTCAGATTCTCACGTAGTGATAATAAGGATCTGCATTTTAATCAGATTGTGAATGGAGGGAACCCCACTAGTGATGAGACGAGATGATATAATCACCATATCATAACAAACGAAGGTCTACTTCACGTCAACATTCTTGCAATCCATGGCAGACAACAAGTTATGAGAAAAAGAAATCAATAAACCCTGAAGTTATCTCGATGCCCTTCAATCACTGTTCGTCAGTGAATACTTGTAAATGTAACAGTCAGTACAACTGTATGTCACAGTCAGTACAACTGTATGTTACAGTCAGTACAACTGTATGTTACAGTCAGTACAATAGTCGTTTTTCATATTTTCAATGATATAAGCATTTTTTCAAATGCACATGATACCCGACATTCCGACGGCGGCTTTTATGAAGTGTCAAAATGGTGAAGCGATGTGCTTGGGGTACGTGCAACAGCGATAGCCGGTTTGCCAGAAAAGAGTATATGGAAGGAGTTGAATTTTGGCCTATACCAAAGCCTAAAACGAGGTTAGGTGACAAACAGAAATAGGTCCAGGCGTGTGGGAGGAAACATTTTTCCGTTGCTAATGTAAACAAACACGCATACGTGTGTAGTAAACATTTTGTTGATGGCTGCCCAACTGATGTAAATCCATATCCTATAAGTGCTAACTCGCGAAACAAGGTACCCGTTGCAAGAAAACCCCAGACGAGAAGGAAATTGTTCACAGCTGACGAGGTAAACAAAGAGAATGAGCAGTTTTCCAAACCTGAAGTTCCTAGTATGCCTGTAGTAGTACATGAAGTATGTGCAACTGTTGAGGTGACTTCAGATGAAGTTGTACAAGATCATGCCATTTCCCAGCAAAGCTTGGCCCTACCAGTAAATGACACAAGTAAGCAACGATTAACATATTCTTAAACTATATTTTAAAAGTATCACATAGGCTAGATTGTACTTTACTGGTCGCTTATACTTTCTAGCTCTTTCAAGCATGTACCGGTTGTGGCTAACAAAGCAACTTTAAAAGCATACTGACACTTACTTATCTTTGAACTTTATGGTAGATGTACCTAACCAAGAGTGCCGGTGTGCAAATATTTCTGATATTGCCAACACAACATATACTTAAATATAACAAGAAATTTCCATGATTTTGTATTCCAAAGACTTATATGATATACATACTCACATATTTATAATATTGAAGTTGATTTTTTAATGCATACGAATTTATGCATGGATATCGGTATTCACATTTCAATCATCTGAGTGTAAAAGTTATAAATATAATTAAATACCAGTACTCATAATTAACATATTTTGCAGATGATGATCATGCATATTGTTAACCAGTACAAATGGTTAGTATATCAACCCAAACTGATATCACCATGGAAGACATGTCTCCCTATGCTGATAGTGATATATTTGACAAGGACAACATGAGAAGAAAATTTTTGATGGAAGATGTGTTCAAAGATGACAAGTCGTGTAAATTTTATACAGGTGAGCACTAAAAAAGTAGTAAAAGGAAGCATTAATTTCAGTCGTTTTGAAAACCACCATAAAATGCTGTTTCATTACATGCTCTGGTGTCATGTTTATTATTTTTTTTTATTATTTAAAATTCACACTTCATCATATACTATGTATCTGAAACATTTCTTCCATGTTTTTAAACTGTATTAATATGTTTATTCATTCCAGGTATATCATTGGCAGTCTTCATTACCATTTTCACTCTCCTAAAGACAAAGGCCAGTTCAATGGTATATTGGAACAGTGCCGAGATACCTGAGGCACATGACTCCATGGTAAGGTCTTATCACGGTCACTTAATAAATAGGGGAAATCCACTAGGAAAATCACACAGCCACCACCTGAGTACCCTTAACTTGGAATCAAATATGTGACTCTCAGGTTCACAAGAGAGCACTCCCAACACAATTTAAGCTGAAGGTTCCAGGCCAGTAAGACTTGTCAGTAGAGCATTATATAGCTATATACAAGGCCAGAAGTACACACAAATACAATAAATAATTTTATTATGTATGTACAACTAATAAAGGAAGTTTACATATACAGTATTATATGTATCCCATATTAACAATATATTGTTAGAAAAATTGCAAACCATGTTGATCTCTCATTGTCATTCACTGTACGTTTAGAACCTGACCGTTATGTAAATGTCAAATCGCTATTTGCACATCAGGTTAACTTTTATTACATGCAAACCAAAAGCTTCTTTGCGGCACATGATATGTCTGTCAATACCATAAGTTCATCATCAAAGCCAAATAATCCCTATTTTTTATTTTATATCAATGCAAGCGATGAATTGATTACTATTTCATCAAGGGGTGAGGGAGTTGTTATCCATGAAGGGCAAGTCTTCTGTGTTACGTCTAGTTCTTTTATTCATTCTAATATACAGACTCCACGTAGAGGACCAAAGAGATCACTGTCACTGAAAGAGGAGTTTACAGTTACACTTTTGCGACATGTTTGCCATTTCTGAGAGTTCAGTTAGCCGAATATTTACAACATGGGTGAGCTTAATGCATCATGACTTGAGCTATTTCATAAAGTGGCCAACAAGGGAGCAGGTCAGAGAACATTTACCAAAGTGTTTCAAGTATTTCAAAAATACTAGATGTATAATAGACTGCACTGAATTTTTTGTGCAAAAGCCAAGCCTCCCCTCTGCTCAACGAATAACATATTCTAACTATAAGCACCATAACACATTCAAGTGCCTTGTTGGTATAACTCGTCGGGGATCATTTTGTTTTATATCCGATTTAATTACTGGCAGTATCTCTGACAAAAAAATTGTACAAGAATCTGGGTTTTTGAACAATATTGAACATGGTGATGATATAATGGCAGATCGTGGATTCCTAATTAGAGGTGAATTGACATTAAAAGGTGCAACTTTAAATATTCCACCATTTTCAATAGGAAAACAAATGTGTTGTAATGCTACTACAAAAACAAGACGAATTGCACAGGCTCGAATCCATGTGGAGAGAGATATAGGTCGCTTGAAAAAATTTGCTATTTTACAAGGTGTTATTGTACTCCGCATGAAACCTATGTACAGTCAAATTGTGAATGTTTGTGCAATATTGTGTAATCTTGACAATCAACTTGTTAGATAAATTACAATTACAGTTGAACCTTAATTGTTATCTCAAAGTGACAATTTTGAAGTCATTTCATGCAGTTTATCATGTTACTTTCTCTGTTTATCTCAAACTCGTGTTATCTCATATTATTCTTGTTTATTCATACTTAACCAATTATAAACACAAAACAATGTAATGGTATGGTGATACTATTTTTCAACACTTTCACCAAAATTTTAACCAAGTCCACACAGCCCTTTTCAATGGGTAAAATTCATTATATATCCCTTCATATGATAGTCCATTCATTTTAAAATTGTTCTTACCCAAAAACAAAACAATGCTTATCAGTAATTGTATAGTAATTCAAAATTCATCATTTTAACCAAAACCTTAACCAAGCAACGCTGATGTGATTCCATAAGCTCCCCTATTCTTTGAATAGGCAAGCTGTAATATCTTGTTGAGTATGAATTTTATTATTTGGAATGAAACAATGCCTCAACAATGTGCTGTCTAAAAAATACATTAAATTTGCTTAGCATATTCTGAAAAAACTCATTGTTAAATTCAGCATGGGCTACACAAATTCCTTTCTTGGTATACAAAACAAGATCAGAGTGCTGTAAACCATATATACCCATTTGACCTTGCATTAGGTGATAGTACTCTGAATTTTCAGTTACAACAATATCACCATTTTCATCAAATTTACAACCTTTTTTCAAACAGACATCTTTTGGATTTTCTTCCCTGCTAGTGAATGGACATTTCACTTCAACAACTTTGTTGGCATGACATTTACAAGTAAAAAATGCATCTAAAGAACAACCAATAAATCTCATAGTTGAATGTAAACGTAACCCTTTGTTTAACAATTTGGGATGTACACGAGTCTTACAACAAACTTTTTTATAAAGCTGGAGAGCTGTCTTTTCCTTCTTTTTACCCCATAACAGAGGAGGAGCAGAGCATTCACTACTGGTATATTCTCCTAATAGTGTCTTAAGTAATGAAGGAGAGCATTTATTGGCATCAACCGCTTTACAGACTTTGGCAAAATTAGATGCAGTTATTCTTCCTTTTCTGAGATCATGCCAATTGCTACTGTCAGTCTGTTTTATTGTACATGATTCAATGTGGTCAATGTCATCACTACTAGTGAGTGACAGCTGTTGAAAGAAACCAACCTTAGTTGTAACATCCTTCACCACACTTGACAGGCAAAAACTTGTACATACAGTGCAAACAGTATCTTCCATCTCTATGTCATTAGGTGAGGTGTCTAGTTCCAGTAAATCTAGAACTTGCAGGCTGGGAAAAATCTGAAAAAAATACATGTAAATTAGACACAAGCATACGTCCAGATCATCTGTACAGTCATACTGTAGTAACATATAGAATCATGGGTGCATAATAGACGTCGGACTTGTGATAAGAATTTATGAATTGCAAATGTTTACGTTTTTGACTTACTCAGTCTTAATCTGGCAGTTGCATGTATACATGGAAATCAAACCTGTGTAATGAAATTAATATGCAGCTATATAGGAACTTACATGCACAAAATTAGGGGCCGCGGTGGCCGAGTGGTTAAGGTGTCCCGACGCTTTAACACTAGCCCTCCACCTCTGGGTTGCGAGTTCGAAACCTACGTGGGGCAGTTGCCAGGTACTGACCGTCGTTGTCAGTATAATGTGACCGGGTGGGGTGTGTTGCTGGGTGTCTTCGGCAATATCCTCCAGTGAGGTAGCACTTTAAATCGGCAAAAGTTCCGGCCTATCACAAGGAGACTTAACACGAACATACCGCAGCCTCCCAAAACACATACGCACTCACCACACGCATGCATGTCGCACACACGGGAGGCCGTCCTTAAATGATCTTAGATGTTAATAGGACGTTAAACAAAATAAACCAAACCAAACCAAACCCAAAACACACATACGCACTCGCCACACGCATGTATGTCGCACACACGGGAGGCCGTCCTTAAATGACCTTATATGTTAATAGGACGTTAAACAAAATGACCAAACCAAACTCCATAACGGTCCTCCAGAAGTGCCTGTGCCTCCTGATCCGCTGTTTTCTTTTGTTGACAGCAACTTCCCAGGCCGTTGTTGGGAGGTAGCCGAAGTTGGTTGAAGTATCATGACTTCCTGATGTGCTCTGCCCTGCAGGTAGGGCCTAAGAATTGTACCTGCTGCCCCCATTGCATGATCGTAAGAGGCGACTAAACTTGGGATCTTATCGTTTCTCTTCTTTCTTAACAACTTTATTCTTCCTAATGTCTCCCTTGACAATGTCTCACTTTTGGCCTTTAGTTTAGCGTGCGCCGCTGTGAGGAAGGTTTTGGGTTCTGTCCCCTGGCCGAGACATACCAGAGTCTTTAAAAATATAATAATGTGACCGGGTGGGGTGTGCTGCTGGGTGTCTTCGGCAGTATGCTTCAGTGAGGTAGCACTTTAAATCGGCAAAGGTTCCGGCCTATCACAAGGAGACTTAACACGAACATACCGCAGCCTCCCAAAACACATACGCACTCACCACACGCATGCATGTCGCACACACGGGAGGCCGTCCTTAAATGACCTTAGATGTTAATAGTACGTTAAACAAAATAAACCAAACCAAACCCAAAACACACATACGCACTCGCCAAACGCATGCATGTCGCACGCACGGGAGGCCGTCCTTAAATGACCTTAGCTGTTAATAGGACGTTAAACAAAATAAACCAAACCAAAAGCGAAACTTAAAACATCAACACCAAGTCGGAAGGATCGTAGAAGAAATCGTCCTCTCTCGGCTCCGTACCGGGCACACATATCCTACTCATTCGTTCCTTTTGAAACGAGAGGATCCACCGGTGTGTTATGCATGTGATGCTCAATTCACAGTGGAGCATTTTTTAATAGAATGCTCCGATTTCAAGCGCATTCGTGATAAATACTTTCGGGTCCCGGATATGAAAACCCTTTTCAGTTCCGTGGATTCGAAAACAATATTTGGCTACTTGAAAGAAATCGATCTATTCTATAGACTTTGATGTCTTTTATGTTGCTCTCTTTGACGTTCTATTTATATAGCAGAGTTCACATGGTCTATTCGTACATATATATATTTTACCATTTTTAACCAACTTTTTTTTATCATTATGATCTAATTATACAATACGAATGCTTTTAAAAATGACAAATTTTATCTGATTTTAAAAATAAAAAAACGATAGTATATTGTTTGGCCCTAAATGACCCTAGTTGTCGATGGGCCGTAAAACATAAACAAACTCAAATCATAAAACACTATCCCCTCCCCCAACCAAAAAAAACAAACAAGTAGAATATTATGAATTAAAAAAATCTATAAATTTATTATTCATATCATATGCAATGTACACTTAAAATGGAATTCTATTTAAGATTAAGCATGCAAATGTTGTAGTAAATGTTAAAAATCTACAATTTTCAACATAACTGTCACTGTGAATTGATGCTGTTTTTTCTCACCTTATCTTATTCATTTAACAATCTTTTTATGCTATTGATAAAAGTTTATACACATATAACAAAGTTCATTTTGGCATGTGATAATAAAGGTTGATATTGGCACGAGATAACGTTATAGTGGGGGCAGACATTATGAACAGGTTTTGTGTGAAAGAGATATCAGATGGATCTTGGATCATGGTTACTGGTATAAAGCTTCTTGATCCGATGTTATACCGATATGATCAGTCTCAAAATTTAATAAATGCTAAACTAGGTACAAGTAAGAACCTGCAAATGATTTTCAATACTTTTAAACACAGAAATAACAAACTTCAAATATGCAAATATAACATATTGTATTATGTATCAGCTTTTATGTCCTTATCAGACTGCAACTCCAAGTATCGTAACTGGGGCCAATTTCACAATGCATATCACTTTTTATAATCTTTCTTCAAGTACTTCTTGAGAAATACTCATTAAAAAGCCTATTTGCCGACAGATGGACCACGAATGAATTGCAGCTTGGTAGGCTATAAAACATGTATCATCTTAGAGAGTGACATGGAAATAATAATGTTAAATTCATTGAACAATGACAAGTGGCCGTCCTATCCAGACTTTTCAACATGTACATTCTATATACTGTAATGCATGATGCAACAATGTTGGTTGTCACATAAAGGTTTTGTTGTAAAATATACCAGTTTTTTAGTGTGTAATCATTATATTTTGCAGTCGACAATGCAGTTCTCCTATTTCTACAAAAGTATTTTTTCCATGTTGGTACAGGTACAACATTGGGAATTTCTGGCATGTCCCAAAAGCAGATGTAAGGGATATTTGGATTCTGTTTCAGGAAATTTTGGCTGATGCCAAGGCATTCAGGATTGCTAGTGTTATTACAAGTGACACATTTCTGCAATGTGTCATGATCTGAATTGTTGCAGCAACACCAACCAAAGTTCCTGGCTTTACCATCTTTCCAAAAAAGTTGTCCACTCCCATGGAGAATCCACCACAAGTCGGACTTTAATTGGTATAAGACATGAGAAGTTAGATAAACTGACATTATAAGAATGATATTTCATAATGATTCACATTGTAATTATCAACATACATGTTGAATTAAATCTTCCCTTTTATCTTACCAATACCAATATAATCAGGTTTTTTTTATTTAAAATCTTGACAAGATTATGAACAACAGACTGGCGCTTCAATTATTTCCCAAGATGAATTTCATTTATGTAATTCACATCTTGTAACCTTTTGAAGAGGAACAACGTGGTTAGGGAAGATGTTCGCCCCTGTGAGGAAGGCTTTGGGTTCTGTCCCCTGGCCGAGACATACCCAGAGTCTTTAAAAATGGTAGCTGCTGCTCCTGCTTAGCGCTCAGCATACAAGGAGTGGGACGACTGGTTCGCCCGTTGTCAGTATAATGTGACGGGTGGGGTGTGCTGCTGGGTGTCTTCGGCAGTATGCTTCAGTGAGGTAGCACTATAAATCGGCAAAAGTTCCGGCCTATCAAAAGGAGACTTAACACGAACATACCGCAGCCTCCCAAAACACACATACGCACTCACCACACGCATGCATGTCTCACGTACGGGAAGCCGTCCTTAAATGACCTTAGCTGTTAATAGGACGTTAAACAAAATAAACCAAACCAAACCAATCTCCCCAGTTTTCACCCACATCAAGTACAAGTTTTCTTCTTGGCCTGCGCACCACGTTGGGTATGGTTTGACCATAGTGGTATAGAGGTTAGCTTGTGAGCATATAGTATCCTCTTGATATTGCTTAATTGTTCTTGCAGGTATCCGGCAGAGAACAGAACTTGGAGGAATAAATATAAACACATGAAGCTACATGTAACTAATGAATATGTTTACAAACTACATCAGAAAGCAAAGATGATAGTTTTAATGAATAAACAAAATGTTTTAAATCATGATACAGTTGTCACAACAGTTTTTAGCTCACCTGCCCGAAGGCAAGAGGCCCAGGGACTTGATATTGGGCCTGTAGCATGCTGGGGTGGAGGGCTACAAAGTTTGTTCAAATAAATGACCTTGACCTTCATTCAAGGTCACATGGGTCAAATAGGCTATAATCTTCAAACGGCTTCTTCTCAATAACCAAGAGGCCCAGTGACTTGATATTTGGCCTGTATCATGCTGGGGTTAAGGGCTACAAAGTTTGTTCAAATAAATGACCTTGACCTTCATTCAAGGTCACATGGGACAAATAGGCTATACTTTTCAAACACCTTCTCAATAACCAGGAGGCCCAGGGACTTGATATTGGGCCTGTAGCATGCTGGGGTGAAGGGCTACAAGAGACCAACCAACCAACCAATTGTTTTCCCATAGACCTTAGTGTTAACGTTTTGGATTATTTCATTCAAATTCTTGAATTGAATATGACGATTATGGTTTATAACAAAAGTTTAGGGTCTGATATAACACCTAATCAAAAAAAAAAGTTGGGTCCTTCAGCTCAAATTTTCTCCAGGGTAGCCATTTTGAAAATAGGTGAATTTCGCAGTAAAAATTCTCAAAAAACTTAAATGTTTACCTGTTTACTATTATTACGTGAACTTTTGGGAAAAAAACCAATCGGACTTAAGAAATTTATATCAACATTTCTTACTGATAGTTACCTATCAGTCTACATATCTATTTTCTCACTTCATAACATACTGGCCAATCAGTGGCTGCCAGACATGTTATCCTTCGCTCAACGTTCTATACACAGGGGCTGTTTCAAAAATATATTTTTTCAATTGGTTGGTTGTTCCCTATAGCATCTTTCACATTTTTCAAAGATAACTTTTCTGGAACAGGATAGAACCATAGGATATGCTATCAAAATATGCAGTGCCTGACTGCAAGTCTTAGGCTGGTAGGTTGATTCTTCTATTGGTACCGGATATGAAATTCTTAAGAGAAAACCACATTAAAATTGAGTTAATTTTGAAATGTAAATTTTAATATCTTGATAAGCTTTGAATTTAAAGTGATGGCTTTTGGTTAATAGCCAAGTATAGAAATCGTGCTACTCAGAAATATAAACAAATAAGATATAGAATAAAGATCAGAGGGAGATAACTCAATGTTATCTCCTCCACCCCCTAATTTCTGGTCTTTTTGTAAAAAATGAAGAAAAAAAGGCCGAACGAGAAAAAAAATTAGGAGTGGAGCCATTATTTAGATAAAAGAGTCGAAACACAGACACAGAACACGGAACCGGGCAAGTGACAACAAAAAGTAACCAGATATATCACCAAACACTGAACTAGGGTAGTGACAACAGAACAACCAAATATATCACCGAATACCGAATCGGGGTAGTGACAACAGAACAACCAGACACACACCCATACATTGAACCGGGGTAGTGCCAGCAGTACAACCAGCATACCACCGTACCCCGAGCCACGATATATACCGCTACAATTGAAATATAGAATGTATGTCCGTATCTGTCCGGTCTATGGTCCTCCTTGTATCACTACATGCGTCATATTTTCATCATCAATCCCCCCTGAATCTCAACTTCTCTCTAAATTCTGCTACAATGCCCCCAAGATGAGAATCCCGTCCGAAAATGTGCTAGTCGGTCCCATCATCTGGTTTCCAGGGACACTAGATGGCACAAAATGTCATATGCGGTAGCTATATGTAGAGACCAACCAACCAATTGTTTTCCCATAGACCTTAGTGTTAACGTTTTGGATTATTTCATTCAAATTCTTGAATTGAAGATGACGATTATGGTTTATAACAAAAGTTTAGGGTCTGATATAACACCTAATCAAAAAAAAAAGTTGGGTCCTTCAGCTCAAATTTTCTCCAGGGTAGCCATTTTGAAAATAGGTGAATTTCGCAGTAAAAATTCTCAAAAATCTTAAATGTTTACCTGTTTACTATTATTACGTGAACTTTTGTGAAAAAAACCAATCGGACTTAAGAAATTTATATCAACATTTCTTACTGATAGTTACCTATCAGGCTACATATCTATTTTCTCACTTCATAACATACTGGCCAATCAGTGGCTGCCAGACATTTTATCCTTCGCTCAACGTTCTATACACAGGGGCTGTTTCAAAAATATATTTTTTCAATTGGTTGGTTGTACTCTACAAAGTTTGTTCAAATAAATGACTTTGACCTTCATTCAAGGTCACATGGGACAAATAGGCTATACTTTTCAAACAACCTCTTCTCAATAACCAGGAGGCCCAGGGACTTGATATTGGGCCTGTAGCATGCTGGGGTGAAGGGCTACAAAGTTTTTTTTTCAAATAAATGACCTTGACCTTCATTCAAGGTCAAATGAGTGAAATAGGCTATAATCTTCAAACAACTTCTTCTCAATAACCAAGAGGCCCAGGGACTTGATATTGGGCGTGTATCATGCTGGGGTGAAGGGATACAAAGTGTGTTCAAATAAATGACCTTGACCTTCATTCAAGGTCAAATGAGTGAAATAGGCTATAATCTTCAAACGACTTCTCAATAACCAATAGGCCCAGGGACTTTATATTGGGCCTGTAGCATGCTGGGGTGAAGGGATACAAAGTGTGTTCAAATAAAAGACCTTGACCTTCATTCAAGGTCAAATGAGTGAAATAGGCTATAATCTTCAAACGACTTCTCAATAACCAATAGGCCCAGGGACTTTATATTTGGCCTGTAGCATGCTGGGGTGAAGGGCTACAAAGTTTGTTCAAATAAATGACCTTGACCTTCATTCAAGGTCACATGGGTCAAATAGGCTATAATCTTCAAACAACCTCTTCTCAATACCCAAGAGGCCCAGGGACTTGATATTGGGCCTGTAGCATGCTGGGGTGAAGGGCTACCAAGTTTGTTCAAATAAATGACCTTGATTTACATTCAAGGTCACAGGGGTGAAATCAGCTTAAATCTGTTAACAATAATTTTGCGATAGCCAAGAGCCTTCAAGACCTGATATTAGGCCAATAGAATGCTGGAATGAAGGACTAGAAAAATTTTAATATGAATAAAACTAGCTTACAATGATATTTGAATAAAGAGGTAATCAACATAGTATCTTTAGTAATGACATCAATCAACTTCAAAGTTGCTGTAGAGCCAGGTGAGCGATACAGGCCCATTGGGCCTCTTGTTATTCAATCTGATTATTAGCTTATATTCTAAGTCATTAATTGTACTACAAAAGCATTATCAACTAGAGCTCTCACCGATGGGGTGACGCTGTCACCAATGGGGTGACAAGTATACCCCCCGCTTTTCCATGATTTGTTTGGATACTTTGTGAAGCTGCCTATTTATGGTACTATAACCTAATCAAACATGTTCTTTGTTAAGGTAAGAACTAAGTGAATGCATAGCCGAACAAAATTTTGCTCGTTTTTAAAGAAAAAGGGGCAAAACTCTACTAGAACTGGTAATTCGGCAAAATCTTTGCAGTGCTAACCCTCATAGGTTCTCTAACTACATACCAAATTTTAGTAAAATCCATTGAAAACAAAGCAAATGCATAGCCGGACAAGCTATTAACCATTTTAAGCTCACCTGGACCGAAGGTCCGGTGAGCTTATGTCATGGCGCAGCTTCCGTCGTCCGTCAACATTTATTTCAAATCGCTACTAGTCAAGTTATGAATGGATTTTGACCAAATTTGGCCAGAAACATCCTTGGCAGAAGGGCAACAGATTTTGCATAAATGGTGACTCTGACCCCCGAGGGGCCAAAGGGGCGGGGCCCAATAGGGGAAATAGAGGTAATTCCTTTAAATCGCTACTAGTCATAAAGTCATGAATGGATTTTGACCAAATTTGGCAAGAAACATCCTTGGCAGAAGGGCAACAGATTTTTAATAAATGGTGACTCTGGCCCCCCGAGGGGCCAAAGGGGCGGGGCCCAATAGGGGAAATAGAGGTAATTCCTTTAAATCGCTACTAGTTATAAAGTTATGAATGGATTTTGACCAAATTTGGCCAGAAACATCCTTGGCAGAAGAGGAACATATTTTGCATAAATGGCGACTCTGACCCCTGAGGGGCCAAAGGGGCGGGGCCCAATAGGGGAAATAGAGGTAATTCCTTTAAATCGCTACTTGTCATAAAGTTATGAATGGATTTGAAGCAAATTGGTCAGAAACATCCTTGGCAGAAGGGGAACAGATTTTGCATAAATGGTGACTCTGACCTTCGGGGGGCCAAAGGAGCGGGGCCCAATAGGGGAAATAGAGGTAATTCATTTAAATCGCTACTAGTCAAAGTTATGAATGGATTTTGACCAAATTTGGCCAGAAACATCCTTGGCAGAAGAGGAACATATTTTGCATAAATGGCGACTCTGACCCCTGAGGGGCCAAAGGGGCGGGGCCAAATAGGGGAAATAGAGGTAATTCCTTTAAATCGCTACTTGTCATAAAGTTATGAATGGATTTGAAGCAAATTGGTCAGAAACATCCTTGGCAGAAGGGGAACAAATTTTGCATAAATGGTGACTCTGACCTTCGGGGGGCCAAAGGAGCGGGGCCCAATAGGGGAAATAGAGGTAATTCATTTAAATCGCTACTAGTTATAAAGTGATGAATGCATGCATGTTCTAAAAACAATTCTTGAGGTCGTTCAGACCTTTAGAGAGTCTGGACTTTATTAATCTTTAAAGCAGTTCGGATTACCACACTATAACCATATATAGCATTGTTAGATATTTACAAATAAAACAAATTCAATATGAACATTATTTTGACATTTGGTCTAATCCAACCAGGTGAGCGATACAGGCCCCATGGGCCTCATGTTTACATTAAGGGGCATTACTCTGTAAAAAGGTTTTTTTCGGAAGAAGCCATTACTGGAGACACCTGCCCTGCAGGTAGGGCGTAAGAATTGTACCTGCTGCCCCTATTGAATGATCGTAAGAGGCGACTTAATTTGGGATCTTATCTTTTCTTTCTGAACAACTTTCTTCTTCCTAATGTCTCCCTTGACAATGCCTTACTTTTGGCCTGAAGTTGAGCGTTCGCCGCTGTGAGGAAGGCTTTGGGTTCTGTCCCCTAGCCGAGACATACCAGAGTTTTTAAAAATGGTAGTTGCTGCTCCTGCTTAGCGCTCAGCATATTAGGAGTGGGACGACTGGTTCGCCCGTTGTAAGTATAATGTGACCGGGTGGGGTATGCTGCTGGGTATCTTCGGCAGTATGCTTCAGCGAGGTAGCACTATAAATCGGCAAAAGTTCCGGCCTATCACAAGGAGACTTAACACGAACATACCGCAGCCTCCCAAAACACACATACGCACTCGCCACACGCATGCATGTCGCATGCACGGGGAGGCCGTCCTTAAATGACCTTAGCTGTTAATAGGACGTTCAACAAAATAAACCGAACGAAACCAAACTGGAGACACAACTTCATGCCCTCCTTTAACTGTGTATAAAGTTTCAAGAAAATCCATCAAAAACTAAGTGAATGCATAACCGGACAAAATTATGACACATTTTGTATGAAAAAGGGTCATAACTCTGTTAAAAAGGGCTAAATCCCAAAATCACTGCAGGGGACACAAGTCAATATGGTCTTCTAACTATATACTAAATTTGAGTGCAATCCATCAAGAAATGAGCGAATGCATAGCCGGACAAATTGTGTGACAGACGGACAAGGTGATTCCAGTATACCCCCTAACTTCGTTGCGGGGTGTATAATGATTGGGTTTATTCAAAACAGTCATTTGAATTATATGTAATAGGAACAATATGTGCAGTTTTCTTTCATCTGAATAGTATCAAGCATGCTAAAAATAGTAACACTGACCTTGACTCCAAAACCTTGCCTTGCAGGTAGCGCAAGAATTGTACCTGCTGCCCCTGTTGCATGATCGTAAGAGGCGACTAAATTTGGGATATCATCTTTTCTCTTCTTTCTGAACAACTTTCTTCTTCCTAATGTCTCCCTTGACAATGCCTCACTTTTGTCCTTTAGCACTATAAATCGGCAAAAGTTCCGGCCTATCACAAGGGACTTAACACAAACCTACCGCAGCCTTCCAAAACACACATACGCACTCGCCACACGCATGCATGTCGCACGCACGGGAGGCCGTCCTTAAATGACCTTAGCTGTTAAAAGGACGTTTAACAAAATAAACCAAACCAAAGACTCCAAAACCCAAAAACTCTAACTTGATCACTAGGTACTAATACTGAAGTCACAAACCACTGTCACCAACATGCCTTGAAGAATGGCCGGAAAGACCACCTGATCAATGTCAATTAATATCCCCCGTTTCGGTGAAAATGAGGGAAAATAAACTTCATTTATAAAGACTTAATTAAGATGTGCTTAAAAGTTACCAGAATATGGTGATGGCTTCAAAGTCTGCGCTTCGGCTAACAGAACCTGTTTCAATAGTTTCCTTTGGTTCGATATTTGGACCAAAGAAGAAATCACCGAGTCCCTTGCTACCTATATCAGGAATGGTAAGCATTGACACCTTCTGCAATGAACTGGTTTACAAAATAATCACAAGGTTTAAATACAAGATATGATAACAAATATAAACACATTGCTGAAAGTTACAAAACCATTCCTCTATATGTTTATAGTGCAGAATATAACTTCACCTGTCTTTCTTCAATTATCACTTTTGATAAGTTAATTAGTATGTGGTAAGAATTTTTCAATTCAAGGCAAAGCAATGTTAATGCAGATGAATGATATATCTGTTTAAATATCGTTTATGATAAGAGATCCAAAAGAGATATTGGTGTCCACCATTTAATGATCTTTATTATTTTCATAAATTTTTATAGTTCATTGGCAAAAATACACTAAAACCATGTCATTGATCTCTATCCACTAATGATGTCTACCAGTAAAACGAAAAAACATTCCAATGAAAATTGATGTTCTTAACTAATTTGGTTTGGTTTGGTTTATTTTGTTTAACGTCCTATTAACAGCTAAGGTCATTTAAGGACGGCTTCCCGTGCGTGCGACATGCATGCGTGTGGTGAGTGCGTATGTGTGTTTTGGGAGGCTGCGGTATGTTCGTGTTAAGTCTCCTTGTAATAGTCCGGAACTTTTGCCGATTTATAGTGCTACCTCACTGAAGCATACTGCCGAAGACACCCAGTAGCACACCCCACCCGGTCACATTATACTGACAACGGGCGAACCAGTCGTCCCACCCCAAATATGCCGAGCGCTAAGCAGGAGTAGCAACTACCATTTTTAAAGACTCTGTTATGTCTCGGCCAGGGGACAGAACCCAAAGCCTTCCTCACAGGGACGAACGCTCAACTAAAGGCCAAAAGTGAGACATTGTCAAGGGGGACATTAGGAAGAAGAAAGCTGTTAAGAAAGATGAGAAAAGATAAGATCCCATATTTAGTAACCTCTTACGATCATGCAATGGGGGCAGCATGTACAATTCTTACGCCCTACCTGCAGGGCAGGGCAGGGCAGGGCAGGGCAGGGCAGGGTTATCGCCCATCATCATCCAGAAAACTATCAAAGGATGCCTTGGTACTGCCAAATCCGTCAAGCCCTTGAGATCGGGAGACCTCCTTGTTCAGGTTTTCGGCAAGCAGCAGGCGGATAATCTCCTAAAATTGTCAGAATTCTCTGGGATCAGTGTCCATGTTAGGGCCCATCAGTCCCTTAACTTCAGCAAGTGGGTAATCAGATGCCCTGCCTTGCAGAACGACACTGACGCAGAGATTCTGCAATATTTCAAGTCGGAGAATATCCCGATCTCAGAGGTGAGGCGGATCAAAATAAAACGCCAAACAGTACAAACCAATACGTTCGTCCTCACGTTCGCAGTGCCAAACCTTCCTTCATCGGTAATGGTAGGTTACATGAGATGTAACGTCTCGCCCTACATACCGAATCCTCTACGATGCCGGAACTGCCAGAGATACGGCCATCATGAGGACAGATGCAGGCAAATGGAGGTTTGCGAACACTGCGGACGAGAGGGTCATAACGACACAGATAGCTGTGATATCACCGGCAAACGATGTCCAAATTGCAAGGGCAACCACGCGGCGTCATCTCGAGACTGTCTTTCCTGGAAGAAGGAAAGGGAAGTTCTGCGGGTAAAGTATACCCGTAACATTTCCTTTCCTGACGCCAGGAGGGTGGTCGAGAGTAATGACCCCACTGCGTTGTCATATGCATCTGTAACAAAATCGAAAACGCAACACAAAACAATCACAGTTAGCGATGCAAAGGTACAAGCCTACTTTGACAAGCCAGCTTTCGGTGCGGAGTTACCACCTTTGATGGACGAAAGGAATGACAAGATTCTTTTCGGTTTGGCATCCCGTTTCAAGTCAGGAAGGGTAGCGTCTAAGACCACCTCAACATCAGATAGACCTTCCCAGCCTGACGAAACGACAGTTATCAAGACCAATATGCCAGCACCTCCAGCACCTCCACCTGCACGCCATATAACACAAACATCGAAGCCGAGGGTCACCCACCACAGACGGACTGTATCACAGCCGTCAGACCTTAATAAGATTGCTGGTAACACCAATAAACGACCAGCAACCACACCACCTCAAGACCAACGAAAACCGAAGGTAACACTACACAGATTACCTTCCTTAAACAACACAAGGCCCAGCAAAGGCTCAAATGACCCTATCCATGGTCATAACAGGTACGACGTTCTTGCGGACGACAGTGAGTTTGTTGAGAGCAGCATTGCTGTCACATACATATAACCTACACCAAGTAGTCCTGTCAGTCCAGAGCGTCCATCACGAACCTGAATAGTGGTCAGCAATACGAACAATTTTATTATACAATGGAACATACGCTGACTAAGGGCAAATTTAGAAGAGTTTCAAAATGTATCAAAGGAATTTGGTCCTGCCTTATTTTGCTTGCAGGAGGTCATGTTAAAAAAACCCAATTACTTTCAGAAATTTCTCGCTCTACAATAGCATCGCAACGGCAGGAAACAGGTGGCGCAGCTGTAGCTGTCCATAAAACTATTCCTCACAGAATTATCACGTTATACACAAATTTACAGGCTGTTACTGTCTTTGCAACTTTACACAGACAAGTAACTGTCTGTTCAATTTATCTTCCTCCGAGTATTGCTTTCACTTGTGAGCAACTTAATAACCTAGTCTCGCAACTCCCAGCACCATACATAATTCTCGGAGATTTTAATGGGCATAACAGTCTGTGGGGCTCCCCGAACACAGATGAGAGAGGAAGACGTATTGAGGAATTTATAGACAAAAACAACCTGTGTCGTTTTAACAATAATACCCCAACATATCTACACCCTGCTACAGGCTCTCGTACCCACATAGACCTATCATTATGCCATCCATCCATTTTACTCGATTATGACTGGAGGGTAAATGATGATCTATGTGGGAGTGACCACTTCCCTATTTTTTCTAAAGAATATTTGGACCCCTCTTGATAAACCACTTTCTCGATGGAATGTGCACAAAGCAGATTGGGGCCAATTCCAACACATATATGACCCAATTAAAACATTCACTGAAACGATAACTTCTATTGCCACAAAAACGATACCAAAGTCCGTCCCAAAACTTACAAAGTTCCTTTTATCTGAAGAATCTTTTATCAATAGATCCGGCCGAAAGGCAGCTCTCAGACTATTCTCGACTTCCCCTACAACTGAAAATTACAATAATTTTAAAATTTGGAGGTCGAAGGCTCGGCGACCTATTAAGTCGGACAAAAAGAATAGCTGGAAGGAATACATATCTAAAATATCTTCAAACACGAAAACGAAAACAGCACCAGCATCCCATCTTATCAACAATAACCAAATATTCTCTTCTACATCTGAAATTGCAAACGCATTTGCTAAAAATATAGCCAAGAACTTATTCGCCACAAATCACTCCAAAAAAGACAAACAAAAAAACAAAAAAAAAACGTCTTAACTTCAAATCATCCAACACAGAAAGTTACAACAAACCTTTCGATCTCCCGAAGTTGCTTGAATCGCTAAAAAGATCAAACGATTCAGCAGCTGGGCCAGATGAAATTCCGTACCAATTCCTGAAACATTTACCAGAATCATCATTACGATGTCTCCTATATATTTTTAATCATGTATACGCTTCCGGTAAGATCCCCGAGTCTTGGAAAGAATCTACAATTATTCCAATTCCAAAACCTGGTAAGGACGCCAATGAACCAAATAATTATCGCCCTATCTCTCTAACAAGGTGCATCTGTAAAACACTTGAACGGATGATTAACACTAGACTAGTTTGGTTCCTTGAATCCAATAATATTTTGAGTCCACTCCAAAGCAGATTCAGATACCGCAGAGGAACGGTAGACCATCTGGTCAGATTAGAAACCTTTATTCGAGAAGCTTTCGCAAAGAAGGAACATCTTGTTGCTGTGTTCTTTGATCTGGAGAAAGCATACGATACTACATGGCAATATGGTATTATGAAAGACCTGCATGGAATTGGTGTACGTGGGAATCTCCCAAAATTAATTTCAAACTACATATCTGACAGACATTTTAAGGTTCGCGTTGGCTCAACGTATTCTGAAACAGCCAAACAGGAAGTGGGAGTCCCTCGGGGTGGGATCCTTTTCGTAACTCTTTTCGGTCTGAAAATCAACAGTATAACTAAATGTCTCGGTAAGTCAACTGAAGGGTCTCTATTCGTTGATGACTTCTTGATCTGCTATAGGTCGAAGAACATGCACACGATAGAACGACAACTTCAACAATGTTTGGGCAAACTACAAACATGGGCAGATGAAAACGGCTTCAAATTTTCCCTGCCCTGCAGGTAGGGCGTAAGAATCGTACCTGCTGCCCCCATTGCATGATCGTAAGAGGCGACTAAATTTGGGATCTTATCTTTTCTATTCTTAACTTTCTTCTTCCTAATGTCTCCCTTGACAATGCCTCACTTTTGGTCTTCAGTTGAGCGTTCGCCCCTGTGAGGAAGGCTTTGGGTTCTGTCCCCTTGCCGAGACATACCATAGTCTTAAAAAATGGTAGTTGCTGCTCCTGTTTAGCGCTCAGCATACAAGGAGTGAGACGACTTGTTCGCCCGTTGTCAGTATAATGTGACCGGGTAAGGTGTGCTGCCGGGTGTCTTCAGCAGTATGCTTCAGTGAGGTAGCACTATAAATCGGCAAAAGTTCCGGCCTATCACAAGGAGACTTAACACGAACATACTGCAGCCTCCCAAAACACACATACGCACTCAACACGCATTCATGTGATGGTGATATATTTTATTTGTAATGACATACACGCTCTGCTCTTGCCATATCAATAACTGGTATTAATATGTGACTGTCATGATTATCTAATAATAATAGAATGGGTCTTTCCTAGTATTTCAAAAAGATATTTTGAACAAATCTGTGTCCATGTATCCTATGTTAAAAAGAGAATGAAAACTGTTATAATAATAAATATATATATATATATATATACATATAATATAACTAAATGTAGCCCTCTCACAATTCTATTGTATGTTAAGACATACACTTTTATCATCACATTTATACATAGAAATACATTTTTGAATACTGAATTATCATGCCTTGATGAGACAATTTTAATGAAAGTATCTAATAATATAACTGAATAATTTGAATTTGAAGTAAATGTATATAATATTCAAATTCATCTTATTGAAAAAAAGGTTTGCTTGCAGATAATTATGAATGATATTAATCAGCTGTGGACAGTTTATTTTTTTTTCTGTCCTGCAGGTAGGGCGTAAGAATTGCACCTGCTGCCCCATTGCATGATCGTAAGAGGCGACTAAACTAGGGATCTTATCTTTTCTCTTCTTTCTTAACAACTTTCTTCTTCCTAATGTCTCCCTTGACAATGCCTCACTTTTGGCCTTTAGTTGAGCGCTCGCCCCTGTGAGGAAGGCTTTGGGTTCTGTCCCCTGGCCGAGACATACCAGAGTCTGTAAAAATGGTAGTTGCTACTCCTGCTTAGCGCTCAGCATATTAGGAGTGGGACGACTGGTTCGCCCGTTGTCAGTATAATGTGACCGGGTGGGGTGTGCTGTTGGATGTCTTCGGCAGTATGCTTCAGTGAGGTAGCACTTTAAATTGGCAAAAGTTCCGGCCTATCACAAGGTGACTTAACACGAACACACCACAGCCTCCCGAAACACACATACGCACTCACCGCACACATGCATGTCGCTCGCAGGGGAGGCCGTCCTTAAATGACATTAGCTGTTAATAGGACGTTAAACTAAATAAACCAAACCAAACCAAACCATTTTATTTTATGTTGTTGAGCTATAAATGATGCTTCAGTGAGGTAGCACTCTAAATCGGCAAAAGAGCCGGCCTATCACAAGGAGACTTAACACAAACATACCACAGCCTCCCAAAACACACATACGCACTCATCACACGCATACATTTCGCACGCACGGGAGGCCGTCCTTAAATGACATTAGCTGTTAATAGGACGTTAAACAAAATAAACCAAACCATACTATAAATGATCAATAATACCTGAATCTGAAACAACAAACATCCAGGATGTGGGCACATCTTCTCTATTCGGGCTATGGGGGAGAGATTTTTGGTAAATCAAAAATGACAAAGCATGGTTTCCTCTCCACTCATGCACATGTGGGCAGTTACATGGTCTATTGTGTGAACCTGAAAAATAATCATTTACCATATAGGTACATCAATTCAATTATATGGGTAAAAACCACAAAACCTTGAAATCAAATTACTGTCCAGATGTTTGAACATCATTACATTCCTTACTTGTTGTTTGATACAAGGGCGACCTTTTTCTCCAATCACTTTCCTTGTACTTCCCTGTTTGTCGGCAAAGCCAGTCTCGTCGCAGTTGTAAATCAACCCTGGCTTTGTCCTCAGTCCTACTGTTTTTGTTAGACATTCTTGTCCTTCCTTATCTCCGAGTTGTGGAGTCTTTTCTGCTAGTTCTTCGTGGCTGTTGAAGAATGTTCTGCTCCATTTGTCAGAAGGACCTTTCTCAGAGTTGAATAGCGACTCTCTGTGTGATCTGCACGATATAATAAGGGAATTAAATTCCATTCATTTCTTAAAATAGTTTTTTTTTCATAATTTACACAGAAAAATACAAAGTATGTAAAAATAATAATCATTTCTTAAAATGGATTCCCCCCCCCCCCCCCCCCTCCCAAAAAAAAAAAAAAATTACACAGAATAAATACCGAGTGTCAGTATGTAAAAATAAACTGAGACTAGCATTTCTTAATTTTGTGTTTTTTGTTTATTTGTCCTGTCCAGATTCCTCATTTACATACGGGGTTGAATGGTCATGCGTTGATATAATCGTCTGTCGTCAGGTGCAGTTTTTGGGGTCATCTCCGCATGCATTTTGTTTGGAAAACGCTTCAGCTCCTTGAAGAATTCCGTCTTATTTACGATTATTTGAAGAGTAGAATGAACGATGATTTATATAATCATAATGATTTATTATTTTGAACGTGAGAGTACCGTGCACCGAATATATGATAGAACACAGGAAAAACAAACAAGTCAAGAATGCCTATTCTGCGATCACATTCACCTAGTAGGCCTAGACATTTCATACTTGAAAATTAAAAAAAAAAAAAAAAAGATAGAAGGGAAATGGATTAGCATACTTTCGTTACAAAGGTGGAACACAATTGCTTATTTATTGATTACCTTTTGTCAGTTTACTGATATCAGGACGAACAAAAAGAAGTTTGGTTTGGTTTATTTTGTTTAACGTCCTATTAACTGCTAATGTCATTTAAGGACGACCTCCCGTGCGTGCGACATGCATGCGTGTGGTGAGTGCGTATGTGTTTTGGGAGGCTGCGGTATGTTGGTACAGTGGTGCCTTCACCTAGGCGGCGGGGTTCGAGTCCTCGATCGGACCTCGCAAATTTTTTTCTCAAAGTAATCTCAATATAAGTTGATATAACTTGTTTCGCAATTGTTGTAAAAAAAGTTTACATTTTTCGTTTTATAGAAATCTAACATGTTATTATTATGATCATAATACATAGCTAATTAAGGTACCTACCGAATATGGTACCGGCAACACTTATATTCGCTAACCAGTGTAGTACATCGTTCTACAAATTGTACATTTATTTGAAATAAACACGGATTTACATACCATCCACAATGAGAACGGCCTCATTGTTGTCTGATGTAAAAAAAAAGTCCTTTGCTCAGGGTTGGTTTGGTTTGGTTTATTTTGTTTAACGTCCTATTAAAAGCTAAGGTCATTTAAGGACGGCCTCCCGTGCGTGCGACATGTATGCGTGTGGTGAGTGCGTATGTGTGTTTTGGGAGGCTGCGGTATGTTCGTGTTAAGTCTCCTTGTGATAGGCCGGAACTTTTGCCGATTTATAGTGCTACCTCACTGAAGCATACTGCCGAAGACACCCAGCAGCACACCCCACCCGGTCACATTATACTGACAACGGCGAACCAGTCGTCCCACTCCAAATATGCTGAGCGCTAAGCAGGAGTAGCAACTACCATTTATAAGACTCTGGTATGTCTCGGCTAGGGGACAGAACCCAAAGCCTTCCCCACAGGGGCGAACGCTCAACTAAAGGCCAAAAGTGAGGCATTGTCAAGGGAGACATTAGGAAGAAGAAAGTTGTTCAGAAAGAAGAGAAAAGATAGGATCCCAAATTTAGTCGCCTCTTACGATCATGCAATGGGGGCAGCAGGTACAATTCTTACGCCCTACCTGCAGGGCAGCTTTGCTCAGGGAGTATGTGTAAAAACAGATATTAAATAAAATACTGTAGTGTACATGCTAAAACAATAACTACTACACCCGACACAACAATTGTTACTGTGCTAAAGGTGAGGTTAAGAACTTTATTATAAGTATCGAATATCTCTCTATAAAACATGTTCAATTACCTTGACTTAATGTAAAAGGTTTGCCTGACAATAAGTACATAGGCGTCTGCTGCTTACCAGACTGATATTTAGATTGAAGATGGTAGCTAAGGTGCTATCTGGTAGTCTGGTCTTCATTTTCGCTAACAAATGCTGCTAGAAAGGCTCTTATGGACCTAGTTGCCTAGTATTCTTCAGTGATTTTAAATGTGGCGAAGTCGTCAAACTTCGCCTTTGTCAGACCTGTTATCTCCCAGTATTGCTTGTCGGACAGTGATTACGGTATTTCAAAATTAAAAACACCATTGGTATTCACCCGGCTTCCTGTTCCGTCAAGTAAATCAATAATATCACAAATTGAAAAAAAAATCTGTTTTTTTTTGTGGATGACGTCACAATGTTGACAATGCCTCCGTTGTAAAATATGTCCGTTGCAGGTGTTCCCTGCAACACCGACTTTTCTTATTTATGTAAACAAGTTTCTTTGTATTGATAGCACTTTTAATAAGATATTCTGCGGGCTCAAAATGGCATTTCTTCTAGTACCGTAGGGAACGAACGGCACCGATGCTAGGGATTGACTTAATTGTAGTTTACATATAATATATAGTATGTTCACTGGCGTAATGTTCATGACAAGTGCTTTCGTTGTTATATGTCGTCTATCAGCTGGTTTTACTCTTCTATTGCACACCGCACATTGTATAACCTCGCCATAGTGAAAACTGAAAGAAATGAGAAATCGGAGCTAAAATATTATATGTATAGCTTTATTTCTACTGAAAAAGCGCCTGCTTCTTTCTATCGAAACAGTCTGCTAAAAAATGATTGCATCTAAACATATGTTTTTTTTCTAAAAAATCAGAAATCACACAAAGGATGTTTGAAAAAATTTGACGGTGTCTTGACCAATGAATGACCCTAGTTGTCGATGGGCCGTAAAACATAAACAAACAAACAAAATGTAGGCCGACTTTGAACAACCGTAGCTGTTGATAAATACATTGATAAGTACAAAGCCATAGAAATCAAGATATTTATGCCGAGTTCCTGACGAAAGTTGTCTAAACATTTTTGCAGACTGACTGCGAGTTATCTCGCTTGGAATGCAGTGCCACACATGTTTAACACTTTTAGTTATTTCCTCGCGACGAGTCGGTGAAGGGATATATGGATAGGCTCACAGGCATTCAAGTGCTCGTGCGTTCATGGCCTACGTAACCAAACGATGTTCTCGCTCTAACGACTTAATTAATGATAGATTTTTTTTTCGGAAACCAAATACACTTACAACCATGATCACTTGTAAGATGTCGATGTCATCCACCTTTCGTCAAAACAGCTCACTGCTACTATCAATAGATTGTGGATGCCCTCATTGTCGATTTCAGTAATGATCCAACTCTTCTGAAACGTCATACGCTTACAACCATCATATGGCAAAATGGACGTTACTAGCTGTTAGTACAGATATATTTTTTAGGAGTCTACCAATTCTTCCTGGTAGTTCATACCTAAACCTTAAATCTCCTTTAAGAAACTGTAAACCATCTTGGGTCAAATTGAGGTCAATGATAATATGAATACATTTTTGAAGTCATGCTCAACATACTTCATTAATTACCTTATTGAGCTGAGCAGAAACAGCCGTACGATTTCGGATCTTATCCGCAAGTGGGTCACAGGTTGGTCAAAATTGGGGCAACTGTTACTACACTCTATAAATAGATTGCTGATGGCCTTGTTCTACCTAGTTAACTATTTTTTTTTATTATTTAATTTTCATAGTCCTGAAACCCAAAATTCTTAATCACAACCGTCTTGTTTTGGGCAAATTTTGGTTTTAATTTCCAAGGGGAAAAATATAGGTTATTGCTGCCTGTTTCATACTGCTAGCAGCTAGACTGCCACTTTAAACACATATCGCAGCCTCCCAAAACCCATGAGTGCATCCCAAAGGCAGATAAGCCGACTTTAAATGAAGCTGTTAGTAGGACATTGAACAGTGCAAAACCAAACTATATTGCTGTAGTATTCTTAACGACTCATCCACACTCAACAGGTAATAAGAGCCTTTAAATGTTAAGCAAAACAGCATACAACAAACGAAATATGTACAAAAAAAAATATTTTAAAAATAAAATGTTGATACACACGTACATAATTGAAACAGATTAGTGTGGCTATGACATTTATATAGTGGTAAAGACCAACGGTTGTCACATAGTTTATGATTTTGTCTATATCAACGGTTTCGGTTCATAAATTTGTCAAAAATAGTCGCTTTAATCGAGGTTTATTTGTTATTTGGAAAATGGTAAACTGATCCATTCGTTTTGCCAAAGCGACGTTCAAAAAATTCCGGCCTATCACAAGGAGACTTAACACGAACAAACCGCAGCCTCCCACAACACACATACGCATTCACCACACGCATGCATGTCGAACGCACGGGAAGCCGTCCTTAAATGACCTTAGATGTTAATAGGACGTTAAACAAAATAAACCAAACCAAACCAAACGTTCAAAATTATTTTATAACTATTTTCAAATCGGTAGAATTTGGTTTGGTTTAGTTTTATTTGTTTAATGTCCTATTAACTGCTAAGGTCATTTAAGAACGGCCTCCCGTGCGTGCGATATGCATGCTTTTGGTGAGTGTGTATGCGTTTTAGGAGGCTGCGGTATGTTTGTTTATGTCTCCTTGTGATAGGCGAGGACTTTCGCCGATTTATAGTGCTACCTCACAGAAGCATACTGCAGAAGACACCTAGCAGGACATCCCATCCGGTCACATTATACTGACAACGGGCGAACCAGTCGTCCGACTCCAAATATGCTGAGCGCTAAGCAGGAGTAGCAATTACCATTTTTAAAGACTCTGGTATGTCTCGGCTAGGGGACAGAACCCAAAGGCCAAAAGTGAGGCATTCAGCCGGTTCGATTTGACGCTTCTAAATTTAGAAGCAGAGCAGTCGAAGATCTTCTGAATCGAACGCGTTATTGAAGATAAAGATGGCGTCTATTAGTGACACCGTAGCTGCGTTAATGTGTTTTGATGACGAAGTGGAAGAATATCAACTAAGTGGACTGAATACTGTTGTATTCGGAGTTATGACGATGTCAATGTAAGAAAATGATTCATATTAATCTATTTTAGAAGAGCCATACACTATGATACATTCTAATCAGACCTAATGTGCAAATGGGTATTCCTTTGTTCTATGTTGTAGATTCTACACGGCCCGATTCTACAAGCATCGTCACGCGTAAAAGTTACTTGCCGCTTGTCAAAGCTACTGTAACAGTATACATGCAGCTAGGCACACAGGCGCCTGCATCCGGTATATAAAACTGAGAAAAAGGCGCATCCGGTATATAAAAGTGAGAAAATGTAAAGTAATTCGCCCTGCTATGTTCACAAGCTGACAATCTTGTCACAGGGACATGTACATGCATAGATTAGCGATAAATTCCTTACAGTATATGGTTGAATCATTTACAGATACACATGTAAGTCTTATACAAGTCCCTATATCTGATAGTAAGGTATAGGCAATCACCTAATGGAATATCTTCTAGACTCATTAACTTTCACACGTTTAAAAGATGTCTCGTTGATAAGGTTATATACAAATGTAGCTAGATTTATTGTTTTACAATTTTTTAGCAGTTACATACCAGATGCAAGCGCCTGTGACAAGCCTCTCTGATGCTTCGAATGTTGTCTCGGTCTAGAGAAAACTTGTCGTTAATACATCTTTCCAGTAATTGTTACTGTTAGTTTACCTTTGAACCTTGCCAATGTCAACGTTAATAACGTAATCAGGCAGATTATCTCTTATATAGTTGTAATCGACCAAACTGGTAATCATATAAGTTGTGGTTTAACAAAAGATTTGTAATAGTTTAGAAATATTTGCTTGTCTATGTAATTCAACGTCTTACTATTGCTCCTAGTATTTTTCCATTAGCTTTACACTTACAATGTGTTTTTTTTTATTTACAGGCGGAGAGATTTGCCTCGAATCGAAAATTTTGTGGAAGAAGTAGTACCAAAATATGGGCCTGATTCTTTCAGAACCTTTTGCAGAGTGTCGAGAGGTACCTTTGAACCAATTGCAACTAAAATAGCAGCCTATCCAGGGTAACTACGGCAACCAAATGCAGGGCGACCACAAATTTCAACAGTGAAGAGATCTGATGATGAGTTGATGGTATCTTGGCTCACAAGAAACAGTCCGGTCTATAGCAGACAGGTATAATGTATCATTATCAACGTTTATCGACCACAACAGGAGACTCTTGGATGTGTTTACTTCGCGCCTGAAAACAATATTCATCACCTGGCCTGCTCGTGCAGATTATAGAGCAATTATAGACAACTTTCAACAAATGAAAGGATTTCCTGACGTACTTGGTGCCATTGATGGGATGCATATTAGAATCAAACCACCACATGCACATGACCCAGATTATTTCAATCGCAAAACATATCATTATATCTTACTTCAAGGAGTGTGTCAAGAAAACAGAATGTTCACTGATGTAAATGTGGGCTGGCCTGGACGTGTACATGATGCCCGAGTTTAAAAACATTCTCAGATATGGTTAAATGGTCCTGGACTTTGTGGTGGGCATCATCTATTAGGAGATGGAGAATATCCATGCAAGCATCGGCTATTAACACCATATATAGAGACAATGGACATCTCCAGCGTGATATGGTCAAGTGCAACCGTACTTTATCAGGTACACGTGTGGTTATCGAGAACACTTTTGCAATTCTTAAAGGGCGATTTCGTCGCTTGCAGTTTGTTGACATGGTTGATGTTGGATACGTCTGCAAAGTTGTAGTTGCGGCTTGCATATTGCACAATATATGCATACTAGAAGGTGATGAACTGGAAGACGTTTTGAGGATGATATTGTGCCACCTGTACACAGGCAATATTCCTTCACGTGAATTTCACGTGAAAAGGGCAAAAAAGTGAAATTCACGTGAAATTTTTCACGAGAATTTCACATGAAAAATTTCACGTGAAATTCACGTATGAAAATTTTTTCATGAATTTCACGTGAGCTTTACATAAATTTCACATGCTGTTTACATTAGTTTTACTTGAAAAAAAACTAATAATCATTGTATTGATAAACAAGATGCTAAAATGTTATAATTTATAAAGAAGCCTTTCAAAAATATAGCAAACAAAGCAAAAAAACATCAAATAGATTCATAATGTTTTATTCAATCAATATTTAACAATATAACAACATTTACACACCTTACTTACTTAACATCTTCTACCCTCCCTTCCATTCTCATTTCTCTCACAACACTGTTTTATTTCTCTGTTTTCCTTCTTACTCTTTAAAACTAGCATTTAACATGTTTCTCTCTTCACCCTTCCTCTCATATTCTTATCTTCTCCCACTTCTCTTTCTCTTTCTTTTTCAACACACCATCCATAAAAAAATCCCCCTAAAAAGTCTTGAATCCTTTTGCAATTTGCAATTTTTTTTAAACAGTCCTCACTCATGGCATGTAGCATCTACTGTCAACTGTTAATTAAATGCTAACATAAAACAATACCTGTGTTACATGAGAAAGCACAACAGTTACAGATTTTGCGGAGTTGATGGTTTTCTTCATAGTACACAGTTCTTATGGTTCATGTGGTTGAACTGATGTTCAGTTCCACAGACTTTAGAGATTCCAGGGCCCGAGAAGCAACACTGTAAGTCTGGGTATAAATCCGGATCTGCCTCCTGGGAATTTGTCAAGACATGCTGATTGCTATTCCATGATAATACCAGTTGATCTGATCAAGCCATTCTCACTCGACATGCTGACCACAACTCTTTCAGCCGATGATGGTCGATGAAGTTTCTTTTTAGTTTTTTTCCTTTAGGACTACAGGCTGAGGGATCAGATCTACACCTCAACACAACAAAAGTGTTTTGGCATATTGTTTTTCAGTCTGGAAAAGAATAGAAACTTTACATTATATAATTTTGGCACAAAGTGTTAAACCAATAAATCAGTATTTATTACATACTGATTATGTTAAAAATGGTTTCATAAATCTTAGTAAGCAAACATTGAGACTTCAAAGAAATTGTAGAATTGAAATTACAAACTACTATTGGGATACTTGATTGACCAATAATATTGCTCAAATAACAAATGGCCCAGAGGGCCTGCATTACTTACACCTGGATATTTCAGTAATCATGGCAAAATACTATCATGCAAGTTGTACTACAAATAGTTTCCTACTTTTTGAGCTGCCTCTCCTAACAATGGTTCTAACTCAAAGGTGGACTAAATCCTGTTATTCTTTAACAAGAAGGATTTTCAATTGTTTTTATTTTTTAAGTTTTTTCTTCTTCTATTTTTACCCTATTGAGCCCCTCTTTCTAGCCCTATATAGGAGCCATACCATGTGTTTATCATCAGATCCATTCTGGAATTCAGAAACAGTAGAGATTTAAAGGAAATATTGATGGATGAGAATGGATAACAGACATTGCGCAAGGCGGCCCTTCAGGCAGTGCTGGTATTTAAAACAAATGAGCAAATTTTTCACGAGGCTTTGTCTCATCGATACCCATATATACCATTAATTAGAAAAATATTTTTGTTAAAATCAGTTAATTACACATTGTGCTTAATATGATGGTGTCAAATACAGTTTGTCTTATAATAATACAATGTAAAACTAAAGCTATACAAACCAACAAACTGAATCATTAAAAACCCCTGAGACTTATCTTGTCTGGAGATATTAACATCCTTATAATTATCATTGTGTGAATTTTGTTTTAAATATGATCTCAAGGTACATGTATGAAGATGCTAGGTCGCTGGCAAACATATAGGGTACATACACACAACACCCGACTACTGCATGTTTATGTTTCACTGTAACATGTGACCTTTATCTTTTTGTAATTGACACAAAGACATGTAGGCCTACATGAAAAAATACTAGAGAACGAGTCGTTTTCAATCTTAATAAATTAATATAACACGTCTTGACGGTACCTATCATGTTAAGTGAAATCCTCTCTATTTGACATGTTTATCCTTACGCAGGGCCTTAATAAAGAATTGATAAAAAACAATACTATCAAGTTTAAATCACCGAGTACTTATTGAACATTCCGGTCAATTCTCTTCAGCCATCTCGCCTTTAGTAAGCCCACCAAGGCGATTTGCCTGCGAAAGGATATTCCAATTCATCACATTTGAGGAAAACTATCAACGCGAAGACGATTAAGTTGGAATGAAGACGGGTTTTGTAGTATTTTTGAAGTATTTGTCACATTTGGTTGCGAAAGGGCTAACATTGGGAATTTAAACGTGTCAGGTAGGACTGTCGTCTGCCCGTCTGGTTTTGTAGATCTCGGGCCGGGCCGGCCAGTTGTCAAGCTCGCCTAACATCGATATTAAAAGACCGTATTCTAGATTTTGGATGAACAAACATGTGTATTTACATAAAAACCTACCAATTATAAAATAGTCCGGCTGCAACTGACGAAAAATCCTCTTCTTTGCATTAAAATACCCGCAACGCAGCAGCGCGTTGTTTAAATTTTTTCCGAGGTCGTAGTCCAATAGTTTAATCGACGTAGTCCGGAAATTATTATAAAAATCAAATCTTTTACTTTATTTTCGGTTTTTGTTATCATAACACTTTTTTCGTCGCTAAAATAAGAACTGTAAATTAAATTAAAAAAAAATGAAATTAGCAGAGGATAAAATAATTATCTCACCATGTATAAATAAATATGTGTATCACAGGAAAAACAAAATCCGGATAAAATGGCCGTGTCGACTATTGTACTCACCTCTCTTTTGCGTTTTGAGCGAGACTCGACTTTTTGAATGCTATATAATTTACTATATTTCTATGCTGGTTTAAATAAAATAAAAGCTGAAATATTTTTGTGGAAAAAATCTTCACTCCTTTTTAATTTTCATGTTAAACACCCGAATTTCTGCTGTATTCAAAACATTTCAACAATTTAATTCAAACCAATATTAATTTAAAACACTAATGCATCTTGATTGTAATTTCTAACCATAAAAATACAAAACTTAGATTTCAAGAATGTGAGAATAGTGGGGCAGATGACGGGATATAGCTAGGCTTAGCCTACCACATTTAATATTTATAAGATTGTGAGAAGTCCCAAGAGCCAATCATGTATGCGACGAGAAGTATATAAAAATAAATAGATAGATCTATAAATAAATAAGAATTAGATCTTACATTTTTTCTTTTAATCTTTGTTTTGTATAAACCGACATTAAGTACAAAGAGACTTAGGCTCAGGATGGTTTATTAATAAAAAAAAATAATTAAAAAAAAACCCATTAGCTACAGGTATATGGAAAAAAAGGGCCAATCATCTAATTTTCCACTGCAATTTATCCTCTTTATAACGCATAACAAGTAATATTGAATTCATATAATGCTTAACGCATTCACATAAATAGGACAAATACAACGTTAATCAAGTTTTTAACTTTTCCCCCGCGAACCTGAAAAGGATATATAGGCCTACATTGAAAATAGGCATAAGCCGAAATATCTTGCAAATATTTTGTCATTTTTGGACATCGAAGATTTGCAAAATGTTGCTTGTGTCAACAAGACATTACAAAGTATTATATTTAGTCCGATGCTCTGGCCTTTGTTCACACACATCTGTATGCATCGCAACTCATGGAATCCAGATATCTGTGCCGAATGTATCAAAATATTGACGCAAACTTTTTTCTTCATTATCATTTTTGCCAAAAATGAAAAAAGTGTAAAGACTGGAAATCAAGGCAACTCAAAATATGTGTATATCAGTTTCAAACATTCAGCTAAATCTAGGTTCTTGTAACATCTCAAACACCTGAAAATTTCATCATTGCCCGAAGTTGATGAGAGTGTGCTCATTCTTTGTCTGAAAATCAGTCCAATACTCTTGCATATTGAAAACATCTTAACATCTGTATCACCAGCAGGTTTACTGGTCAATCTCAAAGCACCGCAAGCAATCTGTATCACTCCTTCACAACATATTGAAAGCTGGTCATCTATGCTAAATTTGTACTGTGGCAAAGTGTGTTTTGGGCATGCAATTTTGGACCGAATTCCCAAAAGATTGCTGAATAAAAGTCTACTGGCATATTGTATGATGCCTTTCAATTATGAGGCAAGCAACTAGATTTGAAAACAAGTCTCTAGTCTACAAATATTCAGCAATGAACCATTGCTGACTTAAAGGCTCTATGTCGGTGTTTTAAATAGCGAGTTATTTTCCCAGTTTACTTAGTTATGAAATGTGTTTACATTAAAAGTTGAAAATGTTAGTCGTTACCATGTAACCCGGTCCTACATGCATAATTATTTCAAATCAAAGAATTATTGCTGTTTTCAGTACTTTTGTCCAAGTAGACTTCAAGATATTTCAATGGAACAAATACAGATGTCTGAACATCTATAGTAAAACCTGCCAATTGCCACTGGAGGTATTTTTCTGATACTGTCTGATAATGTGTTTTGTTTAGTCATACATTGTTGTTTACATTTTAAAGATAGTATTTTTCAAGCATTCAGCATCATGAATTCTGATCATATTGTATGAGGCAATACTAACAATGTTGGTTTAGATTTTTACCTTGCTGACTTGACAACAAAACTATCATTACATTTTGTATACACAGAGATACACTTTGTGCTAATTCTAGTCCATTTTTTCAATTGTTGTTTATTTTTGTTCGTGTTAAGTCTCCTTGTGATAGGCCGGAACTTTTGCCGATTTAAATTGCTATCTCACTGAAGCATACTGCCGAAGACACCCAGCAGCACACCCCACCCGGTCACATTATACTGACAACGGGCGAACCAGTCGTCCCACTCCTTGAATGCTGAGCGCTAAGCAGGAGTAGCAACTACCATTTTTAAAGACTCTGGTATGTCTTGGCCAGGGTACAGAACCCAAAACCTTCCTCACAACGGCGAACGCTCAACTAAAGGCCAAAAGTGAGGCATTGTCAAGGGAGACATTAGGAAGAAGAACGTTGTTAAGAAAGAAGAGAAAAGATAAGATCCCAAATTTAGTCGCCTCTTACGATCATGCAATGGGGGCAGCAGGTACAATTCTTACGCCCTACCTGCAGGGCAGAAACAATATTTCAGCCAGACTTGCTAAAGATCAAATTTGATAGCTTGAATGAAAATACGGTCTAAACATATTTGACTTAAAATGGTCTGAACTAAGGTAATTTAGATGAGGAAATTTTTAACATTCTATCAAAGCAATATTTTTTTAAGTTTTCAACTTGAATCTTTTTGGTTGATTGCATCGATGAGGCTTCTGAAAACATTCATTTTTTCATCATGCATAGTTTTGAGAACTTTTTGTCTCTTCTCATTTTCTCTCTCTTCTTTTTCTACATAATCTTTTTTGAAAGCCAATGACATCAGGGGAGGTTCGAACTCTCTTTCTTTTGGGTGTTTTCTCTTTCTCGCCGTTCTCTTCAGATTCATCATCAGGTTCATCAGGTTTATTGGGTTCAATGGATTGTGTACTGGGTCCACTCGATTCGAGTACCGTTACTTGGTTCATGTCGTGCCTTTCCCCAAGCACTTGTTCCATTTCCTCCTCAAACTCAAATGTTTTGCTACTCTACCCAGTCTTGTTTTGGTTAGAAATGTGTTTTCTGGATGTCGATACTAGAGTCTTCCGTCGCCCCTCTACCTGCGCTGCGAAGCCTGGTGTAGGGTAAACTAACCTAATTCCAGCCCCATTGTACTTTGAATGTTTGCTGCGGCTACTAGATGCTCTTCAAGCTTCCAAGTGACTTATAATACTTTCAAACAAATCAGTTTCTACTGTTTAAATACATAGCAGTTATCAGAGTCCTTAAAACGTTTGTAACATATTGGTTTATATACAAAGAAGGCAGAAGTACCAATCTTCAGCCTAATAGTTCCTAACTCCAGCCAGTCAGTACCTTATTTCAGCCATACAGTCCCTAATTCCAGCCGGGTACCAAATACATCTCCGAGAATCAATATACAGGTCAGTTTAGCAAAACATAAGTAAAACAAATAGAGTAAATAGTATAATTTAATTAATTTATATAATTTCAACAAAATGAAAAGCAACTTTTAAGAATCTACTAGGCCTATATGTAGGCTATATTGATATGTCTACATGCATTTGCCTCTATGACCATTTTCAATTTTTGCTGGACGTTTTTTTCACTTTTTTTGATTTTGGTGTACATTTTGCTGCTTCTCGCTTGAGAGTCCTTTGTAGTTTTGCCGTTTCCTTTTTATTTTCTTTGTCTTGCTTTGCTTCCAACTGTTTTGTTTTGTGGCTGATCACTTCCTCCGATGTCAACACAAAATATCTTTCTTGTACTTTTTTCTTATTTTTTACGGAAGTGGTGCTTGTCGGATACGGCAATACATCTGCATCCTTATCGAAGGGAGAAGACGTATTTTGAAATGGGAACCGGCTAATAGCTTTCTGATTCACATCATTGGTTATCTGAAAAAAGTGTTTGTCATAAAAGAGTTACTTTCACACTTATACCCATATATAATCAAACTACACATCAAATGTTCTAATTTTAGTTTCATTAATTTCTAGTGTCATTTTAGGTGGATAATAATAATAATAAAAAACAATGTATATTTCACTACCTGCTCAATGTTTTACCCTTCCCAGTCCTTGTATTGTGATAATTTATAATAGGATAATATGTATGTCCTTGTATAACTTAAAAATTATAAATTAATACAGAAAGTAACATTTTCTGAAGATATCCATTTATCAAATTAAAGTAAATATTATCTAAACGTGTTGAAACAATACCTGGCTATTCTCTTCAGGTGTTGAGAAAATATTGCCTTGTATCAAGGCTTTTAGTACTTCATCATCGGCAATGTCCAACACCAATGTCTGATCAACTTTATCTAGAATGACATCAGTGAGAATGTCATCTGGAATAGGTGCCTCCTGATTGGCAACAGTGGCCGGAGTCTCTGGAGGGCCAACAGTAACGAGGGTCTCCTGAGGGACAACAGTGGTCGAAGTCTCCTGAAGGACACCAATGGCCGGAGTCTCCTGGGGGACAATGGTAACGAGGGTCTCCGGAGGGACAACAGCGGCCGGGGTTTTCTTCGTGGACCTGGTGTTGGATTTTTTTTTGTTTTTCCCATAATTATTCTTGAAGAAAGATATATACTTATGTCATGCATTGTATGTCACTATGTGTAAGAAGAAAACCGCCTAGGTTTATCAATGACACACAGGCAATGTTAGAATTACATTACAGTATTACTGCAGATGATATTTCAATAACAGCAGCTAAATTTATACATTTATACATTATTATTTAATCTAAATTCTATAAATTGTTATAAATTTGTTATTATTTCTAAATAATAATCTATGTTATTACTTCATGCATCATGTATGCCTAGCGCAGGTGTAAGATTTAACAACGTACCCAATTCCAGCCCCCTAGTACCTAATTCCAGCCTAGGCTGGATTACGGTACAACAGGGGGCTGGAATTGGGTAAATGTCAACTATTTTGTCAATATGTTGTTTATTTATTTATCACAGATATTCTGATGAAACAATAGTCATTTAAACAAAGCAAATTATTTGAATTGCTCTCATAGTAGTAGCAAGTACACTTCTTTTCAATATGGACCAGATAAAGAAAGCGTTTTGTCGATGCATTACCTGAAAAGTTGTCTTCTTCTGGAGCACTGCTTTTGCACTTTTCAAACTTTGCCGCCAAAACAACTTCAAGGTCACTGAGGACACTTGCATCATTGAAAACAAAAACTGCACGTCCCTTAGATCAATACAAATCATTGTCAAATGTGATTGGCACACACAAACACTATGTATGCCAAAGTAAAAAAGTGGCTGGAATTAGGTTCATGGCTGGAATTAGGTTAGTTTACCCTACTTCAGTAAGAAAGTTCAACTCATGTGTTATATCCTCCCATAATGATTTATTTCTATATTTTGAACTATTAAACTTGTCTTTTCTTTCAGAGTATATAGCAATCAATGCCAAACTGTCATTAGCACTGTATAGCTTGGAACTTAATGCTGGGGATATAACAGCTGGTATGTCCAGAAGGTCAGTAGCTGGTATGTCCGGAAGGTCAGTGGCAATAGCTGGTCTCTCTGGAAGGCCAGCATCTATAAATATATACATGTAATCTCAATTTCAATAAAAACGCAGTTACAGAATTTGCAAACATCGTTGAAACAGTAATACTCCATTTGCTTTTATTTGCCACACAACTGATTAAACAAGGAACATTCAGCATGCCAAAAAGTAAAAAGAAGCATTTTATAATTTAAAACTGAGGTAAATAATCCCTGCGAGTAGATGCTGTGCATGCATCTATTAATTGATACATTTATATAGTTACCTTGGTCCAAATCCGTCTCCTGCCCACTTGACATGGCAGCAATCATCTTAAGAGTGGCTGGATCTATTATAAACAAACATATATATACATTGAGTATTTTCTCATACATATAATATGATAATTAATTTACATAGGAGAGGAATTAATATGTAATATATAATCTAAGCTTGTTTTCCAATCCTAGTTGTATCAAAATATGTATTGTAATGTTACTTGTAAGAACTTGAATGTCAATAAAAATATCATTTAAACTAAGTGCAGGATTGTGAGATTGGATAATACATATAATCTGATAATTAATTTACATACCATGCCTTTGTATGGCTGTCATGGTCTGCGAGTATCACAAGTTCACACTGATCACTTAAAATCAACTGAGTGTTCAGTAGAATTCCAAAGAAACTTTTCAAGAGTCTCCATACATTTTTTTATTTTGTTAACATTTTGCCATTTTTTAATCGAATTTGATTTTGAATTATAGATTAGATGTCGGTAGTGATATAATCCCTTTGATTTTGACCGAAAGGCAGACTCCTGCGATGGTATTTGCTGAAATTAGGGTTATCTACTCATTTATAAATGAGTCTTAAACGTGCGTCTTAAACGCAAACGCTACGAAAGTGCTACGGAAGTGGTACGGTAATGCTACGGAAATGGTACGGTAATGCTACGGTTGACGCTCACAAATAATCGACCGTTTCTGAATAAATTGTCTGGTTCTTATAAAAAGCGGATCCTAGACGAAGCGAACACGTAGAAACGACAGTGAAATGGTGTCTGATTGAGTGAATGTTGTATCGGGAAGTGGAAGAACGTTTTATCAAATCGTACTACTATAGAAAACCTCAGTATGCGAAAATTTGTACAACTTTTAGAAACCGGAAATATTAAGGTCATATAAGGATCTTTCAAATTTAGGAAAATTTATTATTCTCGGCAACAAAAGACGATAGCATTTAATTTTAAAATAAAATCACTCTCTACACTAGCGCTGCGGTCGCGTATGTGTTGTCTCTGTGTGTCCGAACTTTATTGTTTTGTTTTTAAGTATTTATCTATATTTTCACTGCATTTGTACTGATAAACCGTAAGGTTTAAGTAATAAACTAATTGAATTGAAAATCTTGTATCAGTGTTAATTTAGGTACAGGTAAACATATCAAGAATTCTGAACACAGATTGACCAGGCTATGAATAGACCCCTTATAGGGCTAATTGTAAAAAGGATAAACTGACCAGGTGTGGTGAGGACTTACATACCTGAGCCCGATGACTCCTAATCAAGTGTATATCCATGGCCATCAGGTGAAGTTGATGGTGATGGGGAGGGGGGATTAGTACCCATGGCAACAATTTTGGTTTGGTTTATTTTGTTTAACGTCTATTAACAGCTAAGGTCATTTAAGGACGGCCTCCCATGCGTGCGGCGAGTGGTATGTGTGCTTTGGGAGGCTGCGGTACGTTCGTGTTAAGTCTCCTTGTGATAGGCCGGAACTTTTGCCGATTTATAGTGCTACCTCACTGAAGCATACTGCCGAAGACACCCAGCAGCACACCCCACCCGGTCACATTATACTGACAACGGGCGAACCAGTCGTCCCACTCCTAATATGCTGAGCGCTAAGCAGGAGCAGCAACTACCATTTTTAAAGACTCTGGTATGTCTCGGCCAGGGGACAGAACAGTTAGGGGGACAATTAAGTAAAGTACATTACATGTCTGGCAAGTCTATATATAGCAATCACTGGTATATGTTACTGGTGTGTAAGCATTGACGATTTGTTTAAAAGTCTGATGTCGGATCAGAGGAAACTCTGGCTGGGGAGGGATAAAAACTAAAAACAAGACATCAATAATTATATACTTAAGAATATACAATGTACATGTGCAATCAGATACGTGTATATCACACGTCTGCAGTGGAGCATGTGTGTTTACGTGATAATGGTAACACTCTGAAAATCTTTATTAATGGAATTGTTTTGTGATCTAACCTTCAGTTGAGTGACAATCAGTTAACCTTTGCACCCTAGGAGAAGTGAGGAGTGCACGAGATTCAAGGTACTGAAGTAAACGTATAATTAGTGCACAACAGTTTTTTTTAAAACTTATTATCACAAAGGACATAACCCGGTAACACATTGTTTCAATATCTAAAGACTTCAACAGTGTAGAGTGAAGAATCTACTTTTGAAATTAATTTTGATGCTGTTTCCGATCATTTTAATCATTTACATGCTTCTATTACAACACATCAGTTTGTGTCAGAGGCCTAATAATGGCTGACTCAGGTGTACATGTACATCTATGTACTTAATGTAAATATTTTTTAATATTAATGTTAATTTACTAAAGTTTCTTTTACATTGTTATTCTAAACTTGAAAGTTTCTTTTACAGTACATGTCATCTATATGATATTATACATTGTATGTTCTGTCGACAGATATTGAGACATGTACATGTCCAGACTACATGTAATGTACATTACATTGAAGCCAAACATCTAGGAAAGGCCTGTTGCCAATTGCCAACTGGTCGCAATATGCAACCCCACAGCATTGATGACTTGCATCCTATCACACCTTACCTGTAAGATGCTGATCAGTCTAGCTCTTTTGTGTCTGGCACATGGTATACCTGGCCAGGTGACCTGTCCCCAATTAACCCCCCGGGGTCCAATTATGGCTCATTCTCACTTAGCCAACATACAGAAATTTACCTGTATTACCTGGCCCTGCCCTGCAGGTAGCTATCTCATTACTGGCAAATTAGCTATCATGTGTACATGTATAATTATACATAGAACCTATAAATAATCATATCTACATGTACACATGATAGCTAATTTGCCAGTAATGAGATAGACCCCGGTTCTCTAAACAATTGGATGTTATCTATACCATGTTCATGTAATACTGGTTGTATTCAATTATCTTCATATAGTTCTAATTAATGTGGTAATTACATGTAGACTTCAGGTCACGAACCCCATAACCATATTAAGTCGGGGGAAATCTATCTGTCCGGCCGATGCACATCATGATTATTATAAAAGAGTAGCCTTCCATTCATACAATGTCAATTCCTTCCCGTGCTTTGCACGGACACGCCAGTCATTCGGTCGTGCTTTGCACGGACAATGTCGCTCTTAGCCGTCTGCGAACGGACACATCATATACCTACCTGCATCAATAAACAGAGGAACCACCAATCTACGACTTCATCTTTATTCAACTCTACTACTACAACTACACATCCAACTACAAAATACTAGAAGATTATTATATTTTACTGGTGCCGTGACCAGGATTTGGACATTTCAGACATGAACAAATACAAGATTTTAACATTCTTCAAATCAAAACAAAATTCAACAGGGACGAGAAGACAGACAAACACAAAAATTTCACCTTTTAGGCGATGCCCTTTATTATATTACAAAAGCAGATTCTGAAGCAGAACTCCGAATGTACATTCCCGAACACTTAACCAAAGCAGTTATCAAACAATACCATGACTGTACAGGGCATCAAGGCATTGATAGGACAAATCAGGCAATTAAAAGGAAATACTATTGGTCTAATCTTTTCAAACATCTTGAAAATATATAAAAGCATGTATACCATGTCGACAGACAGCAACATTTACACCACAAGTTCCACAACAGGAAACAGATACACCAGCATTTCCTTTCGCAAAGGTACAAATGGACATATCAGGTCCACATCATACAACACATAGCAACAAAAAATACATTCTAAGCTTTGTGTGTTGTCTGACAGGATGGGTTGAAGCTTTCCCGTTACCCACAAAAGAAGCTATCATGTGTACATATAGATATGATTATTTATAGGTTTTATGTATAATTATATAAACTTCTACTGAACATATTACAGTACAAACATGTTTTAAGATATCTGTGAGAAGAATGGTTGCATCAACAGACTTGTTAGTTACAGACCGGCGTACACCCATGATATCAGGCTCTCTCCTTTCCTCATACAAACTGTCCAAGGTATCAAGAATACAGGTATATCTGAAGAAGATAAAGTACATTTTGTTTAAGATTTTTCTTTTACAGTAACAGTGCATTATATATTCTATATCCTGCTGCATAATTTGTGTTTTGTCAAATTCGTTCCTCAAATCATAATGAAATCATACTATTTCCCAATTGAAAGTAAATGAAGTCAATTTAGATTCAGTGATTGTGTCTTATTTTGATATCGACATAACCTTGATATAAACCTTGATGAGGCCTGGAGATGTGACAACCAACTTGTTGCAGCAGCACGTGTTATAGCCATCGGAGTCTTCCCATAGACAGTTTGAATTTATTGGTTTATAGGTAGCATTTTGAACGGAGGTTGAGCCAAGATCTGATCTCTTTCATCAATCTAAATTATTAAATCAATCAAGATTAGGAAAAGTTGCAGTGTTATTGACTTGTCTTAGACTTAAAACATTGTTTAATTATTTAATTCCATCATAATTAAAATACATTTGTACTATTGATAATACATATTGTATTAACAGTATGAAATTAAGTATAATTTCACTTCAGTAAAACTGACTTAAACTATTTTTTGAAGTAGCATAGGTCATAGAACGTTAGCACATAATTCATTACCTGGATGTGTTTAAAAACTGCCATCTTTTGCGGAGAAAATTCAAACATTTTCCAAAGCGAAATCAAAACTCCATCAACATCTTGTAGAAGAGGAAATATCTTGATAAGGTGTGCCATACAGTGCCAACCTGTGATTGCCTCAGTTCACATACACCACAAACGGGTTTTGGTGCCTCACTCTTCTTTGAAGACCTATAATCGAGTAAATTGTCATAATTAATAAAATTGTTAAACCTTAACTTAAAGCATATGTGTATTTAAACTCTGTGCTTAAATGTTTTATGTAAGTTGATGAACTTGATCCAAATTATTAACTGGTGAATAGGTGTAAATTTGTATATTATACATTTCATAAATATATTATATGCTATCATAGGTTTGGGGATAATTACCTGTCTGTACACCACTCATAGTGTTGCATCCATCCAGGGCGATAAAACGCATTTGGTCGAACTCAACTCCCTTTGCGGTTAAAAATTGTTGAAGTACTTCCATTATGTGTGCTGATGTACCCTTCTGGAGTTGGGCAAAGCCCAGGAATCTCGTAACCACACCTGTATCCATGGCAAACTTCGCCATCACACTCATTTGACTGCGGTGGGCCACATCACTGCTTTCATCGAGGAGAATTGAATATGGCTTGTCTCCACTGACAAGCTGATCAAGTACCTTTTTTTTCTAGATGGGAGGACAGGCAGCCAACCATCTGGGTGATTGAAGTGGATGACAGATAATGTGTGGCACTACTTTCTAAGTGTTTCTGAAGTTCTGGTACACCAAGTTTGGCGACAAATCGTACAAACTTTTCTGTGTTTTCTGAGGCCGCCCAATGCTGCTGTATGATAAAGTCAATACATTCAAATATTTTTTTGAATGCATTCCTCAAGGTCTGAGAAGCATTTAGCTTTGTTCGTTCATTCTGTTGGCATACCTGATTGTATACGTTTATGTTAGAAGTTGCATTAACGTATCTTTCAACCGAAAGTTTGTGGAGCACAGAGTCTCTATGACTTGTCAACATACGAGTAGGGTGGGTTCCTGGCGACTTTGTACCCCCGCTCATAAATGGGCTTGCTACACCACATGATTTAATTCCAAAAAGCTCACAATATTTACATAGGTTGACAGATTTAGCTGAGCTGTAGTTCAGCCAGTCATACAGAGATTCATATTTCAAACGAACCTGTGTCCGTTTATCACTGGCTTCTAGGTGTACTTTCATTGACTGTGACTCGTCATGACGATTCCTTGATAAAAACAAAGTATCTAATGATATAACTGAATAATTTGAAGTTGAAAGTACATGTACTATATAATATTTAAATTCAACTTATTTAAAAAGAGTTGTGTTTGCAGTAATTATGAATGATATCGATTAGATGTGGAAAGTTTATTTATGTTGTTGTACTATAAAAGATCAATTATACCTGAATTTTATCATATTCTCTATGGGGAAGAGATTTTTGGTCAATCAAAAATGACTCGCTCACGCACATGTCGCCTCCTACGATCATGCAATGGGGGCAGCAGGTACAATTCTTACGCCCTACCGGCAGGTATGACTTGGAAGATATCATGGCCCAGAAATCATTCATACATTGGGTTCCACTTCACTTAAATAATGAAATGCATCTCGATCAGTTTGCTGAAATCATGCAGAAATTGGAAAGACAAGTCAACAATATTTATTGTAAAGCAGGGCGAGGTATATATATTATTTCTGGTAAATTGGTATCGTTGTTAAGATATAATTGAACTTACGCTCTATATACAAGAAATCTTTATGCACTCAATCTAAAGGTGACTAGTTGCATCAGATTATGGTAATTATCATATCACTTGCTAAGTGTCACTGTCTTATTAGTCTCCCGTCAGGAAAAGCCAAATGTGAGGCATTGCCAAGGGAGCCATGAGGAAAGTGAACTTTGGTATACATTACTGCAATCTCGAAAAAGTTTATAAAATAATGTTGCCAAAGTGCAGCATACTGCCGAAGACACAAAGTAGGATACCTAAACCTGTCATATTACACTGACAACAGGTGAACCTGGCATCTGACTCAAAAAATACTGGGCTTTTAGAAAGAGTAGCAACTATTATCGCTAGACTACGATATATGTTTGTCAGGGGACAGAACTTTCATCACAGGGGCGAACGCTCAATGAAATGCCAAAATTGAGGCAGTGTCAAGGTTTGGTTTGGTTGATTTTTTAACGTCCTATCAACAGCTGGTTCGCCCGTTGTCGGTACAATGGACCGGGTGGGGTGTCCTGCGGTGTGTCTTCGGCAGTATGCTGCAGTGAGGTAGCACTATAAATCGGCAAAAGTTCCGGCCTATCACAAGGATACTTTAACACCAACATACCGCAGCCTCCCAAAAGACACATACACACTCACCTCACGCATGCATGTCGCACGCACGGGCAGGACCTTAGCTGTTAATAGGACGTTAAACAACCTAAACCAATCCAAAACAAACCAGCAGCTTAGATCATTTAAGGACGGTCTCCCATGCGTGCAAAATACATGTAGGTGGTGCGTACGTGTGCGAGTTTTGGGAGGCTGCGGTATGTTAATGTTCCGGAACTTTTGTCGATTTGTAGTGTTACCTTAGAAGGACACCCAATCCGGTCACATTATACTGACAACGGGCGAGCCAGTCGTCCCACTTCTAATATGCTGAGCGCTAAGCAGTAGTAGTAATCACCATATTTATAGACTCTGTTATGTCTCGGCCAGGCGACAAAAACCAAAAGCCTTCCTCACAGGGGCGAACGCTCAACTAAGACCAAGAGAATAGTAAGATAAGATCCCAGATTTCGTCGCTTCTTACGATCATGCAATGGAGGCAGCAAGTACAATTATTACGCCTAACCTGCAGAAAACATTTGTCAAGGGAAACATTACTCTAACTAGAAATTATCATGGACAATTTGACGGGCTTTTTATGTTTAGCACACTTCAGGCAGAAATTATTTTTATGACCTTGAATGTGGGTCAAGGCCATTCATTACAACAAACTTATTACACCTTCATTCAAACAAACTACAGACACATCAAGTCCTTTGACCTCTTGGCTATTGAGAAAAGCTGTTTCATGATTTTAGCCTATTTGACACTTGTGACCTTGAATGAAGGTCAATATCATTCATTTGAACAAACCTGGTTGCCCTTAAGCCAAGCATGCTACAGGACCAATATCAAGGCTCTTGGCTTTTTTGGTTCAACGCTGATTGCGCAATCATGGACATTTTCAAAATGGCGTACATCTTGAGTGCTATCGAAAAACCGAAAGAATCAAAATAATCAGAATTACATACTGCATCGATCAAAATTTGGTGTCCTTTGACCTCATAGTGAACTTGTTAATTTGACTTCTGACCTTAAAACCTTCCGTTAGAAAATCTAGCCCCAGACATTATCTTTAATTAATATAACAAAATGACCTCTGTATAATAAATATTTTTTTAGTAGTGACCGTTTAAATAACAAAACTTAATCATCCAGCATGCTATAAAAGTTTGTGCTGAATCCCTTTAGTTTGGTTTGGTTGATTTTATTTAACGTCTTATTAACTCCCTGCAGGTAGGGCGTAAGAATTGTACCTGCTGTCCCCATTGCATGATCGTAAGAGGCGACTAAACTTGGGATCTTATCTTTTCTCTTCTTTCTGAACAACTTTCTTCTTCCTAATGTCTCCCTTGACAATGCCTCACTTTTGGCCTTTAGTTGAGCGTTCGCCCCTCTGAGGAAGGCTTTGGGTTCTGTCCCCCTGGCCGGGACATACCAGAGTCTTTAAAAATGGTAGTTGCTGCTCCTGCTTAGCGCTCAGCAAATAAGGAGTGGGACGAGTGGTTCGCCCGTTGTCAGTATAATGAGACCGGGTGGGGTGTGCTGCTGGGTGTCTTCGGCAGTATGCTTCAGTGAGGTAGCACTATAAATCGGCAAAAGTTCCGGCCTATCACAAGGAGACTTAACACGAACATACCGCAGCCTCCCAAAACACACATACGCACTCGCTACACGCATACATGTCGCACGCACGGGAGGCCGTCCTTAAATGACCTTAGCTGTTAATAGGACAAAATACAAAACCAACCAAACTCTTGGCATATTTAGCATTAACATGGCATGCAATTCGGGACATTTACTCGATTACAAGTGGCTGTATTTGAAATGTGTAAAAGTTGGATTTCATGTCACACAGGGAGTCATTGACCCCATTGGGATGGAACAAAGGGGAAAGAAACGAAAAAGAGGCGTAACTACTTTAGTAAAGGCCCTAATTATCGTGGGGTGAAATTTGCATCCCGAGCCGAACCCGACCTTTGGTTATTTTCATTTTTGTCTTCAACGGCTTAATCGATTCAATTATTTTTTTTTAATAATTTAATTGTATTTTCCAGCGGACTGCGTCAGTGAATTTATTTTTTGAAAAGTATTTAATGCTAGAAATCGACGATGTTCAGTTTTTGGGGATTGTTTTTGTGAAGCCCGCACTCAACCGTGACTATTAACGGGTTTTTTTGTAAATTATTTGAAACATATGATTTGATTTTGTGATATTGTTTTTTACACATTCAGTAAGTTAAGCTACCTCTAATTGTTTCAAACATAAATTTCAACATAAATTTTAAGTCATTTTATTTCAAATCGTAGCCTTTTTGTAGTCGTGACGACAATGCCTGGACTGACTTTAGCTGAACCCGTACTAAGTGTAGATAAATCGATCCCATACACTGAGCCCAAAGTAATGTTTTATGATTTTTAATCTCCTTCGTACGACTTCTTTATTAGCTCACCTGGTCCGAAGGACCAAGGTGAGCTTATGCCATACCGTGTCGTCCGTCGTCCGTCCGTCCGTCAACAATTGACTTATTTGACTTCTTCTTCATAACCGCTGATCGGAATTTCACCAAATTTGGTCAGAAGCATCCCTATGGGTAGGGGACTCACAATTGTACAAATGATGGGGCTGACCCCCTGGGCGCCTGTAGGGCGGGGCCAAAAGGGGTCAATTTAGCTATTTTGATATAAACGACTTCTTCTCTGAAACCGAGCAATGGATATCGCTCATATTTGCTTGGTAGCATCACTATGGGATGGGGATTCAAGATTGTACAAATGATGGGGCTGACCCCCTGAGGGCATCTGGGGCGGGGCCAAATCAGGTCAATCTGGCTATATTGATATAAACGACTTCTTCTCTGAAACCGAGCATTGGCTATCGCTCATATTTTCCTGGTAGCATCACTATGTGATGGGGATTCAAAATTGTACAAATGATGGGGCTGACCCCCCCAGGGGCCTGTGGGGCGGGGCCAAATGTGGTCAATTGGGCTCTATTGATATAAACGACTTCTTCTCTGAAACCGAGCATTGGATATCGCTCATATTTTCCTGGTAGCATCACTATGTGGTGGGGATTCAAAATTGTACAAATGATGGGGCTGACCCCCTGGGGGCCTCTGGGGCGGGGCCAAATGAGGTCAGTCGGGCTATATTGATATAAACGTCTTCTTCTCTGAAACCGAGCATTGGATATCGCTCATTTTCCTGGAAGCATCACTATGTGATGGGGATTCAAAATTGTACAAATGATGGGGCTGACCCCCCAGGGGCCTGAGGGTCGGGGCCAAATGTGGTCAATTGGGCTCTATTGATATAAACGACTTCTTCTCTGAAACCGAGCATTGGATATCGCTCATATTTTCCAGGAAGCATCACTATGTGGTGGGGATTCAAAATTGTACAAATGATGGGGCTGACCCCCAGGGGCCTGAGGGTCGGGACCAAATGTGGTCAATTGGGCTCTATTGATATAAACGACTTCTTCTCTTAAACCGAGCATTGGATATCGCTCATATTTTCCTGGTAGCATCACTATGTTGTGGGGATTCAAAATTGTACAAATGATGGGGCTGACCCCCCAGGGGCCTGAGGGGCTGGGGCCAAATGTGGTCAATTGGGCTCTATTGATATAAACGACTTCTTCTCTGAAACCGAGCAATTGATATCGCTCATATTTGCCTGGTAGCATCACTACTGAGTGGGGACTCAAAATTGTGCAAATGGTGGGGCTGACCCCCCGGGGCGCTGAGGGGCGGGGCCAAACAGGGTCAATTTGGCTAAATTGATATAAACAACTTCTCCTCTGAAACTAAGCAATGGATATCTCACGTATTTGCCTTGTAGCACCTACTTGGGGTAAGAATTCAAAATTGTACAAATGGTGGTGCTAACCCCCTGGGTGTCTTAGGGGCGGGGCCAAAAAGGGCCAGTTTGGCTAGATTGATATAAACGACGTCTCCTCTGAAACGAAGCAATGGATATCTCGCATATTTGACTGGTAATATCCCCTTGGGGTAGGGATTCAAAATTGTACAAATGATAGGGCTGAGGGCTGAGGGGTGGGCCAGAAGAGGTCAATTTGCCTAAATTGATATAAACAACTTCTCTGAAACTAAGCAATGGATATATATATATCGCTCATATTCGCTTGGTAGCATCCCCTTGGGGTAGGGATTCAAAATTGTACAATTGGTTGGGCTGACCCCCGGGGGGCTGAGGGGCGGGGCCAAAAGGGATCAATTTGGCTAAATTGACAATTTAGAATTACAATAAAAGCAATGTTCATGTAACCATATCAAATGCATATGATATATATTGACAGCAATACCAGTGGCAAATATACTTAAGCATAGTTCTTGTTTCATATCTCATGAAACCAGGTGAGCGATACAGGCCCTCTGGGCCTCTTGTGTTGGCCTACGAATTTCGTTCGTGCTCGATTTATTTTTATCCACTTAAAGATGACATGAATACGCTTTCGTTCTTGCTACACTAACGTATAAAGCTAGTTTTAAGTTACAAATGGGCTATAATTTATCATATTGTATGGTACAAAGCGACGATATTCAATTTGGTTTTGTTTTGTTTATTTTGTTTAACGTCCTATTAACAGCTAAGGTCATTTAAGGACGGCCTCCCGTGCGTGCGATATGCATGTTTGTGGTGAGTGCGTATGTGTGTTTTGGGAGGCTGCGGTATGTTCGTGTTAAGTCTCCTTGTGATAGGCCGGAACTTTTGCCGATTTATAGTGCTACCTCACTGAAGCATACTGCCGAAGACATCCAGCAGCACACCCCACCCGGTCACATACTGACAACGGGCGAACCAGTCGTCCCACTCCGTGTATGCTGAGCGCTAAGCAGGAGCAGCAACTACCATTTTTAAAGTCTATATGGTATGTCTCGGCCAGGGGACAGAACCCAAATCCATCCTCACGGGGGCGAACGCTCAACTAAAGGCCAAAAGTTAGGCATTGTCAAGGGAGACGTTAGGAAGAAGAAAGTTCGAATGGAAGTTTAAGGCATGTAATGAAAAGTTTTAGGCATGTAATGAAAAATAATAAAGAATATGTCTCGTATATTGTAGATCAATACAATCCAATAAAATGTCCTTAAATAACCTTAGCTGTTAAAAAGACTTCAATCAGGACAATAGGAAACTAAACCAACTCAAAAGTTGTGTGGTGGTAGCATTTAATGAAGTGAGGCTGGACATCACAATACGTTAAATATGTATGACCTTTTCTAACACTCGGAGGCTATCTGTATAGTTAAGAAGCCATTCACCGATAGTTGTGTTAAAGTTGTGTTAATCGAGTGTAATTTGTTGTCATAATGATTCCATTCATTTAAGAAACGATTTATATACAATGTAATCTTTTTTCATTAGCACTGTTTTGAACATTTTAATATTATTGATTATCAATTCCAAAATTTATATCAAACACGATAGCCATCGAACATTTCGTTTTGATCGCTAATCGTGTTGGCTTGGTGCGATACCACATTTGTGTGAAAACCCAAAGTATCTGAGACCTATTAACACGAGTGTACCAAGGTATTTTCTACACATTGCTTTTATTTGATGTTATTTGGACTAATAATTGGAGTCCCTATCCGTATTTTTTATAATCAGGATATTCGCCATTTCACGTTTATTTCCTGATGCTTTTCCTCAGTTTTTAACCAATTTCTTTCAAACTGTGAAGACTTGGCAATGACACGAAAGTGTATTTTCTCAGTGGCATTCTGATAAGGCAAACAATGTTGCCTTTCAAAATTGTTATTCACGTGATACAATAACGCGGTACAATTGGTTAAAGATGATTTCATAGAGACGATTCGCTTAGAAACAGCAAAAGAAACTCCTAGCTGCAATTCATGAATATTGTTTCAATCTTAAATTCTAAAACGTTGCTATTTTTATACAAGTTTTTACAATTGAATGCATTCGATAGATCGATTGTAATGTTTAACGGTATATTGCAATTCTAACCGGCAGATTGTCTACACTATTGTGGATGTTATAAAGGGCTTTATCGACGTTTTGGGAACAAGAATCGCATGTTTTATTGTTATATTTCATAGATATTTTTTCTATAAAGAATTATGTCCTCTTCGTATTGAAAAGTTGTATTCTGAAATCAAATACATTATTCAACGTTTTTCTGTATAGACGCTTACTGACACACGATGCTCGTTCAGTCTGTATAGGCGATTAGTTTTGTAAAGTTCGAGTATGTGTGTTGGTGACAGCCGTTTGGAATAAAAAGTAAACACCAACATTATATTTTAAATCGCTGCCATGATTATGAGTAAAACTAATTGCTATTTTATGACGTTATGATTGAGACTGCATTGGCCACAAAATTGAATCAATCTTGCTGTTTAAGAGTTCCAAGATTGAGCCGTCAAAATGGAATCCTGGATCCATAGCAAATGTGGCGAATGTAAGCAGATACATTTCGTAAATTTCTAATGTGTAAACCTCTTATTTTTGGGCTTAGAATGCACCACACAGACATTTTTCGGGTGACGGGCAACGCGCAGCTAAAAGTACTATTGATACAGTGTCAAGGGAAAAAATATGCTAGAAAGCATAAACAAGACACCCATGGGCCTTAACGGTCACATGAGTCTTATATCTTCTTTTTATTTAAGAACGAATTATGAACAGTTCCTATATAAATAATAGTAAAGTTTAACCCCTGCCCTTCATTGTAACCATGTTCGAATAATTCCCAAGGGAAAGGAAACAAATCAATGTTAAAATAAGATTTTCCAGTATAAACAAGAGTGAAAGCTCAGACCATCCCAATGGGGAAATGCGAAACCCTTAAATCCATGAAGTGTATTTGATTCTACCATATCTGGAGAAGATGAGTTTTAAAATATCATATATATTGGCCCCACCCCTCATGCCCCTGGTCCCTGGCCAAGGAAGGTTTCAGAAAAAATTCATTTCATTTACAATGGTTCAGGAATTGTTTAAGAAGTCGAAAATGTGATAATGTTAACGAAGCACAACGACGGACAAAACCAGTTTAATCTAGAAAGATATATTCCAAATTAATTCGCCTGTTGCGCATTTTTTGTTTGGGGGGGGGGGGGGGGGGGGGGTTAATGGAGATTTATGAGTAGTAATAGGTCCGCCCTAAGTGACCGCTACTTTACATATTATTCAAAAAGCAAATCATAATCTTATCCGTAAACATCAGAGCTATGGTGACCGATAAGGACAATGTACAACGCAAATTACCGCCGCGTACAACGATGATTCACCTTCATTGTTCCAAGAACTTAAAGTCATATTTTTATCTACTAACCGAATTGATTTTCAATGAGCACACATTGTGCTGTAAAAATTGTGGTAAAATCAGATGCCAGACTATGCATTATTGGTTGTATTCTATGACTGCGAATTACTTTACATTAACCATTCTCCACGAATGTAACAATATCTGATAGCTACATCATGTTTACACAATTCGTAGGAGAACTATGTGTGTAATGGGTTCCTATTTTAAGGTTAAACAACATCCGTCCATTGATTTGTATGCTGAAGCATATAAAGCCTATACACCCGTAGCAATTTTTATTTCTATAGCATTTTCTTTGTCCTTTAAACCGTATCCATTCAAGATCTGAGTAGTCATTGCCACCTTTTCTTTTTAAACTAATCGTGATTATGTTTTTAGATCACCTGAGACAAAGTTTCAAGTGACCTATTCTAATCGCCTTTTGTCCGTCGTCGTCCGTCGTGCGTCGGTAAACAATTTACATTTTCGACTTCTCCAAAACCCCTAAACCAAATTCACTGAAATTTAGCAGGAAGCTTCTATGGCTAAAGGTCAACCAAAATTGTGAATTATATGGTCCCTACCCCCAGGGGCCTGAGGGGCGGTGCTTGCTAAAAAGGGTCAAATTGACTAAACTTCAAAAATCTTCTCTACTCTGACATATGGTGGAATCAAACACTCTTCATAGATGGAAGGGTCCTAAGGTGCTTTACCAAAATTGTGAATTCCATGACCCAGCGGTCTCACGTTTGCGCCTGGGATGGGGTAAACTTCACTATAGTTTATAAAGGGAAATCACATTTTTGACTTTTATTTGTTGGATTTCTTATGGAATTCAATCTAATTTGGTTAACATTATCAACATGGGATGACAGTTTTATGGTATGTACAGGTTGGCCCTGACTGACCCCCAGGTGCTGATAGGCGGGGCTAAAAAGGGTAAAATTGATTGAAATTTCAAAAATCTTCTTCTCTACTCTCAGATATGATTGAATCTAATACTTTTCATAGATTGAAGGGTCTTAAGGTGCTTTACCAAAAATTTCATGACCATGGGGTCTCACGTTTGCCCCCAGGGAGGGGGTAAACTTTACTATAGTTCATATAGGGAAATCAAATTTTTGACTGATTTGTTTGATTTCTATTGGAGTTCATTTTAACTTAGTGAACATTATCAGCTTGTGATGGCACTTTGATGGTATGCACATGTTGGCCCTGACTGCAATTTCAAAATATTAATACCCAAAAAAGGTATAATCAAATACCCTTCATAGAATGAAGGGTCTTATGGTGCTTTACTAAAATTATGAATTTCATGACCCTGGGATCACAGGTTTGCCCCTGGGGAGGGGTAAACTTTACCATAGTTTATATAGGGAAATCACATTTTTGACTATAATTTGTTTGATTTCTATTTGATTTCATTCTAACTTTTCTACATTATCAGCATGGGATGACAGCTTAATGGTATGAACATGTTGGCCCTGACTGACCCCTTGGGGCTGATGGGCGGGGCCAAAAAGGGTCAATTAAATCAATTGAGCTATTTCAAATCTCAGGTGACCGTTAAGGCCCATTGGCCTCTTGTTTTTAGAGGTGTTTCCGAAGTCATTGATTGTTGTAAAGAGAGAAATAAAAAAACATTACTATCACTACTTCTTTGCGACTAACATTTATTTTCAATTTTACTTTCCAAGTATGGGAATACAAGTTTACAGAAAATGTATGCGCTCCTCACATCGAGACTCGTAAACGCCGAATTGTCTTTCCAATTACAATCCCAGGATCTTACACTATTTCTGTGGTGTATCAATTAAAATGATTTTGTCCTTCAGAGTATAATATATAGAATAATTTCAAAATTATTGACAATTGAGATATCATACAAACCACACTGACCTGTAATGTTGTGGAAACGCATACCTTTCAAGAAATAGCATTTATTTTATAAACGCGGCAATATTTTCCTGACATTGATAGAGTTTATGCTAAACATAGAAAACAGTGTAACCAATGTGTGATCCATCGGTTGACAGCCATCTCCTTCCTGATTATTTTCCTTAAGCCAATTTTCCTTTTGCCGGGGTACCAACTAAAGCTTTGCTCTCGAAAATGGCTGAGCATATGAACACTGTTTTGAGTTAAACATTAGATTATCGATAGATACAAGTGATGAAAATGGCATAAACATATAAAAAAATAATAGGAATAATTGAATGATGGGTTTAATAGATGAAAAATTCTTTACGCAATTGATCCTATCTATAAAATAAATAGGATTTCTAGCTCATTTCATTAAAATTCCTAATCGGTTGACAGCCAAACAACATTGCTTGTGACATATTTCTGAAATTAATTTGAAAATAGCAGTATATTAAAAAAGGGAGAGAACAAACAGTCATTGTAACGATTTATTGCTTTATTTCCTTAGTAATAATAATTTAATTTAATTTAGTATTTACTATTATTTCCAATGAAAACACGAATTTTAAGACAAGGGAAAGATTACATGATATCTGTGATAGTACGCGTTGAGGGTTTTATTGTAAAATGAAACTTGAATGTGCCGCTAGAAATGCCATGGCAGTGGTGGCATTATCGAATGCTCAAGCGCAGATACGACTACAATTAACACAGATGAATGTTTAATGGTAACACATACAGCTGTCTCTCTGAAAGCCACAAAAGAGGTCTCGTCCGCCGATCGGTGATACAAAAACGTCTTGATTGAAAATCTGTTGCTGGATAACTAATTGTGGCAGCATCGAAACTGCTGCTGCCTGCTTGATCGATTGGAAATGGCGCGAACCTGCACGCGCTGAGATAATACATTCTGAACCCCTCTATTATTCCGAACTCCTCTATTGACATTTAGTTCATTGGTCATTCTGCTCATCGACCGAGCTCAGGGCACGTCGAAATTTCCTTCTCAAAGACGAAAACCTTTCCAAAGGTAAGTTGGCATTGAAGAAAAGATATTATCGTGTCGTTCATAATAGCAAAGCAAATTTTCTTTTATTTCTTGGTCAGTACTTTGTTCACAAAATATATAAAATATCTAATTTTCTTGTCAATGTTTATTGATACATTGTTATGGTTTGCACTGTTTTTAAAACATGCATTTGTAATTATTGCGTATTAGTAATAAAGTTCTTTGTATCCAAAGCTAGCTAACAGCTTTATTGATATATGTATGTACCTGGTAAAATTAGAAAACGATAATATACTGTAGCATTTAAAAACACAAATGTGATTCGCACACAATGGAGGCCGTCCTCAAATGTCCATAGCTGTTGATATCACGTTAAACAATACTAAACTAAACAGACTATATCGATATTTTTACAAAACACTTGGGGTTATTTACTGCCGTTGTGTACATTATTTTATTCAAGTGTCAAACGTAAGGTAAGTGTTAGTACGTGTCAGTGTAATCAATACTTGGTGTATGTAAAATATACTCGTTTATTGTATGGTGACGTCCCATGGTCAGTGATGATGATATTTAAATGGAAATTGAAAACGCAAATGCAACGGGCACCGAAGTACGCGTATGAATGTCAATTGGTTAAGTTCGTTTCAATGGTTTTATTTAACAATATTTGGACCGTTTGCTGGTTAAAGTTCGTTCATAACGACTTTGAATATATAAAGCTGTGTCGATGCATTCAAGCGTAACAGCTTTTGGTTGAGTGTTTTATTTACCACTTTTTTACTATGAATATCAAAGGGAAATTATGTCCGAATTTAGGCAGGCGAGGTTCTGTATAATATTTTTGTCGAGTACCCTGATCATTATCTCACCATACAGTTTGAATAATGAAACAAAAATGAGTCACGTGGTTATAAAGATATATTATTTTCCCGTTTTATTTGAAATAAACAAATAAACACTGATTGACATTATAGAGAACATTTATTGGCTTTCTATTGAATACAATACGCATTGAACGGATGTGCCAGAAGAAATGTCCTATTGTTTAACATCCTACTTACAGCTAACATCATTTAAGGACGGCCTACCTTGGTTGTGAGATGCAACCGTATGGTAAACATGCGAAGAACGTGGAAGCATGTAGATGACGAAGTAAACATAATAAGTGGTACATCCTTCCACACGAGATATATAAATGTATCGGTTATCTAACATGATAATAACTTTTCCATTCCATTCATTTCAAAGTACCGAACGACATATTTTGAATTTGGAATAGATCAAGGGATGGCGCGGGGCAATTATGCAACTATAATTGTATTGGTACAAATGCTAATTCGATAGGACATTAGAAATGTTAATTTTGAGCGTCTGATGTAAGCCAATAAAACTATTTTCATTGATAAATGTCTTTAGTGTTGGCACGATAGTTTGAAATCGTTAATTAAGACGGTGATACAATTTGCACGCATCACGTGCCTGATATGTGTAAGAGCACCGATTTTGAGTGTATCGTTAGATTACTGAACAAGCATGCATGCCTCGATATGATGTTGGTCAATTATGTCATTTATTTGAATATGTTTAACAAAGAAATTAGCTTTTGTTGTTCATAGTCGAAGCAACACAATTCATCCTCTACTGTTAAAATTTGTGCTTCTCGTAATAATGTAATTTTAGATAACATATACTATGTTAATACTAAGTCGATTCATGATGATAAATATAATGCAATATGCTAAAAGTGCAACAAACATGTTACGATAATAAGAACGTACTAACCATGTTATAATTTCATTGTGGTGCTATTATAAAAATAAATTTTTTTACATGAGTTTATTGAGAACATGTATCGATCACCCGTATTGTATAGTACGGAACCTATCAAAACATCTCCTGGTTGTTTTCTTGTCTCACGATCAAAGTGGAAATGCCTGTCAGATTTACGTGTTATATTAGGAAAGTATGAATTATAGATTACCATTCTTCTCAAGGTATTGTTAGCCTTACGTTTAAGTTCAGTTATTCTCAAAATTACAGTTTGGTATGAAGAACAATGTTTGACCCAGGCCACGGAGAACAAACTAAGTGGCGTCTATACGTTAAAATACAGGTTTTCAAACATGTGTTATGATGTATGGTGTAAATTGAACAATTTTGCACATAAAGGTACTTTTAAATAACAACGTAATGTTGACCAAGATATCTCGGATCAAATCAATCTAATAGAACGGTGTACAACATTCATATAGCCAGCATAACTCTGGATATAGAAGGTCATGCACTGTTGAACTATACGTCAATAATTCATATTAGGTGAATGTTAATATTTCAATATTCCGTATATTTATAAGGTTATTTCCCTTCCAAGTACTACTTGTTTTGTAACAAGGATTAAAGAGAGATGAATGGCTGCAAGAATAACAATAATTATATACGTAAAATGACCTCTTTCACATCGATGTAACGCACCAATATCATACCAGTGCATTTGTAATGTAGGTTTCCATAAAGATTAAAGGAAAACAAGAATATATGAGTTAAACCGATAGAATCTCAATTGGCCGTTCCTATTTTCAGAACATAACTCGACCTAGATTTGACCTATATTTGTTTGGTTGGTGTCGATGAATATCTTGTCCTATTCGCCTTGTACTTTTATAAGGATAGCATTGGAAATATAGATATGTCTATATAATTCTTATTTTTTTCAATGACCATCTGCAACCACGAAATCAGCATGTCTGAGTGATCATTAAAAACTGAAATCCGTTTTATCGGGTTTGTTGTTTCCTGTTACATGTCGCCAGTGTCTTGGTAATGTTTTGGAATTGCAATAGGTCTTATAAATCAAATTGAACATATGATAACAATTGACAATTATCCTCATACCACAGTTCACAATATCTCCTCATGATTATCTGCACGTGTAAGGAGTGTTTCGAGGATGATAGCGGTATCTCGACTGTCGTATGATCGTTAATACCACGAGCGTCTGTCTTATCCGTTAGTGTACATTCCGTGGTTTTGTAAATCTGTCAGCGATTCTCGGCTCAGATGGACGATCCGTGTCCTTGAGTGATTGTTCGTTGTATGGTGCCCTTTATGGACGATAACGTACGTCTACTCTTGTCTGTCTGAGGCGTGTTGAAGTACCTTTTCCCGCCGTCTACCTCCCTTTTGTCACGACAAATTATATGCAACCCTAAGACCTAAATGTTGTATGATATATCGCTCAGACGTGATTTGTTTTTCTTCTTTCAAAATCGAATATTGTAAGACAAACAGAATACCTTACGTGAACCACTAGGTAACCTCAAAGTAGACAAAACAATTACAATATATTAAAAAAGAGAGGAAAATATCGCCTCCATAAGGAAGACCTTTGGTTCTGTCCTATGGCCGAACACATACCGTCGTCTCTGAAAACGATAGTCTCTATTTCTACGTAACGCTCAGGTTTTATGGGGTGGGACGACTGGTTGGCCCGTCGTCAGTATAATGTGACGGGATTAAGTGTCCTGCTGGATGTCTCCAGTTGTATGCTTCAGCATACGAGGTTCTTACTCAGTTTGCATTGAAATATGCTAATATCATGCGTGTCTTTTGTACAATCTTTCAGAATGGACAGAAGTCATTCTTACAATAGTATGTATGTTATAACAAAATCAATAGATGATGAACTACGTCAACGGTCGTAAAAAGTTGGTTTAATAACTTAAAGTTGGGTGTTTGCAGATTATCGATATAGTTCAACATTTTTTCGGTATTTACTCCCTAGCATAGCTACAAAGTGTATAACAAAGAACTGCATTGTTCATGGTTAAACGAGATTCCATTTTAATACAACATTAATAAAGCAAGGGAGGGGTGCAAAGTGTAATATCCTTTATCGACGACAACAGCCATGTAATTCTAGGTTACTAATTTAAGATACTCTTTCAAATGCTTATCCAAAATCACTTTTAAATCAACTTGTGCATATATTGATAGAAGTATCGTTCATACATGTTACGTGTTTACCCACTATGAGTTGGGTCAGTGCTCATCATGAGTATATCGTATAAATACAAAGGGCACTAGGATATTATTCTTAACGTCAAAATGATATGTAAACAGGGCCTCCCTCATAATTGCATCTGATGCTTCCTTTACATACAAGTTCCGGCCTATCACAATCTAATTAAAATCTAGATGGTCATTCTCACTACGTTACATGAACATCCAACAACATCCCATAAGGGACGTTCTGATGACCTTTGAGATGTGTGTATTTCACTTTCAGGGCGAATTGTCAAATTGTCGATGTAATTGAAGCAAACCATTTGGGCACAGATGTATATAGCTAAATGATTTGTGGGACGAAATGACTTGAAACAAATTGACATATTATGCAAACTATGTACTCTAGTCATGCTAATTCGGACATACAAAATTCACTTCTAAGATTCTGGAAGTAGAAATTTGATTGGCTAATCCAAAAGGTCAACCTGACGTGACCCCTTATGGGATGTTGTTAGATGTTCATGTAACGGAGTAAGAGTGACCATCTAGATTTTAATTAGATTGGGCCTATCACAAGGAGACTTAACACGAACATACCGCAGCCTCCCAAAACACACATACGCACTCACCACACGCATACATGTCGCACGCACGGGAGGCCGTAATTAAATGACCTTAGACGTTAATAGGACGTTAAACAAAACAAACCAAACCAAACCTTTACATAATCGTAAGAGACGACTTAATTTGGGATCTAATATGTTCTCTTCTTAAGGATGTTATTCTTCCCAATATCTTACTTGACACTGCCTCACGTTTGGATTTTAGTTGAGCATTCGTCCCTATGGCTCCTGACCCGTCTTTTAAAATGGTTGTTTCTACTCCCGCTTATCGCGCAGCATATTAGGAGCAGAACGACTGGTCGCCCTTTGTCAGTATTATCTGACCGATGGGCTGATACTGTATTTTATTGTTAAAACGCCCAACATCAATTTGAGTCATTTGGGCCAAACAATACCAAATCAGAAGGATGTTTATCGAAATAAAACACATCAAATGTTGAAAGGTAAAAATACTGATTTCAACTGTTGGCAGAGCACATACTTTATTGTATAGTTCTATTGTACACAAATAAGCATGTATAAGCGATGTAGAAACCGTATCAAACAAGCATATCATAGACGCAGTTATAAACGGTATGGCGCACCTGCTTGAAATAATGATGTTCTGCTTGGTGACTTTCGGCAGTGACGTAGCAAAATAACAATAACAAACACGAGCATACCTCTGTCTCCCAAAACATACATTCACAACACACAGGGGAGGCCGTGCTTATAGGACGTTGAATTACATAAACTCAAAACAAACACCAATGTCCCTAGATTTTCATATTTAATTTTCAGTCTGATAAAATCAAACAAAAAGGTCGACAGTCGGCTATTTTGAATTTGACAGGTTGTAAATTGTTACAGCTCAGAAACATTATCTTGGATATTGAAACTTGATGTCTGCTTTCACCGTTTCTTCAAATCCGCTAGATTGATATTCCTTAAATTTGATGTGTAGGTCTCTATTCATATTGGGTTGTGTTTTGAATTTGGTTTGAAAATAAAATGCCTAACAGGCGTCTTATGTTTGATTTTGACAGTTAAAGTTTGTTACCGTTATTTCATGTTCACAGAAAGTTTTCTAAGTCTTTCTTAAGTTTTTATTTGTAGGTTCCCTTTACCTCAAAGCCTCATTATGTTTTGTTTATGATTGTAATTTTTCATCAAATCTGCTAAGTAACGACATAAATTCAGAATGTGTAATAAACATCTACAAATAGAACGTGAACCAACCCTGTGTGGCAAGAGTGATATCCCCGGATAATATACAGAAAGCATTGGCTTGTTTATAAAACTGCCAATTCATGGCGGCATTTCACTTTTAAACTATCTTTTGTTTTGTCTAATAGACTCATTTTGACTCTGTAAGCCTTCGCGGCAGCAACAAGTGCGTCTGAACGAATTTTGGCCTCGGGTGCGTGGCTTTGATCGTCAGTCCTCCATTCTTCAAACCAAACCATTATAGTTTGCGTGTATGATATATTTGCATCTGCTCATTCACATATAAAGAGTGGAGAAGCGGGTTAGAGATTACCCATAATCATTGGGCAGTTCCCGATTTTAATTACAATTATGAAAAAAAACCTTCGGTATTGATTCTTATTTTGCATCATCGTTAGAGTATAAACTCTGTCATTCATCATATTTTACGAAAACATGAAGAGGCGTTTTTAAAATTAAAAGGAAGGAGGGAGGGGAGGAGAGCAGGGAAAAGTAGAAAAAAAACAGTAAAGTTCATTCAGTGGAAGGCATGAATATCGCTCTGGAATCTTTTGAGTCAATCAAAGTCGATAATGAAACCTGTACTATATATGTATATATATATATGATGAATCATTTCACTAAACTGTAAAAGCTTTGGTGACATAGAATGTAGCCCAGTATCTCTTTAACAGCTATCGAACGGTCACCTATACGGTGGCCAATGATTATTAACCCTTGTATGAATGATATTCATCTTAATTCAAACTTTAGTTATTTGTCTCGAATAAAGCACTACCTTCCATGGTCTGAATATTCTGTTCGAGTCTGTTAGTATATACAAAATTTTGAACTATCTGAAAGTTATTGGTCTTTCATCACAATGATTTTAAACTGATCGTGAGTGTACCAAGATATATCTACTTTTTATATGTTTCGTTTTTTTATGTCATTTTGTCTCTTGCCCATTTTGCTCGTATTTTTAATCACGTTTTTTGACCTTTATATTGTTGATGTGCCTTCCATGGTTATATACAATATAAATTAATTTAATTGAATCTCAACATGAACAATGTGGACATAATTTGTAATCGATTGTAGCTGAGGTGACGTCAGAATTTTGGTAAATCAAAAATCAATGCATACGGTTGGTTTGGCTTGGTATTGCTTAACGTCCTATCAAAAGCTACGGCCATGTTGTGGACGAGTACATGCCATTGATACAATGGCCGTTACCATACCTGAAATTTAGCTACGTAATGATACTTCAGTTATGCTATGTGATCGGTGTATATTACGCGTGTTTGTTCCGCCTTAACCACGATAAATGGCATGCTATTGATCGCGCTGCTAGTAACAATGTCTAAATGTGTAGACAAACACTAAAAATAAAAGGAAATAGACTTGGAAAGCGTGACAGAACAATTGTCCGGTAGTGCTATAAACATGACAAGATGGCGGCTAATTTATTGTCAGCAATATCTTGTGAAGGTGAAAAGGGAAGTGGCTGATACGAACCTGGTCGTGCTCTGCAACACGTCTACCGTCCCCGATATAGAATGAATTCTATCCACACACAAAAATAAAAAAAATAAATCGGCCAATTATTTCTCTTTACGTCTTTTATCCTTTATTATAAATCATTAGCAGAAAGCCGTAAACTCTCTGTAGAAATAAAAACTGTGTGTGAACGTCGATGTTAAAGTTTACATGATGATTATAGGAAACAAGGTGTAAACAACGTTATAAACTCTTCTTATAAAGGACATTTTAATGAAATAGTTAATATAAAAGCAAAATCAGTTAAATGAAATAGTTAATATAAAAGCAAAATCAATTGTTGGAATTTGAAATAAACTACACCGACATCTACGTCTATAAATGATACATCTACCAATACAGATTGATGAAAAAGCTCTTGCAAGATTAGAAAATTAATAATACCCAAGCGTTAAAAGTATGGTTGTACAGTTGAATAGGAGGATGTATTCCTGGGTGGTTGTGTAATTGAATGAAGTGTTATTCAATAGAAATGCTACAACTGTTATTTGGGTGGAAACATTCAGAGACATTGTCGCTGTATTACGAACTTGAGTTGGTTTAGTTTGGTTTTGTCTTTTTCGTATAACAAATCGGATAAATGTTCGTCTCATCATGAATGGGTTGAATTGATTCGAACTGTAAACTAGAATTTGATTAAAGATTACGAGTCTTTACCAAAAATTAGAAACCAGAAATTATGTGGTGCTTTTTATTGCGAAATAGTGATCAAGTTCCTCTTGTCCACCTTAGAATTTCCATAAAATAATTATATATGCTCTAGAAGGGCAGAATATTCGTCTGTCGTTCACCTTGTTTCTTGATGTTATGATTGTTGAATCTATACTATAGAACAAATAATCTATACTGTAACGCACAGTAAGTTAACACACGCTCTAAGTAAAAACTAACATTTACAGAGGTTCATTTGATATTGTATTTATTTCAAGCAAGTTAATTATCCTTAAAATTAAATAAGATAGGAGCTTTAGCACCAGAAGTGTGACCTGTTTTACAGCAGTAGGACTGTAAAGATGTGAATACACGTGTGTTTGCTGACATATGTAAATACGGCATACCCGGTGGGTAAGGGCGATTGTTTCGTCATTCGTTTCATTTTGATTCACTGTGTATTGTTTAACGTCCTGTTAACAGCTAAGGAACTGATGTCGACTTGATGACTACTTCTGAAGTACATCGCTGAATATAACAAGCGGTCACATTATACTGATAACGGGCGAACCAGTCGTCTCGCTCCCAAAATGTTGAACGCTATACAGAGCAGAGACTACCACTTTTGATACTCTGGTATGTCTCGTCAAGAAGGTAGAGCCTATGAATGTTTAACTTCACCGAGGTATATAACTCCGAATCTGATATCTCGCGGGAAATCTGATAAGCATCAGTTTATTTTGATTTCCTGAAGGAAATTGACCTTTACACGTGTACAAAAGATGACGGTATGTTTGAACTGATATATCAGAGTGTCTTGCTCGTTTGGATTTAACTATTTATTGTCAAAGAAATGACGTAATGCGAACTTTTTGTTAATTGGATATTGATAATAGATACCAGAATCATCAATTTCCATTTGTTTTTAATCCGAGAAAAAATTAATCATAGCTAAATCCTGTCCGATGTGAATCACATCGGGGCTTGCTACACTATCGACACTTCATACCCTGCCAGAGAGCAGTGTAGGCAGGATATGAATATTCGTTATAAGCCAACTTTGTGTACACGGGACAGTTTTCCCTCTCCCGAATCAAGACGTTCAGCATAGAGTGTGTTATATGTAGGGATTTGTTCAAATTTAAATCAATTGCACCTTACCGAAATTAGTTTGTACATCCAAAGACCTCTCCAGGACTCGACCTACATTAAGTGGTTATCGGTAGTTTGTCACAAATGAACATACGTTTCGGCGCTCGTCGTTAATCCGTTTATCGGCTGTATTTGCCTTCAAGTGAGGAGCGTTCGATTCCGTCACCTCGTTGCGAATGCTCGTTTGTCATTCATAGCGTACTTCAGACAACAGGCAAAGCAGATCAGTAATTGAAGAATTATTAATGAACACAAACCGAGAAATCATTATACTAATTCTTTCCACAGTATTGGGAGAATTTCATCACTGCATCAATCATTATCCAGTTTTGAGGTTTCCGGTGGGTATAAAGATAGAATAGTATTGTGGCAATTTGAAACAGACAGTTTGATTAATTAGAATGGATCTCTAAGGACGGCTGGAGGTTGTGGTGATTGCAGATAGGGCTTAACCAACTTATCTGAAGGTCTTTTTCCTGAATAAGGACTGCACTTTTGGATTCATTTTGGTCTCTTTTTGAAAAAAAAAACTTGAAAGAGAAGCTAAGTTAGCATTTTGAGTGGATAGTGAGGGTGCGATTATAGATTCAATGAAATAAAAGTCTTTCTAATTAATGATTTGATTGAAATGTACATGTTATATAATAACGCTATATGGCAGTTCTTTGTTGTATTTATAGTGTGTAAAATATAATTTTCGGGCACTTGGACAAAACCTATGGTGATAATTTTGTCCAAGTTTGCAGCGTCTTTATATTGAAGACCACACGTTTCTTGCCAAATACATCATAAAATTTATAATATCAAACAATTCATCTGTTAGGATTTGGCACACATTTGTTACTGGCATTGAATTAAATAGATGCTTTTCTTCGAATATATTTACCTTTGCGATGTTACTTGGCAACATCATAAAGAATTACTAGTGTTTGTTATAACTCGCATACTAAACCAATCTAATTAAAATCTAGACGGTCATTCTCACTACGTTACATGCACATCTAACAACATCCCATAAGGGGGTCACGTTCTGATGACCTTTGAGATGTGTGTATTTCACTTTCAGGGCGAATTGTCAAATTGTCGATGTAATTGAAGCAAAACATTTCGTCACAGTATGCATCTGAAGCAAACCATTTCGGAACAGATGTATATAGCTAAATACTTTATGGGACGAAATGACTTGAAACAAATTGACATATTATGCAAACTATGAACTCTAGTCATGCCAATTCGGACAGACAAATTTCACTTCCAAGATTCTGAAAGTAGCAATTTGATTGGCTAATCCAAAAGGTCACCCTGACGTGACCCCTTATGGGATGTTGTTAGATGTTCATGTAACGGAGTAAGAGTGACCATCTAGATTTTAATTAGATTGATGCTAAACACGAGTGTACAGGAGTTTGTTTATTAACATTTTAGTTAATGAAATATGATATCTCGTAAGCTCTCTAAATATATTACAACTGTATATAGTATATATATATTATCACTTTCTTATACTGGAAATGCATATTTGTGTTGCTCATGTTCGTGTTTCGATTAAACAATTTAGCCAAAACCAAAACAGAGGTTTCACATTGCCGATATTAATTGTAAAGAATCAAAATATACACATCATCTCTCCAAATAGGTCTGCAATTACTTAAGTACGGAAATCAATATAAGGTCCGTGTACAGAAACCTAATGTTTGATTAAACTTCATCTGTGATAAAGCGCTGTATTTGTCATTTGATTGAAATGAGATGTATTGACAGAAGCTGAGTCTGTTTCTTTAATGCTCAAGTTATGCAAGTTTATGTATTAAATCAACAAGTTTAGACGCTTCAAGTTGTTTCTGCCTGTGCTAGCAGACAGTATCTGCAATAACTTTTTTCGGGCGATTTGCCAATAATAAAATATATATTAATCCGAATCTGAGATATCCCGACACGCCCAAGGGCCCAATTACGGCGTTCATTCAGTCTATATATTCAGGTTTTTTTTTTTTATTTGTGCGTATTTATATATCAAACAAAATTCATTTAGGTCTATGACCTTGGTCTGGTAACTGGATTATTGTAAATGTTTTCGATAATACCCCATCCTTTGACGAAAGCTAACCATTTTTTTTCTAGTTGTTTGTCTTGGAACGGCAAATACATCGACTATTTTGGTGAGAAACATCAGAAATCCATGTCCGAATAGGTGTTCAAAAGTTGCATACTACTACCGGTTTTCCTTTACATATTGTTATGTGCCTGATAATCATTCAAATGTATCACTGATAAAAAAAAAATAAAAAAAATAAGAACGATTCTTAAAGAGTTATTTCAAACCTGACGTTTTATATATATTTATATTTATATACCCGTCAAATTTGACGGAGTATTATTGTATGACGTTGTTTGTCTGTCCGTCCATCTACATCTTATGACGGATCTATTTGACACTTGGTATACAGAATATTCATTATCTGAATTTGCGTTTTCACAAAAAAACACTTTGATTCGACTGTTTTGCGTTGCCCTTTGCTTATTCAATTGATGTTTTTTTCCCCAATCGCTTTGCTTCCGTGGTCCGTCCGTCAGTCAGTTCCTCCATAAACAATTCTTGTTATCGTTATTTCTCAGAAAGTACTAGAGGAATCTTTCTCAAATTCCATGGGAAGGTTCTCTTGACCCTTAGCTGGGAATATTGCATTTTTGGACTAATCGAAAAAACAACATGGGCGACAGTCGGCCATCTTGGATTTTAACATTTGAAGATTGATATCGCTATTTCTCATAAAGTACTGAAGGTATCTTTCTCAAATTTCATATGTAGGTTTTCTTTGGTCTCTAGTTGTGCATATTGCATTTTGGGAGGGATCAGAAAATAACTTTGCTGACAAGCGGTCATCTTTGATTTTGACGATTGTTATCGCTATTTCTCAGAAAGTGCTGAAGGGATCTTTCTACAATAAATCGGCAAAAGTTCCGGCCTATCACAAGAAGACTTAACACGAACATACCGCAGCCTCCTAAAACACATATATACGCACTCGCCACACACATGCATGTCGCACGCACGGGAGGCCGTTTCATCTCTAGGTTTCTCGTGGTCCGTTGTTTTGCATATTGCATTTTGGGACCGATTGAAAACAACATAGCCGAAAGCGGCCATCTGAGATTTATACAATGGCAGTTTAATAAAGCGATTTCTCAGAAAATACTAAAGGGGTCTTTCTCAAATTTCATATGAATTTTCCCCTTGGTTTCTTGTCAATATGATTTTGGTACTAATCGGAAAACAACATAGCCGTAAGACGATTTGGACAATTGAAGTTTGTTATTGCTAATTCTCAAATTGCATATGTACATGTAGGTTCCCGTTGATCCCTTGTTATACATACACGCATAAATTCCTGAATAGGACCAACCTGATAACAACATGGCCAACGGACAACCATTTTGAAATTCGACAATTAAAACTGCAGTGTTATAACAATTTATTAAAGTATTAAATGGCCATTAATGGTCTTTCTCAAATTTGAGGTTCCCCTTGGTCTCCAGTTTTGCATAGAAGTCTGATTGATAGAACTAAATGGTTGGCAAAGAGCATGGTCCTCTTGGAATTTTACAATTGCAGGGTCTTTTGCTTCATAGTGTTATATAAAGTTATTAAATGTTTTGAAGAGTGAAAGAGAAAAAAAGAAAAGAAAAGATTAGTCTTTCATTTGACTGATATGGATCATTCCATGGTGGGCGCCAAGATCCCTCTTGGATCTCTTATTATCAGATCTACATGTTCCGGATTATCTCCATGAAACTTTGTGTGCAATATAATCATCATATACAGTCATGATTTCCCGAAAATAATTTTTAATTGTACTAATTTTGCAAAAAAAAAAAAAAAAAAAAAAGTCCTTTGTTCATTTTAGTATTTTATTTCTGTCCGAAGATCTCCAAATATTTTTGACTGTTCTCTTTGAAACTTGGAGTGGTAACCTGTCTAATTAATAAAAATGAAAAAAAAAAAAAATAAATAAAGACGTGTAATATAAGCCGGTCTAACATCTGTTATGGAAAACTAGTTTACTAAAATGAATATGCACCGCTGTTGAAAGGTAGGAAATGCAATGGTTGGTAATAACGTAATTAAATAGATTCAGGAACGATCAAAGCTTAACAGATGGTTAAACATAACTTTACCTTATGCTCCTACTACACGATATGTAAGAGCCAAACTACATTTTGATACATTCTTCTTTCTGAGCATCATTTATTCCTTACTTTCCGTTGCCGCTGTTTATTCCTAATGTTCCGTTGCCGCTGTCTTTACAAAATTAGTACTTTTAGTCATCTGCTTGACGTTCACGTTTAAAGTTCACGTAGAATAATTGTTCGTCTACTGTCTGTAAAATAATTTTTGAGGAGTCACCTTACCGTGTCCAGGTGTGGTATTTCAGTGTTATGTTACTATAAAAACTCTAGAGTGACGTCATCATAAGTGGGAAACGTCCTTCAATGAACTTATTGTATGTATTTTTAAATAACATAATTAACTAGTACAATCTAATTAAAATATAGATGGTCATTCTCACTACGTTACATGAACATCTAATAACATCCCATAAGGGGTCACAATCTGATGACCTTTGAGATGTGTGTATTGTCAATTTGTCGATGTCATAGAAGAAAACCAATTCGGCACAACATGTATATTACTATATGATATGTAGGACGAAATGACTTGAAACAAATTGACAGATTAGGCAAGTTATGCACTTAGTCTTGCTAATTCGGACATACAAAATTCACTTCCAAGATTCTGGAAGTAGTCATTTGATTGGCTAATGCAAAAGGTCACCCCGACGTGACCCCTTATGGGATGTTGTTAGATGTTCATGTAACGTAGTGCGAATGACCATCTATATTTTAATTAGATTGCTAACTAGTATAAACTGAACTGTATTTAATAAATTATAAACAAATCTCAATGTCGTTACATAAACAACGAGGATTCGAAAACAGGTACCGAGTACTTATCTTAATTCGCCTCCGTATAAATGTGAATTAGTTGTAGGACAGCATTGTTACTTACTTTGGGATTGTTTAGTAATACCATGGAGACAGAAGATGAACTCGGTGAAGGAAGGGTACATCAGGAATTGGAGGAAAATACTTAAAAAGACAACAAGCAGGAGGAACTGCATTAATGTAATGAAAGAATGAAAACCTAACGATGATTTGATCACTTATTAGTAGATATGAAGATTATTTATGGACCTGAGGAAGGTGGGAGCCTGAAGTTGGTTCTGAGTTCCATTTAAGTGAAACGTAACTCAGAAAAAAGGAACTTCTATGTATAATCTTTATGGGTTTTGGTCCCAGTTCAGAGTTCCGTTTAAGAAAAACGGAACTACTATGTATATTCCTTACGGGATTTTGTTCAAGTTCCGAGTTCTGTTGATGATAAACGGAACTAGGAACCGGTTCCTTGTTATGTTTAAGAAAATATTCTATGTACTTTATCTCAATTTGAGACCCGAATTTGAAGAAAAACTATATGTCAATGGGTGAAAAGGCAGTTATCAGTCACGTATATATAAATTTTACGGGACTTGGTCCCATCTCCAAGTTTCGTTTAAGATAAACGAGCGGAACTCCGTTAAAGAAAAAAGGAACTAGGAACCAGTTCCGAGTTCCGTTTATGAAAAACGGAACTACTATGTATAAGCTTTACGGGGTTTGGTTCAAGTTCCGAGTTCCGTTTAAGACAAGAATTCCACGGAAGTGGCTGTGTCGCCTGCACAGCAAGTTAGGATTGGAATTAAAAAAAAAAAACCCAGCTTGGATATTCATTGTATCTATTCCGAGTATAATTTGTATGATTTGCCGGATGGATTCCCATACAATGAATGAACTCACGAATGATAGAAATACCTATATGTCGCCTTTTTCAGAAAAAGGCGACACAAAAATTGGAAATATATAGATCCATCGGTTTTAAGTAAAAATAAAAACATTTTTAAGATCTGATTTTATTTCCCTTGGTGAACATTTATAAGCAGAATATAAATTGATAGACATAACTTAAAGGTACCATACAATTGTGATGAAAATGCTACAAAATGCAAGGAAAACAAAAACATATGTACCAACCTTCAAATATGGTGTCCACAAGCAATACTAGCTCTGCATCATTACCATCCATAAGAAACTTCTTGAAAATACAAGTATTCTTGGAATCCATCCAGCAATCAAATTTCCGATCAGTACAAATATTTGTAGAATTTGACAAAAATCAAACTGATCTGCTTTGCAAATAAAAACAAGTTTCATACAAAATTTAAGTGTTTTTCATACAGAAACCAGAAAGCACTATATGAAGTTTTAGGTTGATTGACCCAAAGGGAACTGGACATATTTTCTATTTATTTACAGTGACATCGACTTTTGAACCTGAAAAGCAATCCCAAGCAAGCACTTTTGATAAGGAAGTACTGTACAAAGTTTGAGTTTAATTTGTCCAAGGGAACTAGAGTTATCAAATGGAAACCCAAGTTTTTATTTATAGCAACAGTGACCTTTGAACATCGAAACTTAAAGCAATCCCAAGTAAGCACTTCCTATAAGAAAGCAATGCATCAAGTTTGATTGGCCCAAGAGATCTCAAGTTATCGCAAGCAAACCTAGCAAGGACCTTTGACCTTTGACCCTGAAAAGCAATCCTAAGCAAGCACTTTTCGTAAAGAAGCACTGTGTGAAGTTTGAGTTCGATTGGCTGAAGGGAACTCGAGTTATTGCATGGAAACCAATTTTCAATTAATAATAATAAGTGACCTTGACCTTTGAACATGAAAAGCAATCCCAAGCAAGCACTTTTGTTAAGGAAGCACTGTGTGAAGTTTGAGTTTGATTAGCCGAAGGTAACTCGAGTTATTGCATGAAAACCAATTTTCTATTAATAGAAACAGTGACTTTGACCTTTGTGTAACAGAGCGCATGATAAATTAAATTTAAATCACTGCCTCCGCTAGGGATCGAACCTTGGACCTCTGGCTTACTAGTCTTACGCTCAACCGATCGAGCTAAAGAGAAGATATCTCTAGCCGAGCGGTATATTGCGGCTAGTATTTACCAGGGTTACATACTCCCCCTCCAGGAAAGAACTCGTCCTCGAGTTTCCAGGAGTAACAGCGATGCTTGTGGAGCAATCCCGAGTATTTTCCCCGGGTCCCTACATGGGCGCCAATGTAACAGAGCGCATGATAAATTAAATTTAAATCACTGCCTCCGCTAGGGATCGATCCCGAGACCTCTGGCTTACTAGTCTTACGCTCAACCGATCGAGCTAAAGAGAAGATCTCTCTAGACGAGCGGTATATTGCGGTTAGTATTTACCAGGGTTACATTTGAACATGAAAAGCAATCCCAAGCAAGCACTTTTGGTAAGAAAGCACTATATGAAGTTTGGGTTTGATTGACCAAAGGGAACTCAAATTATTGGACGGAAACCATTGTGCGGACGACGCCGCCGCCGCCGACACCGACATAGTACATAGTAATACCTATATGTCACCTTTTCAAGGCGACACAAAAAAAAAACGGAACTAGGAACCAGTTCCGAGTTCCGCAAGATACTCTTAACTGTGACCAAGTCCCTTAAAGCTTATGCATAGTAGTTTCGTTTTCCTTAAACGGAGATCGGAACTGGGACCAAAACCCGTAAAGCTTATACCTAGTAGTTCGGAACTCGGAACTGGGATTAAAACCCGTAAAGCTTATACATACATGTAGTAGTTCCGTTTTACTTAAACGGAACTCGGAACCAACCTCAGGCTCCCGAGGAAGATAGGGTTGAAAGAAGGAACAAAGGGGTGGTATGTGGACACGGGACAAATATGATTGGCAGAGGGAATTGAGGGGAGGTTGTGGACATGAGGAAGGTGAATTAACAGGTAATCGCGGAATATGTGGACATGATGAGATTATATTGACAGAGGGAATTGTAGACGAGCAATGTATTGACGACGATACGTTTACGTATCATTAACTGGTGATTCAGGTAAAGGAAGAGCTAAAAGGTCAAGGTATCGGAAAATTAGCGATGCTTACTTAAAAGAGTTAATTTGTGACAAACCGGGTGATACCATAGATTCAAAGAGGTGACCAACAATGCTAATCGAATTTCGGAGAAAACACACTTATGTCTGACGATCATGATTTATGACACTTATTTAAATAAATATTTATATGATATTTGTTATCGTTGTTGGACTGTTTACTGATAGTAACTTTCCTTGATCACGCATTTTTGTTAAGGTCGAGACCAAACTCAATCATTATACATCACAATCCAAAGGAAACTACGTCCATCAATGTCTCATATACTCCGAGAGATAGAAACCCAATTAGTCATGATACGGTTTATGGACAAGCAAACTACAAGTACAAGTTGACTGTACTGGTGGAGCATTTTCTTAAACCGACCCACATAACATAAAAGATGTACTACATGTTTGCAGACTTTAGCGAACAGTCGGAGCTTCATTTTGTGCTTTATATAAGCGTATAGGTGACTCACGATGTCCAACTATTGAGTACTGACACGTGATTATCGGCTACAGCAAAACAGTCCAAAGAGAACATTTCCTCTCGGCCTTGAGATGTATTTTTAACCAATCATCGCACAATAAATAATTTCCTGTGCACTTAGAACACGTTTGATGCGGTGCTCAATCACACATGTTGATGAATATTTTAATAAGTTTTGACGAAGAAAGAAATAATTTTCTATAAAGAGCCCATCTCATGTTTCCAAAAATGTCTGGTCTGCACGATCTGTGAATAACTAACTGATAATGTTCGTATTTGTTAAAGCCACGGCCCTACCATATCGAGCTGACTGAAATGACTGGCGTATGTGAAAAAATAGATAATGATAAAAAAACTCTATTTTGGAGAATAAATATTCAGCAACAAAGCTCTTATAATTTGTGTTCCTACATGATATAATTTTAAGTTGCACGTTGAAATTTTGAAACAGCATGTGTGACCCAGTCGGCGGATTACCAATCATTGGTAACATCGCCGTTTCTCTCCAAGGATGTATTTGGTCCACACGTTCTTGTTGATGGTTTGGTTTGGTTTTATTTGTTTAACGTCCTATTAACAGCTAAGGTCATTTAAGGACGGCCTCCCGTGTTTGCGATATGCATGCGTGTGGTGAGTGCGTGTGTGTTTTGGGAGGCTGCGGTATGTACAAGTCTGCTTGTGACAGGCCGGAACGTTAGCCGATTTATAGTGCTACGTCACTGAATCATACTGACGAAGACATCCAGCAGGACACCCCACCCGGTCACATTATACTGACAACGGGCGAACCAGTCGTCCCACTCCAAATATGCTGAGCGCTAAGCAGGAGTAGCAGCTACCATTTTGAAAGACTGTGGTATGTCTCGGCTAGGGGACCGAACCCAAAGCCTTCCTTACAGGGGCGAACGCTCAACTAAAGACCAAAAGTTAGGTATTGACAAGGGAGACATTAGGAAGAAGAAAGTTTGTTCAGAGGGAAGAGAAAAGATAAGATCCCTAATTTAGTCGCCTCTTACGATAACATGCAATGGGGACAGCAGGTACAATTCTTACGCCCTACCTGCAGGGCAGATGTCACACGCACGGGACGGGAGGCCGTCCTTAAACGACATTAGCTGTTTATAGGACGTTAAACAAAATAAACCAAACAAAACAAAACCCTTCAAGCGTTTTCGTTTGTTCTTTTTAGAACGTTAGCTGTCCCGGTGACGGCCTGTCATGTGAGCGGACAGTAGACCTAGAAGAATATTTCAATCCCACTTAAGGAAAAGACGGTACTCTAAAGTATCAAAAATCGGAATTTTAAGAATTTTAATAATGCATTGCGACCTTATCATTTGAAAAGAGACAGTCGGTAATGCTGCTTCAACAAAACGATGAATGACTGACATATTACGATCTAAAACCACTATTTACGAACCCGATTTAACTGAAGTGGCAAAAAGATTGATAACAAACGGTAAACACTTTTTGCTATCCAACCTAATATGAACATTTAAGGTAAGAGTGGATAAATTGTCGAGGCAGTTGACCTCTTGCGTTTGCGCATTGGCCAAACACATTATACCCACAATTCCATTTGATGAAAGGGAGATTTTCCCTTTTGTTATCTATCAACTATTTATTGTAAACGACTCTTGAGAAAATCTTATTTAACATAACATCTATGACAGGCTCGCAATAAAGATTCTGCACTGTTTTATTAGACTAGTTACGTGCAATTGAACTATAAAATAATATTAACCATTTGATAACGTGATTTTTGGATTTCATACCTTTTAACATTTAACATTCTTTGTGCTCTTTTAATCCTTTTTTTAAATGGCAAAAATTGTAGTTTGGCCGTACAAAAATACAATACAACAATAAGACGACAAAGATGGCTATCATGTATCAACAAGATATCGCGGAGGGATCTTGACGCCCGTCATCGGATGTCCCATATTGCCAATTTGTTAGAACTTTCTGAGTAGTATTGCTAATAAACTGTAATTGATCATAATAGGGGGTTTAAACTACTAGGCACCACACATAATATCCTAGCAAAATTTCAGAAATAAAAAAAAATGTACAAGAACTAACGTCAAGTGTTCATCTACTCCGTTGGGTATATGATACAATATGAATCTCTCTCTAGCAAAATTTACCTTGTAGACAGTCACAATCAATATATATTTATGACATTGTTATTTGGTTTTTTTACCCTTCAGTGTATCTAGCCGTGCTATTATTATGTGTAGTCGCAAGATTTGATTCATGTGTGCACGGTCGTTTTCTAAACATCAATTAACCAATAAAACAGATTCGGCGAAATCAGTAATACAGTTTGTGATCTTGTAAACAGAAAATCCATATGTACAAACAAATTATATTAATAGCAGAGCTTGAACAGAATGGTATAACCCCCTTGAGGAACCCCGTAATTCTGACTGGCGTGAGGGGATATATAATATCCGACGTGTTCTGGACAAAATCAAATTACTATACCTCTTCGATGTACTACAACTATAGTCTACAAGCAGTGCTAAGCCAAATTTATTGAATAATTTGACGAGTAGACATTGTCCATTTGTCCAGCGGACCGGTCAGGTTGGTCAATGACCAATACAGGGAACGGAAGTAGTAATTGGTCACGGTAGAAGGAGAGGAACACAGCTAAAACTCAATCAATTGTGGAAAATTGTGTTATGAGGAATCGAAATGTGACGAGGAATACTGAATAGATGCATTGTATGAGCCTCTACCAGATGAAAGGAAAAGTCAGTTAAAGACAAAGTATATTATTTCGCGATATAATAAAGTAAACAATCTTACTCTTCACGTTTTCTCAAGTAAGCGTTTTCTTAGCAGTCCGACAGAAATCCACCGTTATATGCATTGAAAACACCATTAGTTGAAATGTTACTGTTTTCGTATCATTACCAAAATATTATTGATTCGGATCTCTTTTGCGTTAAATCTTAAAAATTACTAACTGTCTGCAATAAGAAAAAAAGACTAAATGTCAGTTTTTCGGATTGCCGTAGAAATTCAACATGTATTGTATATTTTAAAGCATGCTTATTGTTTATGGTGCTAATGCGCCGATATGAATGAAATGATTAACTGTGAAACTGGCACAGGGAGACAAACAATAATATACCTCCTAAAGCACCTTACAAATATTCACCGCACGCATGCATCTCGCACACAGGAGATACCGCCCTTAAATGACTAGAGCTGATGATAGGACGTTATAAACAATAGAAATCTAAATCATACCGACACAGAAGAGACCGTACTAAAATGTCCATTCATTGCTATCGATAGGACGTTAAACAATCAACAACCAAACCATACAAACATAGGGGAGGCCGTCATTCAACGCCTTTAGCTTTTGATTCACTGTAGGACGTTAAACGGTACAAAACCAAACCATAGGGGCACAGAGGGGATCGTCCTTCAATCACTTCAGCTAATCAAAGGACGTTATAAACAATACAAAACAAAACCATACCGACACAGGGCGGCCGTCCTTAAATGAGTATAGTTATTGTTACACGGCATGACGTTAAACAATACAAACCAAATCAGTTGACCATAGCTGATGATTGGACTTTAGAAACAATACAAAAACCACTAAAAACATATGAACACAGAGGAGACCGTCCTAAAATGACCATAGCTGATCATAGGACGTTATAAACAATACAATGCCAAACCGTTCCGACACAGGGTAGGCCGTCCTTAAATTAGCATAGCTGTTGATGGGACGTTAAACAATACAAATTCAAACCGTACCGACACAGGGGAGCCTGTCCTTAAATGATAATAGCTGTCGATGGAAGTTTCTGCCCTGCAGGTACATGTAGGGCGTAAGAATTGTACCTGCTGCCCCCATTGCGTGATCATAAGAGGCGACTAAATTTGGGAAATTATCTTTTCTCTTCTTTCTGAATAACTTTCTTCTTCCTAATGTCTCCCTTGACAATGCCTCACTTTTGGTCTTCAGTTGAGCGTTCGCCCCTGTGAGGAAGGCTTTTGGTTCTCTCCCCTGGCTGAGACATACCAGAGTCATTAAAAATAGTAGTTGCTACTCCTGCTTAGTGCTCAGCATTTTGGGAGTGGGACGACTGGTTGGCCCGTATAATGTGATCTGGTGGGGTGTCCTGCTGGGTGTTTTCGACAGTATGCTTCAGTGAGATTGCACTATAAATCGGAAAAAGTTCCGGCCTATCACAAGGAGACTTAACACGTATATACCGCAGCCTCCCAAAACACACATACGCACTCACCACACGCATGCATATCGCAAACACGGGAGGCCGTCCTTAAATGACCTTAGCTGTTAATAGGACGTTAAACAAATAAAACCAAACCAATCGATGGGAGTTAAACAATACCAAACCAAACCATACAGACACAGGGGAGGCCATAGCTCAGGATTGGACGTTAAACAATACAAAACCAAACCATACCGACACGGGGGAGGCCATAGCTCAGGAGTGGACGTTAAACAATACCACACCAAGCCATACCGACACAGGGGAGGCCATAGCTCAGGAGTGGACGTTAAACAATATAAAACCAAACCATGGTGTCAAACTTTGTTGTCGCTGTTGGTTGTATTTTGATGATGATACTGTTAATAACGATAAACGGTTAAACAGTTAAACGGAGAGAATATCATATATCATATTTCATATTGTTGACCTTGTTAAACTGCTTAGAACATTGTATTCGGTTAATAAGTGTCCGTTCTCTAGGGAATCTACACTACGCTATCAATACCCTGTATCGTTGGTAGATAACGCATTTTTGAGTCATATGATGCAATGACTGTTCAAAATTTTGTTAAATAGACTTCAAGGGGTTCAAGGACATAACAGGCCGTCTAATTACTGAGTTGTCATTGTATTCATTGAATTTGCCATTATATCTAGATTACAAACTTCAAAAGATGATAAAGTAGAAGTAATAACCATTGAAAACTGGAATGAAGAGGCTTTAAAAATTCCCAAAGCATGTTCGTATGATCAGTAGGCCATCTAGACAGGCGAGGTTTAAAAAAAACTAAAACAGCCTGTTCGTATGAACAGTAGGCCAGCTAGGAACACGTTTACTGAGAGCATTTTTCTAACAGTAATTCACATATATTTCAAATATTGCTCTACTCAGATAATTTTAAGTAGTGCTTCGAGTAATCTAACCCTTGTCTGAAAACACTTTTATCAACTATCGTTTGCCAAATAGAACTAGCTTTGTTTGATAACCACGTAAACCATATCCAAAGCGTGACAATTTTGAACCGATTCACATTTATCATTGCCTAAAAGAAATCACATGCATTATTTCTTTCACGATTGGAGTATTGTGTAAATATCGAAAAAAAAATATGTTTGTTAAAATCAACATTGACAATGTTAACACTATTTCATTTGATTTAAACTCTAATCTGGTTCAAATGCAATGCGTTAAAATGATCGATGGTCATTGCCTAAACTTCCGGGGTCATTATAATGAAAAAAGACTTGTAAGTCTCGGAATATACAATAACAAAATTCATTATGTTGTCCATCCGTTAGTGTAAGTACTATACCTGAGAATTTGTTTCTTGCTTTTTCAGATCTGTCACGATGTCGATCGGTCTTCTCACCTCTACCATCCAGGTCCTCAAGAGAGTAACGGACCAGGCACAACCCTACGTCATATCCTTTGGGGAGGGACTAAATACCCTGATGGATGCAGGAAGCGACACGAATTTTAAGCATCTCTCGACGAAAAAGTCAAGATGGCAACTTATGCGGCTTAGCGCTGCCGTTTGTGGAATAGAGTTATGTTACGCCGCTGAAACAGCTTTTGTCAGCCCTATATTACTAAAACTAGGGGTCCCTATATCTCTTATGACGCTCGTTTGGTGTGTAAGTCCCCTGATGGGATTCCTTCTTGTTCCTTTACTCGGATCCCTGAGTGATCGTTGTCGATTGCAATTCGGCCGACGGAGACCTTTTATTTTATTATTATCAGCGGGAATAATCATAGGACTGATACTAGTCCCAAATGGAGAGACTCTAGGCGAGTATATAGGAGACGAAGCTTCACATCATTTCAACAGAACTTTCAATTCTAGTTTATATGACGCAGGTAATGATACAAATCTAGATACAACAAAAATTGAAAACATGGAAAATTCTACAGCAAATTCTGAGTGGCACATTCCCAAAATCCCAGATAATCATGTTTCTGGCATCATTTTAACGATATTTGGCGTAGCACTACTAGATTTCAGTAGTGACGCGGCACAGTCTCCGTGTAGGGCCTATTTACTTGATATCAGTATTGCAGAAGATCACTCCGCTGGGCTTACATCATTCACGGTTTTGGCAGGTCTTGGTGGTGCTATCGGGTATTTAATGGGCGGAATAGATTGGAATAAAACGAACTTCGGGAAATCGTTTGGAGGTCACACAAGGGTAGTATTCACAGTGGTACTTATTGCGTATATATTCTGTGTATTAATAACTGTTACCAGTTTTAAGGAGGTGCCCCTGGACGAGCTGCGAGGCGGCATGGCAGAACAAATACAGAGAAAAAAGAAGAAGAAAGGAAAATCAAAATACAAGAAATTTGTAAATGACGAAACATCTTCCTCTGAATCGGAAGACGAAAATCGAAGTAACAGCAAGAATCTGAATCAAACACAATCTGCAAGTTACGGCACTTTGGATGAAAGTAAAACAGGAAGCAGCTCTGTAAAGACGCGCAGTTTAAATGGCCAATCATGTTCTGGAATAGGATCTACAAACAATCGAGAATCTAATGAAATAGGTAAAACTGGGCGTAAAACTGGGAAGTGCAAAAGCCCCCTTGACGAAAAAGATATCTGCAAAAGCCGAAAATCTTCGAATGAAGACGAAGCAAGAGAGATATTGAAACAATCAATTGATAAAAAATCTTCTCGAAAATATTCTCTGGATGATGAATTCATTACACAAAACGTTGGCGCTCGAAGAACATCCGATGGCAGTGGTCTACAACAAGACAAAACCGCAAAATCAACAGGAAATCCCGAAACCTCAACTGAAAATATTATAACATACTCGACAGAAGTGACGTTAAAAACCTATCTGTTATCTATCATCCATATGCCCCGGTCAATTGCTATCTTATGTCTGACCAACCTGTTTTGCTGGATGTCATTGGTCTGTTACTCGTTGTACTTTACGGATTTCGTCGGTCAGGCAATATTCGAAGGGGACCCCTTGGCTCCAGTTGGAAGTGTGAAACATGAACTTTACGAAGCAGGGGTCCGATTAGGGTCATTTGGGATGTCCCTGTACTCTCTGTCCTGTGCTATATATTCTTTGTGTATTGAAAAGCTCGTCGACAGATTTAGTAAGTATATTTCTTGTATTATTAACATGTTGAATTCATTTAACTATATTCGCCAGCAACAAAACACGGAATTGATTTGCAAAAAAGAAAGGTAGCCGTACGAGTTAAGTATTTGAAACAGCGAGAGTCTTCACATTTTATAATAACGGAATAGTTGGTGCACTGAAATTTACACATATTACCCAGATGACATGATTGATCAAATAATAAATATTTGATTTATCGTCCTATCAGTCGCATAATGAATAAACATTTTGTTGATACAATTATAATATATTTCAAACAAAATAAGATAACATGCTTCGTTCTTATTTGTAAATATGCAAGGTTCAATGACACATTACTAAACTCAACATGACTTGATATTTCCCCCGATGTTTTTCGCCGGTGTCTGCTTTACTAACACTACTTAATTTACTCTTAATTTAAACCTACCAGACAGCACGATCCCCCCATTTATTTTTAGCCTCCGGAACTGGCAATTCAGAATGGCGCCTACATGTCTTGCATACAGAAAACTCTTAATGAGACAGGCGCGCCTTCATCGCCATCGCTACATTGGGTGCAAAATTGATTTGAAATGTATACTTAGCATACAAAAATAGGAAAGGCCGACTACTAATACCAATTTATAGTCCTGGGGGATTACTGTGTTAGTTTAGTATTATCATTACAGCAGACACGCGGGAGAGAAAATCTGTTTTCATTGATAAGGAAATGGGTATTTAGACGAACAAAGCGTTATTCTATCACATGTTGTCGGCAATAAACGAGCACCCCGATGAAATCTGTAAGGCAGACAGATACTTAATTAAGTTTCAAGCATCAGTTTATTTAGCAGCCATCATACTATGTTGCTATCGATCGACCTTCTTTATTACATTGCGTGTCTACATAGCAAGGGCAAATAATTCGATGATTTTGCGGGAAGAAATATTCAACAAAGATCAATGTTCTTAGATTTTCATTGTCTTTCTCTCAAGAAATAATCTTTTGTTGCTGAATGTGTATACGCTATTTGATTTAAGTATTTGTCCAGTTGTCACTCATATAACAGCATGTCATCCCATAGTAAGTTCATACATCAATATTGCACGTGACTCGTTAATATATAAGCGATACCCTCCTGACAAGGAATGCTTTACCCAATCAACTTCCCTGCCGGCAAAAGTTCCGGCCTATCACCAAGAGACTTAACACGAACATACCGCAGCCTCCCAAAACATACATACGCACTCACCAAACGCATGCATGTCGCACGCACGGGAGGCCGTCCTTAAATGACCTTAGCTGTTAATAGGACGTTAAACAAAATAAACCAAACCAATAAACTAGTTAGATTAAAACTGTTGGTATTTCATGGAGTAATTTTTAGTTAATACGTATCGCAATGGAAGTATATTCATGTTATTAATCAGAAAACATAAATATTATTGAAAGACAATTACAACAATGTTTGAATAAACTCTAAATGTATGCGGACGAAAATGGATTAGAGTTTGTATACATTTGTGTCAATTACGCAAGACAGACGATGATCCAAATATTTCCCTCGATAGTACTGCCCAAGTTAATGTCGACACAATCGCATCCTTTAGACCCACAAAATACAGTGGCTTTCAATTATTCTACACTAGTTGTTCTCAGGACGGTCATGAGGTGCAGGCCTCGAATATCGGCTTTCAAATGACGCTTCAATATTCTCTGCTGAACCCCATGCTATTTGCCACACCCTTGAATAAATTGAAATGAACAATATGTTATACATTTCTTTGTGTCTTACAGTCTTAGCAGCATATCTGGATAATATTTCAATACGAAACACATTTTGCTATATCATCTTGCATCTAATTACCATCTTATATGAACAAACAAGAGGCCCATGGGGCCTGTATCGCTCACCTTGTTGGATTTGACCAAATGTCAAAATAATGTTCATGTTCAATTTGTTCATACACATACTCTCTAAGGGACTGAAAGACCCTAGGGATTATTTTTACAACCTAATTGTGAAGAAACTAAGTCCCTTAGGGTGGGGAAAGACCCTTGGGCCTCTTAGACTCCGCCCCTCAGGCCCCTGGGTGTTCAGAGTAAAATTTATACAAACTCTAGATCTGTTCCCCTCCCCCCAAGGATGTTCCTGACCAAATATGGTTCTAATTCATTCATAACTTTATGACTTGTAGCGATTTAAAGACTTAATCTCTATTTCCCCTATTTGGCCCCGCCCCTCAGGCCCCTTGGGGTTCAGAGTAAAAATTTATACAAACTTGTTCCTGACCAAATTTGGTTCAAATTCATCCATAACTTTATGACTAGTAGCAATTTAAATGATTAACCCTATTTCCTCTATTTGTCCCCGCCCCTCAGGCCCCTGGGGCTTCAGAGTAAAAATGTATACAAACTCTGTTCCCCTTCTCCCGAGGATGTTCCTGACCAAATTTGGTTCTAATTCATTCATAACTTTATGACTAGTAGCGATTTAAATGATTAACCCTATTTCCTCTATTTGGCCCCGCCCCTCAGGCCCCTGGGGGTTCAGAGTAAAAATGTATACAAACTCTGTTCCCCTTCTCCCGAGGATGTTCCTGACCAAATTTGGTTCTAATTCATTCATAACTTTATGGCTAGTAGCGATTTAAAGGATTAACCCTATTTCCCCTATTGGGCCCCACACTTAAGGCCCCTTGGGGCCAGACCAACCGTTTATACAAAATTGGTTTCCCTTCACCCAAGGATGTTTCAGACCAAATATGGATCAAATCCCTTTATTCCTACGGAAGAAGAAGGATTTCAAAGAATTTGCTATATTTCCCCTATTGGGCCCCACCCCTAAGGCCCCTGGGAGGCCGACCCACCGTTTATACAAAATTGGTTCCCCTTCACCCAAGGAAGCTTCAGACCAAACATGGATCAAATCCCTTCATTTCTACAGAAGAAGAAGGATTTTAAAGAATTTGCTATATTTCCCCTATTGGGCCCCACCCCCAAGCCCCTGGGAGGTCAGACCCACTGTTTATACAAAATTGGTTCCCCTTCACCCAAGGATGCTTCAGACCAAACATGGATCAAATCCCTTTATTCCTGCAGAAGAAGAAGGATTTTAAAGAATATGCTATATTCCCCTATTGGGCCCCACCCCCAAGCCCCTGGGGGGCCAGGCCAACCGTTTATACAAAATTGGTTTCCCTTCACCCAAGGATGTTTCAGACCAAATATGGATCAAATCCCTTTATTCCTACGGAAGAAGAAGGATTTCAAAGAATTTGCTATATTTCCCCTATTGGGCCCCACCCCTAAGGCCCCTGGGAGGCCGACCCACCGTTTATACAAAATTGGTTCCCCTTCACCCAAGGAAGCTTCAGACCAAACATGGATCAAATCCCTTTATTCCTGCAGAAGAAGAAGGATTTTAAAGAATATGCTATATTCCCCTATTGGGCCCCACCCCCAAGCCCCTGGGGGGCCAGACCCACCGTTTATACAAAATTGGTTCCCCTTCACCCAAGGATGCTTCAGACCAAATATGAATCAAATCCCTTCATTTCTACAGAAGAAGAAGGATTTTAAAGAATTTGCTATATTTCCCCTATCGGGCCCCGCCCCTAAGGCCCGTGGGGGACCAGACCCACTGTTTATACAAAATTGGTTCCCCTTCACCCAAGGATGCTTCAGACCAAATATGAATCAAATCCCTTCATTTCTACAGAAGAAGAAGGATTTTAAAGAATTTGCTATATTTCCCCTATTGGGCCTCGCCCCTAAGGCCCCTGTGGGGGCCAGACCCACCGTTTATACAAAATTGGTTCCCCTTCACCCAAGGATGCTTCAGATCAAATATGAATCAAATCCCTTCATTTTTACAGAAGAAGAAAGATTTTAAAGAATTTGCTATATTTCCCCTATTGGGCCCCGCCCCTAAGGCCCCTGGGGGACCAGACCCACTGTTTATACAAAATTGGTTCCCCTTCACCCAAGGATGCTTCAGACCAAATATGAATCAAATCCCTTCATTTCTACAGAAGAAGGATTTTAAAGAATTTGCTATATTTCCCCTACTGGGCCCCGCCCGTAAGGCCCCTGGGGGGCCAGACCCACCGTTTATACAAAATTGGTTCCCCTTCACCCATGGATGCTTCAGACCAAATATGAATCAAATCCCTTCATTTCTACAGAAGAAGAAGGATTTTAAAGAATTTGCTATATTTCCCCTATTGGGCCCCGCCTCTAAGGCCCCTGGGGGGCCAGACCCATCGTTTATACAAAATTGGTTCCCCTTCACCCAAGGATGCTTCAGACCAAATATGAATCAAATCCCTTCATTTCTACAGAAGAAGAAGGATTTTAAAGAATTTGCTATATTTCCCCTATTGGGCCCCGCCCCTAAGGCCCCTGGGGGGCCAGACCCACCGTTTATACAAAATTGGTTCCCCTTCACCCAAGGATGCTTCAGACCAAATTTGGTCAAAATCCACAGAGTAGTTTAGGACATACCAGTGTCTTTAAAAATGGTAGTTGCTACTCCTGCTTAGCGCTCAGCATATTTGGAGTGGAACGACTGGTTCGCCTGTTGTCAGTATAATGTGACCGGGTGGGGTGTCCTGCTGGGTGTCTTCGGCAGTATGCTTCAGTGAGGTAGCACTATAAATCGGCAAAAGTTCCGGCCTATCACAAGGAGACTTAACACGAACATACCGCAGCCTCCCAAAACACACATACGCACTCACCACACGCATGCATGTCGCACGCACGGGAGGCCGTCCTTAAATGACCTTGGCTGTTAATAGGACGTTAAACAAAATAAACCAAACCAAACATTTTACCGATTTTAAGCCGTTCGTAACTTTTTTATTAAGACATTGGCAGAAAGAATGGAATCAATATGTAGACAGTAAATTACAGTCGAATAAAGCAAGTATCGGGGATTGGTCCCCTTGCGACAGAGACAATAGCCGAGCCGTGGTTGTCCTTGCTCATCTTAGGATGGGCCATACATATACAACGCATTTCTACTTATTGAAACGTGAGGAACAGCCTTGGTACATCGCATGCAATGAACAATTTACCGTTAAACACTTTTTATTGCTTTGATCTACAGCTTACAAGAACGGGTTTTAAAAAACAGCATAGCAAGTCGAAGGTTCTCTTCAGAACTGTTAGCATAAACAAAATGTTGAACTATCTAACAGCTGTTGGTCTGTATCACAATATTTGAGGAACCATTGCCACTCTTTGATTCTGAACTTAATGTGAGTGTACAATTATATATTTACATTTTAACACGTTTCGTATGTTTGATGTTTCAACTAAATATCTTTAGTTGTGCCAATTCAGTTTTATGTTTTTCGCGGTAACATAAAATGGTCGACCAGCAGCCAACTTTTTGGCAATTTGTAAGTTGAAGTTTATTATCGCTATTTCCTTAGTAGACAACCCCCTTGACTCGAGAATAATAAAATTATAAATAAAATTGAGCTTTATTATTTTTATCCATAGGATATGTCTGATTCTAAGTTTCAAACTAGGGGCAGATGATCTAGTATTAGAATTTAGCTTGGCAATTCTTAACAAAGCAACTTAGGGTATGGTGGCCAGTCTATTTCCTGAAAAGCAACAAGAATATTTCTCAAACGATGTCCCTTGGTTTGTCAATTTGATTTTGTATGCATCGCACAATTGGGTAAAGTCGGCCTTAAGTGACCTTAACTTAGTAGCTAATGATAAGACGTTAAACAAAACAATACCATTTGATTTTGAGACTGATAAGAGAAACAGAATGTTGACCAGACAGCAATATTGGACACTGACATTTGAAGTTTGGTATCACTTTCACTATTTCTATGGTACACAGGGGATCATATTGAAATTATTAATGTTAGATATTAATTCTCTGAAATTTCTTCGTGATTTTGTTTTCTCCAATTTTGTAATGATGTAGGTTAACTTGCCTTTAAACTATTAGGTAGAAAGATAAGAAAGGTACAGGTGTGTAGATCAACGACAATTCTGAATAGGCACAGTAAAATCATTCACTGGTGGGCGTTCCCTCTATGATCTCTTGTTATTTGATAACATCCATACATTTATTGTCCTGGTTGGAGGGAGACAATGATTTTTCAAGCAATGTTTTTTTTAATTCCTGAGGGAAATATGATTTGCCGCGGGTGCATGTATTGCCATATCTCCCTCGAACTAATCAAGAAATTGTTAATTTTACCAAAATACAGAACTAATAAAGACATTAGTTTGACAATGGCAAATTTATTTATTAACAATATTATCAAAAGCATTTTAAAGTGAGATTTTTTTTACAAATTATAATTAATTTAACATCGGTATTTTTAGTTTTGTGATTACTATTGATTATGATGTTTACCTTCAGCAGCGGATTCAACAAGATAAAATCGCTGCATGTTGCTGGCTGTCTACCAGTTTGTTGTTATTTGTGTTCGGAAAGTTCCTGATCAAGGATAACTCTGTGCCAAACGTGTTTGGTTCCTGATGGTATGTGACGGCTCTCAAGCAATCCCTGATTATTTCATTTAAGATATAATAATACATACTATAACTGGCTATTGAAGTGTATAAACCAGCAACTATCTACAGGGATATTATCTTTTATTGGTGTCGCGGCGTTCATACCTAGGTGTAGAAAGCATGAAAAGTACAACGTAGTAAGTCAGTGGTATCTTCTTGGACAATGATCTTTATCTAAGTTCATGGTATCTTCTCAGACATAGATGTTTATCTAAAGTCATGGTATCCTCTCGGACAAAGATGTGTATCTAATTAAAAGTATATATCTAAGTCTTTTGTGTAATTTCGGATATAAATAAATAGCTCAGTCCGTGGTATCATCACGGACATGGATGTATATCTAAGTACGTGGTACCATCACGGTCATGCTGGATGTATATATCTAAGTACGTGGTATCATCACGGTCATGATGGATGTATATATCTAAGTACGTGGTATCATCACGGACGTGGATGTATATATCTAAGTCCGTGGTATCATCACGGACATGGATATGTATCTAAGTACATAGTATCATCACGGACATTAATATATATCATCATTCATGACGTCATCTCTTTGTGACGTTACTTCACGTCATTTTGAAAGGACTGATCAACGCAATTTAAACGTTTCTACTGTTATCGAGAAATATGTGCATGAATAGCTAACGTCAAGTGAGTATTTTGTTAAAAACAGTCTGAATATTTCAGAAATACAGCAAAATAACCAATTAATCTATCTTCGCTTCAATTGGAAAAATCGGCAAGTATCAAAGAAGTGAATACAAAGATTCGCTCTGATTGGACAAAAACGAAAAACTTATATTTTTACTGCAAAATCTTATATTTTCACTGCTCATCGCTGCAGTGAAAATTTTAGTTTTATAGTTTGAGTAATTTCTATATTTCACTGACAAAATGCAATAAAGGAATTTATCACCGATTAGCAATCAAAATATAAGATTTTCATTTTTGACCAGAGTGAAACTTTGTATTCACCTCATTGAAACATGTGGAAATATCGTTATTCTGTTATACTCGTGAAATATATGTTATATTGAACGGGAAACCATTCAATATCCTCTATACATTAAGACATCTGATCTTATTATTCAGTATGTAACCAAGGTTATCTGTAAATAACGTATCCATCCAGGTTATCTGTATTTAACGTAACTATCAAGGCTATCGGTACATAACGTAACTTTCAATTTTATCTATACAAATTAAACCAAAGTTATCTGTACATACAGTAACCATCAAGGTTATCCGTACATAACATAACCATCAAGGTTATCTGTACATAACCTAACCATCAAGGTTATCTGTACATAACCTAACCATCAAGGTTATCTGTACATAACGTAACCATCAAGGTTATCTGTACAAATCAAACCAAGGTTATCTGTACATACAGTAACCATCAAGGTTATCCGTACATAACGTAACCATCAAGGTTATCTGTACATAACCTAACCATCAAGGTTATATGTACATAACGTAACCATCAAGGTTATCTGTACAAATCAAACCAAGGTTATCTGTACATACAGTAACCATCAAGGTTATCTGTACATAACCTAACCATCAAGGTTATCTGTACATAACCTAACCATCAAGGTTATCTGTACATAACGTAACCATCAAGGTTATCTGTACAAATCAAACCAAGGTTATATGTACATAATGTAACCATCAAGGTTATCTGTACATAATGTAACTATCAAGGTTATCTGTACATAACGTAACGATCAAGGTTATCTGTACATAACGTTACTATCAAGGTTATCTGTACATAACGTTACCATAAGAGTTATCTGTACATAACGTAACCATCAAGGCTATCTGTACATAACGTTACCATAAGAGTTATCTGTACTTAACGCAACCATCAAGGTTATCTGTACATAACGTAACTATCAAGGTTATCTGTACATAACGTTACTATCAAGGTTATCTGTACATAACGTTACCATAAGAGTTATCTGTACATAACGTAACTATCAAGGTTATCTGTACATAACGTAACTATCAAGGTTATCTGTACATAACGTTACCATAAGAGTTATCTGTACATAACGTAACTATCAAGGTTATCTGTACATAACGTTACTATCAAGGTTATCTGTACATAACGTTACCATAAGAGTTATCTGTACTTAACGCAACCATCAAGGTTATCTGTACATAACGTAACTATCAAGGTTATCTGTACATAACGTTACTATCAAGGTTATCTGTACATAACGTTACCATAAGAGTTATCTGTACATAACGTAACTATCAAGGTTATCTGTACATAACGTTACCATAAGAGTTATCTGTACTTAACGCAACCATCAAGGTTATCTGTACATAACGTAACTATCAAGGTTATCTGTACATAACGTTACTATCAAGGTTATCTGTACATAACGTTACCATAAGAGTTATCTGTACATAACGTAACCATCAAGGTTATCGGTACATAACCTAACCATCAAGGTTATCTGTACATAACCTAACCATCAAGGTTATCTGTACATAACCTTACCATCAAGGTTATCTGTACATAACCTAACTATCAAGGTTATCTGTACATAACCTAACCATCAAGGCTATCTGTACATAACGTTACTATCAAGGTTATCTGTACATAACGTTATTATCAAGGTTATCTGTACATAACGTTACCATAAGAGTTATCTGTACATAACGTAACTATCAAGGTTATCTGTACATAATGTAACCAATGTTATCTGTACATAACGTAACTATCAAGGTTATCTGTACATAACGTAACTATCAAGGTTATCTGTACAAATTAAACCAAGGTTATATGTACATAACATAACCATCAGGGTTATCTGTATATAACGTAACCATCAAGGTTATCTGTACATAATGTAACCAAGGTTATCTGTACATACAGTAACCATCAAGGTTATATGTACAAATTAAAGCAAGGTTATCTGTACATAACGTAACCATCAAGGTTATATGTACAAATTAAACCAAGGTTATATGTACATAACATAACCATCAGGGTTATCTGTATATAACGTAACCATCAAGGTTATCTGTACATAACGTAACTATCAAGGTTATCTGTACATAATGTAACCAATGTTATCTGTACATAACGTAACCATCAAGGTTATCTGTACATAACGTAACTATCAAGGTTATCTGTACAAATTAAACCAAGGTTATCTGTATATAACGTAACCATCAAGGTTATCTGTACATAACGGAACCATCAAGGCTATCTGTACATAACGTAACTATCAAGGTTATCTGTACATAAGTAACCATCAAGGTTATCTGTACATAACGTAACCATCAAGGTTATCTCTACATAACATAACCATCAAGGCTATCTGTACATAACGTAACCATCAAGGCTATCTGTACATAACGTAACTATCAAGGTTATCTGTACATAACGTAACCATCAAGGCTATCTGTACATAACGTAACTATCAAGGTTATCTATACAGACTGCCATCAAGTTTATCTGTACACAATGTAACCATGGCTAATTGTACACAACGTAACCAAGGTTACCTGAACAGAATTAAAATCAAGGTTACCTGTAACGAATGTAAAATCAAGGTTATCTGTACAGAATGTAAACTCAACGTTATCCGTACAGAATGTAAAATCAAGATTACCTGTAACGAATGTAAAATCAACGTTATCTGTACAGAATGTAAAATCAAGGCTATCTGTACAGAATGTAAAATCAAGGTTATCTGTACAGAATGTTAGCAAGGTTTTTCCGACAGAATGAAAACAAGGTTTTTCCGACAGAATGTAACCAAGGTTTTTTCCGACAGAGTATAACAAATGTTATCTTTACAAAATGTAATCAAGGTTATCTGTACAGAATGTAAAATCAAGGTTATATGTACATAACGTATCCGAGGTTATCTGTACATAATGTAACTATCACGGTTTTCTGTACATAACGTATCCAAGGTTATCTGTACATAATGTAATCAAGGTTATCTGTAAAGACTGCCATCAAATTTATCTGTACACAATGTTACCATGGCTAATTGTACACAACGTAACCAAGGTTACCTGTACAGAATGTAATATAAAGGTTACCTGTAACGAATGTAAAATCAAGGTTATCTGTGTACAGAATGTAAAATCAAGGTTATCTGTACAGAATGTAAAATCAAGGTTATCTGTGTACAGAATGTAAAATCAAGGTTATCTGTACAGAATGTAAAATCAAGGTTATCTGTAAAGAGTGTTATTGAGGTTATCTGTACAGAATTTAATCAAGATTTTTTGTACAGACTGTAATCGAGGTTATCTGCATAGAATGTAACTAAGTTTTTTTTGTACAGAATGTAATTAAGGTTTTTTGTACAGAATGTAATCGAGGTTATCTGTATTGAATGTAATCAAGGTTATCTGTACAGAATTTAATCAAGGTTATTTGTACAGAATGTAATCGAGGCTATCTGTATAGAATTCTTCTTTCTAACAACTTTTTTGTTCCTAATGTCTTCTTTGACACTGCCTTATTTCTTGCCTTTAGTTGTACGTTCTTCCCTTGGATTATGGCTGTGGGTTTTGGCCCCTTATATCAGATATACCAAAATGTAATTGCTACGTTGCTCATCACTCAGCATTTTAGAGAATTGGACGACTGGTTTATCCGTTGTCACTATAAAGAAACCAGGCGGGGTGTCTTCGGCGGTATGCTTCGGTGAGATTGTACTTTTATATATAATAATTAAAAAAAGTGATATTTATATGTGGTGTTCGGCTGGCAACTCTCAAAATAGATCAATATGCTATATCCCAGGTAATCAATAATACGGTACATTAGACCATTTTGAGACTTTTTCATATTATTCGCCCTTCCTTCCCCCAAACACTCGTATCATCGAATGCACCTGCCTTTCACCTAAGCGGCTGGGGTTCGATTTCATCATAAATATGGTGTCACCTGCCCGACAGCGTGGGTTTTCCCCGGGTTCTCCGGTTTCCTCCCACGGTAAGACCCCTTTCGCGCTTTCATCCGGGCAACAAGCGTGATTCATATAAGTTGTCTTGATATAGCTGGTTTTGTTGTAATTTAATAAAGTTTGTATTTTTACTAATACTCCCACTTGTGAAATTCATAGATGATATGTTAAATAGTAAAATAAACATTACAATTACAAAAATAAGACAAACGAACGCCACACTGCTCCATTAAAACACCAGTCTACCAGGAATTTAAGAATCAAGTGGCGTTTCATGTAAAAAAATTACCTTATAATTCTGACTCTATCATCTACTCCTCTCTGATACCACGTGGTATATAGAAAACCAAACTACAAATGCTTTACAAACATGTACATTTCACGTTGACATAATTGTTTTCCAAAGATTTGTGAAGTTTATTTGAATTAGATGGACGTACAGGTGAGAACAATTGGATAGAAGGTTATGCTTACTTTCTTGATAGTCGGCATGGTTGTAAATGAAGTATAACAATTGATGTAGTATGATGTAATAAATGAATAATGAACTCCTGCTTCAACCTTTTCCATGTTGCGTAGAAAATAATTGCAAAATTCCATCTTAATTTTATCAATTTAATTGATACGTATATAAAGTTTTATCTCTAAATGCAGTGACAACGGAAATTGATTTCCTCCTGATTTGCCCCTTTCTAAGAACGTATTGAAATGAAATGACATCATGAATGGTTAATGATACTGTTTGAGGCTGAACACAGGTGCAGCCATGCTATTTAATCAGCTGATAAGATAGTAATCCCAGTATAAGTGTGTGAATTATTGACGGCGCGCTACAAAGGGACCGGTGCTTTTATTCTAGATCATATCTTAAGAGAAAAAAAAACGTCTTTCCTATTTATATCAATCACGTCTTAAGATGAACGATTTCGTTCTATTTATTTTTCAATCGTATACTTAAAGATAATTGGTCTTGGTCTATTTACATTTAATATTCTGTCACGTGTAGAAATCAATGGCGCTAGGACGTATTGGGAGGATCTTTAGTAAACTTTATTTTTTTCAATAAGTGTAGAATAGAATTGTAGATATATCAATTTCAATCAATGATTGATCACTATAATGTTTATTATGTAGATAATTGTCAACGGTCTCTGGTTATTTAAGTGTTTTCAGATGTGGTTAATATTGATGCTGACATTCATAAGAATAACCCAAGATGCATGATATTGCTTAAGAATCGAATATAATGGGTTTGGTTGATGAAGCAAAAGACGTTTGCCCTTCCGGAACACAAACTAGCTAAAACTTGTCTGGAAAGACCCTAGTTGTGCTATTTTTCGGGTCCGTTAGAAATCCAAGATTGTCGCCATCTTGACAAATATGTTTTAAACTTCTCCACACTGTAGAAACGGCGGCAGTTTTGTAAAATGATTGCGTAACCATGGTATTTCTGAACAGCCGCCGGTGGGATTCAGCTTCAACTTTCCTGATATCATCCTAAGCTTTTATTGTCACAGTGTTATTTTTCGGGTCGCTTCGAAATAGAAGAGGGCCGCCATCTTGATAACGATATTTTGAACTTTTTCGTTATCAATAGTACCACTACTGGAATTTATCTCTGACTTTTCTTAAATGATCCTGAGATGATCTTAGTCAAATCACGTTTTTTTCACTTTCTCTAAAATACAATGGCTGCGTTGGCCATTTTTTTTTTTTTTTATCTCAAGTTCCACCAGTTGATTTCAACTCAAACACTCCTGTAATGGATCGGAGATTACCAAGTGTTGTTATCTTTCGGATGACTCAGTAATCCACGATGGCAGACATACAATATTGTACAAACCCAATTGTTGTATGTATACTACAATACTACTTTGGTTTGTTAAAGTTAGACGGCCGTTTAAGGTGGTGGGCCTTTTTTGGTGTAAGAATGATGGTTCCCTTGGTATTCTTTCAGATACCTCCACATAGATAATTCATTTTCTCTACTTACTGAGCTGTGTCTGTTTAATGATTGAGACCCATAGCTAAATAAATGATATCGCAGCAAAGCTTTTTATTTAATTAGTTATGATATTGTTTCTTTTTCAGAAGCCAAGAAGATCTACATTGGTGGCCAACTTGTGTACACATGCGGAATGATAATCATGGCTATAACGAGACATCGAATTGCAGCCGTTCTTCTTTCGCCGTCCGCTGGAATAATGTATGCCACTTTATTCACAATGCCATACCTGTTATTGGCTAACTACCACACCAACAGCCAGGTAACCTGACAAGTGTCAGTTTGGGTGATTCTTAGGGAAATAGTGTTTAAAGGGAAATAACTCCTGTGTACATCAATGTAACATTTGTATATTTGACGGAGTTAACCCCCTTCCATTGAAACCAGTTTTATCACATTTTTTTTTATCTTATTTTCGATGCTGGAATCATCATCGATGATTTTTTTTATCTACTGACCTTGATCAGTGTCGAGGATAGCCTTGTTTGGACCTCGGGTGAAATGTATTTTTGTTATTCTGTAGAAAATAAACAAATTAATGCAATTGATTTAATCGGGTAAAACGACAAAGAAAAAATCGTACTATGTGTTTTTTTAATATTATGATTTAAATCCCGACATTCCACACCTTTCTGAAATGAATGTAAAGTATTGTATGCCATGCGTGCTTGGTTTAGTTACCTTTCCGATATATGTTTAGTCATATATATCTTATGCGCTTTTTACGATAGTGGTTCTTTACTTTCAGCGTTCTTTATTTTCATTTTTTTTATATCCCGCTCTCCTATAAAACTCTTTATTACTACTCTTTTGTATTATTGGTGTGACATCTACGATTTTTAATATAACCTATTTCTTTCACCCATGTCGCCTAGTGCACACTCTCGAATTGACTCTATTTTGCACAAGTAATGCACATCCTCTTTTATTGACTCTCCTTTGCCAATCTGATGTTCATCTTCTCTAATTGTTTATCTTTTGCCCATGTCCAGTCTGTCCTGTCTAAATTGTGTCTCTTTTCCATGTTTTGTACGTGTTCTTTAATCTTCCCTCTTTTGCCCATGTACTATCACGATCTCTAACCCCCCCCCCCCCCCCCCCCCCCCCCCCCCTTTTCCTCATGTACTGAACGTACCCTCTAACTTTCTCTTTTTTACGATGTACTGCACTTTTGTCCTTGTACTCTACATACTCTCTAATTTTCTCTCTTTTGCTCATGTAATGTCGGTACTCTCTGATTTTCTCTCTTTCGTCCATGTACTGTACTCAATCTCTAAGTTTCTCCCTTTTTCCATGTTATATACTTGCTTTCTAATTTTCTCTCTTTTGCCCAGATACAATACATGCTCGCTATGCGCTGTATATTGTACTACTCTGTGTTTTCATTTCTATATCATATATATGCTAAAACTGTTATTAACAAAGCTATGGTCTTCATCATAGGATGAGCCAATACTATTTTTCATGCTTCAAAGAAATCTAACGTGTTCAAAGCTCATAGATATGCCTAGAGCTCCTGTTGCAGCCAGCTTAGTTGGCATACATGAAATTAATTAATTCATTTAGATTGACTGGAAACTCTTCCGGGACAACTAGTGTCAAAGTTGACTTGTTGGTCTTGTACCTTGATATTGGTATCTGTGTAAATCTTTATTTTTATGTCGACATTGGATACCAATGAGAGCATGGTTTAAAATCTATTCCTACTATCCTCATTGACATAACATGGTTACAGTACAAAACCATATGTGGTTTTTTTACCTCTGTGCTCGTTTACTTAACCAATAATCCACGCGTAGACTCGGTCTGCATGGTTGTGTTGATATTCTGGGAATGCAGTTTGTACCATTTTTCTCAAAAATGTGGTTTTTGATCATGATGATGATGATGATGATGATGATGATGATGTAGTACAAATCATTATGTGAAAGCATGATATAATGAGACAGGTACATCATCAACTACCTCAGTATCTAGCGTAAATCGACGACGTTAACAAAGCCTTGATATGTATTCAATACCGATGAACTGATGGAGCAGTGATGATACAAATACGTTTAATATGACAGTATAACAGAAAACATACGAGCAAGAGTAGGTATACGTCTCATCCAAACCGGAGTAGGCCTCTACATTAAGTTAAAATCCAATTTTCGAAGCGATGAACAGGGTTACGGCAATCAAACCACAATATATTCGAATGATCTTTAAACCGTTAACGGAAGTTTCCACAGAACGAATTTTGATTTTTCTCGATTGCTAAATTCATATTTCCAGCATGAATACTTAAAATACCAACACTGGCAAAAACTGGCTATGGGGTCAATCATCGTGTACTGGGTTTTGACAATTGGAGTTCTTCGGAAAAAAAGTACGTTATTTTCAACTTTTATTAAAAATCGTTTGATTTTTTTCTTCAGTTCTCGACAAATAGTATGGACAAGACGGTCCGTGGTCTGGGAACGGACGTGGCCGTGGTCAGTAGTATGGTATTCCTGGCACAGTTCATCCTCTCCGCTTTTGTCGGTACGATCATCGACGCCGTGGGTAGCAGTGTAGCTATCGTTGTTGCGGCGGCCATCTTCAGTTTTCTTGGCGCTTGCTGTGCAACGCAAGTAATGTACCTGGATCTTTAGTGATGGACATTGACTTTGGTAATTGACGGTCATCTTTGTTCGCGTATGTGTTGCAAACTAATGAAATTAAACACTATTTTGCTGTTTATCAATTTGAGTAATCTTTTTTTTTAAGTACAAATGCGATTTTACCAAAATTGTATTTGACATGATGACGAGAACAGTCAGAACACGTTTGTTAATAACCATACTGATTCAGTAATATCATCAATGACTGACGATCACTCAACACGTTTGTGTATGAGGCACGGTAATGATGACGTGAATCCGGCACACTTATGTATAGATAACATCAATGATGGCTGGGATGGTCAGTAAGCAAAGTGGTAGTTGTACAAACTTATTGTCCATAGTAATGTTGGCGTAGGTACAACGCCTGTATTGATCAATAACAGCACATTTAATCATCAGAACATGTTAATATGAATGAAGGTAAAGCCTTAGAAGACTGCAGCTAATCAGCTGACTCGCCGTAAATCAGAAGGGAAAAAAAGTAATACTTATGCATAAAACACATACATGTAAAATTCTTGTAACATAAACTATACATTACATAATAATGTGTACCTAAGAACGTAAATGGTTAGGCGGGGTCAATATCGTGTACTTGTTTATGTATTTATGCGTTTCAATTTTCAAAAGTACTTGGTAAATTTTGATAGATTTCGACACAGAACTCATTAGGACATTGGTATCACATTTATGGGGCTGCATTTGGTGAATGGCAATGGTCAAAGCTGTTAGTGGGGGGAGGTACTTAAGGGTTAAATAAATCAAATCAAAGCTAAGGTACTAGTATTTTACTGGTACTGTTAGTACAGCAAATATGGAAGAGGAAGGAAACAAGAAACGTATACGTGTGTTAGATTTAAATTTGAAAACAAGAGAATATTAAGAAAAACAATTGTGTCCCCTCAACTTCCTACGCCACTGTGTTATATTAGTGAACAAGACAATCTAGGTGTGGCTGTCTGTCACTTAGTCAGTAGGTACACTACAGCAATAAAATATGTCATCAGATTCTTATTAATTGGCAAATAGATTACAATGGCTTATCGTACATTTTTTTTATCTCTAGATTTTAGTAAAGATTACAATGGCTTAGTTTTGTGTCTCCTTTATTTATTCTGAAGTTGTTATCTTTTTATATATTATTCGAGAGACGAGTCATTGTATAAAAATCATCAATATATACATATATATAGATATACAGATCGATAAATAATTAGAACAATAGTATTTCGAAAACGAATAATAAACAAAACCGTCTCAAAAACACATTTTACTACGAGATGCATCACGTTTCTAACACATGACACCATACTAACATTTAGTGTTTCCCGATCTTGACTCTACACCGGATACACATCAGGAAGTATGTATAGTTTGAACTTATTGTTATCATTATTCACACGTGCTTTATACATGTTTTCCTTAACTTCCGACCAGTTAGTGTTTTCTTACTATCCCTAGTTTATCGCGTCACACATATGATGTACTACGGAAACTGCATCTGCGCAATTCTGTCATACCGTGATAAGGCCAGTCCTTCCCAACATAGTGTTAAATCGTTGTCTTTATGGCGGCCATTCGCATCAAACACAAAGATATTGTTTTTAATATATGATAGGAAATATTTCTGATATCAAATAAAGGACGGACCACTAACAGGATTGCATGGATCACTTCGTGTCCTATTAACTGGGTACAGAATATGAATTATTCTGTTCAGTCTAGTCGTCACCATACTAGGCTAAAATGTCCAGTGTGGATATTTCACAAGAGAATCAAATAATACAACAAAAGAATGGTTAATTCTAGGTATATACTCTGTCGTGTTGTATTAAAATATAGAAAATGAAGCTGATTTGATAGTCTTTACTAACCACACAAGATATGTTCACCGCTCATTACAAATTTGGAGTAAGATACAATAGAGCTAACCAAGAATTACACCATACAGCTACTACGGCATTAGTACTCATAATGATCATCAGTGGTGTTAAATGAACCTAAAGCGGTAATGTAAAACTTAAGAGGTGAATTAGTCCTTAATCGAATAAATGTCATAATTTGCTATATATTGTATTTCAAAAGGATGTAAAGTACATATGTTTACTGTGAACCGCGTCTTTTATTTATTAAAACGTAACAACAAGGTTACGATGCATCTATCTTTATATGTGAAGCGCCGGTCACCTTCAACCTAAACAGAATCGTACAAAAGAGAGAAATGAGGCTGGTGTTATCGAAGGACAACATGCCATCAATGTACTTATTGGTTAGGACATTACAAGGCCTCTGTTGCATTGTTCTGATACGCTCTTCATTATAACAAGCCTGGTATGAAAACAAATACGCAAACCATTTTTACTATGGGAATACTTATTTAAAGGTGTTGTCATTTAACCCAACAAATCCTACTTATACCTCGTGATTTCAAATGTATTCGAACACAATATTAATGGCTCAAATTGTCATAGGGTCTTAAAACAGTACAATACAATTGATATTTTTAGGACAAATGGAAGTTTTAAAATGCATTACCGCGTTATTTTTTTTGTATTGCCTACCACGCATAAACACATATTTTAGTAAAAAGGTGATACAAGTATAACAATATCAAAACGCTTGTAACGTATACGAAGCAGAGTATGTAACAGTACCTTCTGCGTCATCACATTGTGTGTTCATACTGATGAATATTCACACAGGCAAATATTAACAGCTGTTTAATCTGAATGAGATAAAACAGTATTAGTATATAATACCATGTAGTAATTTTTGTAGTACAAATCATAATTAATATCAATTTTAAAAAAATCATAACAAAAACAAACATCATCTTAAAGGATTTTAATGACAAAATTACAATCAAATCAATAATAAATAACAAATTTAAGTAGATGATGTCGAATAGGTACTTAAATATTAATGGGTGAATCGGTCCACTAGTAAAGGGAGGTGTTTTTTCTTTAATTATATCAGTGGATATTATATTGTTAACTTTTTAAACAAACTAATCTATAAGAAAGGCGATGAACTTTCTATACTATTAATATACTATCGATTTACAGAAAATACAATAATGACGTCATTATTCGCTTGATTTCGCTAAAAAAACCATTTAGTTGGATTGTTGTACGTATTTGTATATGCAATTATATATAAAATGAACAATGAAAGGTATGCAAATGGTCTATGATTATCAAAATATCCAAGTTAATGTTGTTATTTTTAACTCTATGCCAACATACACTACGAATGGTCACTGGATGTGAAGATATGTCTATATACGACATATTGATGAACAGCCTATTTTTCATGTGAAAACGTAAGGCAAAGTTCGCGCTGTACTTTGTGGCAGATTAGTTTGCAACAGTCAAGTAATAACAATTATGCCGGAAATGCGAAAAAAATGAACCCATGTTAATGTATAACAGAACCGCAACATACTGGAATGATTGCCACGTAAATAAACAAGAAACACTCGAGATACATCTATAGTTTTTACAATGCTACGCAGACAACAATTGAAATGATCACTATGATTTGATTATTATGTAATTGTTTATTACATTGATTTTGTTTCAGTCAATCTGTACACACACCGGGAATCATGCTTACAAAGTCATGTGATACCCACACGAGATTTGAGAGAACACGCGATAAAACATCACGAGTGGTGACGGATCGCGTGATACCACCCACTGAAGTTGACAGATCACGTGATATCACACACGAGAGTTTACACTGATGGATATTTCAACAGAGCCTTTACTTCTGTGATTTTCACTAACGTTACTTCCACGATTGTCATCGAACTGGTCGTTATTGTTTTCATACCTTACACTGATGTGTCTCTCAAGAGCTTTGTCACATTGTTCTTCGTAGCTAATTCTGTTTTCCTTGTTAGAAGTATCTACTTCTCCCTTTGGATCAATGAAAGGATCGGAAGCAGACGATACATTGTCCATAACGTCCGACGTCTCCGCCACACTGACACTAGGAGAAGCAAACTGTCCTCGATAAACACCAATGAATACGTTTTCGTAGTTCTGAACCGTTTTCTGTTGAGTTGAATGAGTGGAAGGAGAGTGACGTATAGGTTTCTTAGGCGCAGACTTTGATGAAGCAGAAGCTGTTGATGCATCTTCGAGACTAACTGCCCTTTTCATTTCTATTGTTACTCTCGGTTTTAATTCCCTGTGAACTTTCTTCTTGCATCTGAAAAGATTTTACATCAGCTATAACCACAAAATGTTTTCTTCCTCTGAATTTCACTAAAACATATCCGCACGGATGCATGAAATTTCTGTAGGAAAATTTGTATTTTTTCGGTGGTTTTTTTTTAAACTTAAAAAACTTATTCATTACAATTGAGGTGAATATGTCCCAGATATTCTGGAGCATAGGCAAATCATTACATAAGCTTGTCAAGATTAAGCTATTAAAATGAACAGCCAGAGCCAATGCATAAAAGTCTTTTATGGTGGTAGTCTCATGCTTAGAAATACATTTCTTGCAACAAAATGCATGGATCGTCTGCGCGTTTGCTTTTTAAGGCGTTTCAAGCATTATAAAGACCATGGTTGTTTACAGTGATACTCTGACAATAAATCTCAAAATAAATGTATGCCAAATTAATTTTTAACACTTATCTGAAACCGCAAAAGGAAACTGAATAATACTTTATATATATATGTATATATATAAATGTATACATGACTGAAGTACTTAAGGTTTTCTAGCTAGTTTGTGTTAGTTTTTTGTCACATTATTTCCTTTCATCATAGATGGGATATTTTTGACTTCATTAATCTCACTTAGTAATATTAAATTTACATGATTTGGAATTACATTGATACAAATGCCATTTCTCCAATCAACAAAAAGATCAAGGGACTCATCAGTCACCTGGATTCTTATGTGTATACAGAAAGATGAGTTCTTGCTTTTAAACCAACATTTAACACACCTAATCTTAGAACTCAAGGTTTATTCATTTGAACTAGAACAGCGGCAGCTCAGTAAGAACCCTGTAACGTTGCTATATAAATATATCCCTTTAATCATCAAGAAGCCATCTGCTAATATCGCTGCGCAAGCAAGAAAAAATATTCATCATACATGTGCTATGATCTGACTGGTTTTTACCACCTCCATTTTTGCAGGGCTGAAATAAATGTAAATATCAACATAATGCTCACTTGTTTTATCTGAATTTTAATAACCACACCGCAACAAGAGCCAGGGTTGTTGTTAGAGAACAAGTTTGTCTTCGAAGTATGAACCAAAATGACCTTGACGTATGATCAGTTCACGCCTTGTGCTTTTTGGTTATAATGTCATGAAAATATAGCATCAACCTTGTGGCCTGTACCTTATGTCAGTTGACCTTTTGTGTAATTCCGACCAACTGTTTGCTTCATAAGTCATAATACAGAGAAAACAAAAACAAAACAAAATCTGGCCTTGACATTTGATCCATCGACCTTTCATCAGTTGTATGATTCTTAAAACCTCACTTCACAATTTCATAACATTTTATCCGTTAATAAATGCACATTTGGACATTGACCTTTGACCATGTGACCTTTCTCTTTATTCAGGTGACTGACTGTATAATTCTAACCAACAATGTTTCACAATGAAATGTTCGTCAGTGAAAAAATACCGAATTTGACATTACCTTTGACGCAATGTCCTTGACCTCCCTAGACATTAACCTTCGGCCAGTTTACCCCTTGTTAAACTCAGACAAAAATCACAAATCTCTTTATATTGATTTTAGAGCGCAACATGTCTTCTTGTTAACTGAACAATTTTCATGAAGCTAGGCCTTTTAGTTACTGAGCTGAAATCGTTTAAAGATGACACATTTGGCCATTGTATCTTTGAATGTAGGTCAAGGTCATTGATTGAACAAACTTTGTAGCCCTTCATCTCAGCATGCTACTGGCCCAATATCATGACCTTCAACCTCCTGGTTTGGTTTATTTTGTTTAACGTCCTATTAACAGCTAAGGTCATTTAAGGACGGCCTCCCGTGCGTGCGACATGCATGCGTGTGGTGAGTGCGTATGTGTGTTTTGGGAGGCTGCGGTATGTTCGTGTTAAGTCTCCTTGTGATAGGCCGGAACGTTTGCCGATTTATAGTGCTACCTCACTGAAGCATACTGCCGAAGACACCCAGCAGGACACCCCACCCGGTCACATTATACTGACAACGGGCCAACCAGACGTCCTACTCATTGTATGCTGAGCGCTAAGCAGGAGCAGCAACTACCATTTTTAAAGACTCTGGTATGTCTCGGCCAGGGGACAGAACCCAAAGCCTTCCTCACAGGGGCGAACGCTCAACAGAAAACCAAAAGTGAGGCATTGTCAAGGGAGACATTAGGAAGAAGAAAGTTGTTCAGAAAGAAGAGAAAAGATAATATCCAAAGTTTAGTCGCCTCCTACGATCATGCAATGGGGGGCAGTAGGTACAATTCTTACGCCCTACCTGCAGGTAGCTTGATGTGAGATTTTCAGATGTATAATATTAATACGTATCTCCAAAATCTTCAAAATGGAAAAACATTTAACCATGTGGTGGGACAGTACAGGTTCGTTACGTCTAAGATGACTAGGAGGGCGGGAAGGGAGCGAAATGCCATTAGGTCGGGGGATATGGCAGTTACAGGATCATGGAGATTATGTTGAGGTTTGGTTATTGGCAATCTAATTTATCTAGTGGGCGATTGGGAGAGAAGAGGTGGAAGACATATGTTGGTGTTACACAAACGGCGAGATGGCAGTAGTAGCGGGTGTGCTTAGTACATGACTAACGGTGAGTAGGTATGACTGTGGTTTGGTATTGGTAAAGGAGTCGACTATTGCCGAGTAAAAGAAACGATAGTGAAATTACAGTGGATATGGTGAATGAAGTCAAGGAGGCGGTTAAGGAAGAAGAGGCGATATGGTGACCGAGATGGAAGAATTGGTGATTAGGGAAGGTGGCACATACATTTGACTCCTATATTTAGATCAATATGTTTTATACGGATAATGTGTTGCCACTGTCTTATAATTACCTTGGTATTGTACAATTGACGATAACAATGACGATGATCAGGCTGAAGGTTGCAACAATAAGGATTGTTCCCAATAATCCAGTACCACCTGTCCAGAAATAAAATTACGATTAAACAAACAACAAGTAAATTATCATACATATATACATTACGTACATACAAATAAAAACATGTCAGACCAATGCTTTAAAGAAGTTAGTACATTACCTGTGATATCTGTATCTGGTGCACTCCCCGCATACATATTCTCCGTTTTAAATCCAGCACCAGCTATTCTACCACCAGGCTAGCTATCCTGTTAATGACACATAAATAGCCATAACGTCAATCAGTTAAATAGCGTGCACAGCATACCACCTTGTACATTTACTACGAGTCCTCTACTCCCTCGTGGTGTCACCACCGGGCAAACAGTATACGAGAAAGTTGAACAGTATATATACGTGATATCCGGTTTAAGTAGTATGAAATTCTACTACACAAGTCTACATTTTAACTCCTACTCCGCTCATGTATAAACGAACTATATGGCAACAACAAGAAGTATCATTAACCAGGATTGATGACAACTAATCACCGATGGACTTTTTGAAGTGTCATTGTAATATGCGATGCTATTACGTACATCTAGTCACCGGGAACGAAACATTACAAACGCCAAAGCAGTATGTCAGTAAGCACTAAACATAGACACATATATATCCCGCCTAGGAAATGCAGTATAGCATGCATCTCCATACACCGAAGTATGTATTGTTAGCTACTGCATCAGCTGCAAAGTATAAAATATGTTATCATATAATAATCCCTGTATAGGGTGATTAGGATACCACATTTGATGTTAAATAGAGTAACTAAGAATGAGTATGTCTTCAAAGTCAGAAGATTACGTGGTGAGTACCAACTTTCAGAAATCCCTGACAAAATATATACACACAGAAAAGTAAATTATCGATACTCCTCAAACAGACATAGATCAAGTAAAAGCTAACACTAGATGGAAGCCTGGAATAGTAAATAGTTGATTAACACTGTATTGAGAAAATATACAACGGTGATAGGTGTTTTATAAAGCACGTTCCCTACACCACTCTCTTATAACTATTCTGTTATACAACATAACACTTATATTGACATACCAAGTTAAACATAAAAATTAATATAACTGCTTTGTATGGAGATAAACAAAAATATTTACCACAATCTACGAAGGTAGGCGACGTCAGTTGGTTTTACACGAGGTGTAAGCAGGCGTGTGTACATGTGACAAAATATCATGATATATGAGTATATTTCCGTATTTGGAGTGTTGGGGATATCCGAGCTATTACGTGCATTCACTTCCGTGTTCTACAGTCGACCAGAGCGAATTAAGCTGTATTAGTGACATCGGGTCCGATGTGAAACAACACTTAGGAAAAACAATATGTATTAAGGGGTTAGCGTGTATTGAATAAACCCTTAAAAACTAAATTAGAAACATCGTTGATTAATAGTGTAAAAAAACGTGCGGAATCAGTAATAAAACTCACGACGTTGTCCCTTTGTGACGTTACTCCACGTAAAAATGACGGCGCCATTTTGAAAGGACTGATCAACGCAATTTGAGCGTTTTCTGCTCTTAATCTGTGCAAGAAATGCGAACGTCAAGTGAATATTTTTGGGGGGAAATCAGAAATACAGCACAATATCTAATCTGTCTATCTCCGCTTCGATTGGAAAAATCGGCTAGTTTTAATAAGGTGGATACAAAGGTTCGCTCTGTTTGGTCAAAAACAAAAAAACTTTTATGTCACTGTAAAATCTTATATTTACACTACTCATCGCTGCAATAAAAACAAAGTTTGATAAATTTATATATTCCACTGGCTTAAATGCAATATATAACTACTTATAAACACAGGCCAATTGGGTCTCTTATATTAAACCAAATTTGTGGGTTAAATAGTAGAAAGAAAAGTGATCTGTGCATAATGGTTTGTGGTATTATGTTCGTCTCAGATATATCTAAACAAACATTTAACTCTCCTTTATGGGACGAGAAACTATTGTTTCTGAACAATGGCTCTGGTAATCAATGATTTCCTGTTCAGCGTACACTCAATCTTCTATCTCAGTCTCACCAAAATTGGGCAAAATTCAACCTTGACATCGATTATTGTGTTTTGTTCCGGTATCAAATTATTCTTAATCGATATGTACAGGAAGCATCCGTATTTTATGACGTCAATGGCCATTTTGGTCAAAGTCGAGTTGAGCGGAGGTCTTGCTTGTCAGGAAAAGTCTTTCCTATAATGTTAAAATATGTATGTAGAATTTTTGTGCGTCAAGTCGTGATCTTTACCGACACAAGGATAATTCAGAGCAGTTTATTGATTCTTTCTCCCAAAACACCACTGGAACAGCAAAGCTAGTACAGAAATATAATGGAGTTGTAACTACTCATTTGAAGTTTGCTGCCCTGCAGGTAGGTCGTTAGAATTGTACCTGCTGCGTGCGTCCCCGTTAGGAAAGCATAGGTACCTGTGTCCTGGTCGAGACATATCGGAGTCTCTAAATATGCTAGTTACTACACCTGCTTAACGTTCAGCATTCTTGGAATCGGACGTCTGGTTCGCCATTTGCTGTATATATTGATTTCCAACAAGACTATTCAGGAAAGCAAAAATTCATAACAATGACTTAAATCAATCATTTATGAAAATGCATATTTAAGTATTTGATACCAGTTATCAACAAATATTTCAAATGTAATTAAAGTATCTGATGATGGAATGATTTCGAACAAAACAGTTCAAAGTCGTGTGTAACATCGAAATGTATCGACTGTCTACATTGTACAATTATTGCTTGTATCTGGACACATTTATTAAGTTGTCCTCGTCACGTTGACATTACTCACACTTAGGTTGTTGAACACTGGTACAATACGTACAACACTCCTAACAGATGATATCTTACGAACTATCAAGTATTAAATACTTTACCTCCTTAACGGTACAGACGACAATGTAACACCGATATGTTAGTTGATAGCTCTTGGCCATATTTTGCATTTGCTATATAGCTCATAAGAAATTATTGTGTCAGCATTACAGCACTATTGTTATACGTTAAAACCTATAAATATGCCAAGAGTTTACACAAAAAATATGTGGGCATTGGTATTTCATTTACATGCTGTTTAAGCATTTGTAGTACAATGTAGTGTATATGATATGTGTAACATGCCAACGCTGTCTTGGTTAACATTATTATCCTCACATTTATATCAACACACCAAATCCTAAAAAATTTGTTCCACGACCAGACCCACACAACGGCATGTATATCGTCACAACAGTATAATACTATATCTCTACAGTATCACTGATACCAACAGGATGTGAAGGACTCAAGGGACAGAAGGCATTGTCTGATAATCACATCTCCGGGAAACTGTCTCTAAATAAAACACCAAATCTCGTTCCGAGAGAACCACAAGCGAAGATAAAGGGATTGCTTCGGTCACGTCGTTGTATTTGTACGGTATAATTCACGTCGGAACATATGTTTATAAGGAGGTAAACTAGGTCAGTTGAATGAGACCAGGTGTTCTTAGAAAATTGATGAATCAGCCAACCTTTTATCACGCACCACGATACATGTTTGAACACAATTGTGTGGAACATGTAAGTAGGAAACTATTCCAGTTATATACAAAGTAGGTCACACAAGAACAACACACGCCTTAAGGGGAGAGACAAGATTATGGAGTACAATAAGTACTAAAGACGAAGTGCGGATACAAGTCATACTTAAAACACAAAGTAGCTTATAAACAGCGACTTAATGATGGTCTTGACGAAGTTTCAAGACACTTTCAATCCCACTTGCATTTGATACCAAACTATGATAACCAAGGTATCATCAGGCGTGGAAAAGGCAACTAATGGAATAATGTTAATCACTCCTAAACAGGTATTGTGTTTGCGTAAATGGATATCTTATTCATTTAAAGCTATTTTCATACTAATCATCATGAAACAGTTATATGTTTTATTTATTAAAACATGGACGTCCAATTGATATGAAGGTTAGAGATTAGTAATCTGCTCAATATCAACAACATCAATGGACATATAGCTGATCATCGTCTGAAAACATCGGCCTTCTAAGAATATTTCCTGGGTTATTTTTAAAATAAAAAAAATATAAGAATTATTGGTATATTTATATTTGTTAAGTTTTTATTTTACTACAATGAACAATGCAATGTATTAAGTAAAAATGTACATTATAGTCGTGAAATATGCTGATGATTCATATAACATACTAAGAAAGTGTCATTACTAGGAAATATACTAAATATATAATTCACTGGAAATTACTGTCGTACTGTTTAAAACACTTAAAATTTACGTCAATGTCTATGGTGAATCATACACGATGTTTACAATGCATTGTTGATTCCTGAAGCTGTTTATCAGACTGTGCTAATAAGCGACTATCAGGTCCTGCCTGAAGTAAGATCAAATGAGCCGTGAATTAATTGGTTTCAATTTTATGATCACCTGAGATGAAGTCTCAAATGACCTATTGTACTCGCCTTTATTCCGTCGTCGTGCACAAACAATTTACAATTTAAAGCTCTCAAACTCCCTGAAACCTCCCATGGCCAAGCGTCATCACAAGATATAGTCCCGAAACCCAAGGGAACTTAATGGTGGAACAAAAAGAGGTCACATTTTGGAGTATCAACTGTTTTGCTTTTAAATTACCAAATTTGTGAATTTCGTGACATAGTGAAAGGAATGGAAGTAACCGTGGGAGATCAGATTGGGTTGTTTTTATTTAGGTTACGGAGTATGGTTTGTACAGGCCACTGAGTATTTCATTGTAGCGACGCAGTACATTTTTGGTTCTGACAGTAGGTTATGGAGTAATTTATTGTAGTGATGCAGTACATTTTTGGCTCTGACAATAGGTCGGCAGTGTTATAGTGATGTATTTAATGCATGTTTCACACAGTCTGTGTTAGGTGATGATGCCAGACATTAACGATCTGTCACACCTCCTATAGACACCAATACGCGGGATGTTCTCTGGAGAGACAGTCATTTGAAGTCGGTGTCACATACGTCAGACTAACCCGCATTCATCACATACTTTGTATCAAGTTCTTTGCTGGGTTTGAAATATTCACAATAGCTTAATTTTGTTCTAGTCGTAATTTTGTACTGTTCCAATCATATATGCGCAATGTTTTTGTGATTGTTACCTATTGAAATGAAAGATAAAAGTTTGCTACATGAAATGAACAATTATTAATTAGAATACAATTTAACACGTTTGTTTTAGCGGAGTCACTTGCCAAAGATAACGTTTCACAATAAATATATATATACTCGTATATAAAATATATATGCACATATTCACCGTAGTACAACTACGACAATGGCATGCCTTAGATCGTGAATTCGAAGCCATGCCAGGGCACGAGTCGTAACATTGTCTCTATTGGTCACTTGTTTTACTATGTTATAAATATATATACGTATGCAGTACGAGTATATTTTTATCGCGTGTTGGTATAACACGCCATTTGTTGTCAATATAAAGAAATATTGTCAAAATAAGACACCGACACGTTTGAATGCGATAATGTTAATTATTTAGTCTGATTGTTACTGGGAATTGTTTGAGGGGGCAGAAAGTGTTTAATCGAAAAGAAAAATCATACACTTGTTCATTTAATAGCACACACAAAACGTGCATGCTGGAGATGGAGTAGGCTTTTCCGGTTAAAGGAAATCGGACGCTGCAAGATATAAAATATGTGGGTTTGTGAAGTACTGGTGTGTAAACTTTACAGAAGAAGACGTTAGTCGTTAAACAAGTGGTAATAATTTACCACGCGTTACAAACGGGAGCGATAAACCATTGTGTTTAAGGTGTCGTATCATAGGTCACTGTAGAGTGTATTCTCAATAGGTCGTCCAAAAGTACACAAGTTTGAAGAAATATGATGCTCAAAATCGCATTACAAGGCATGTGCAATTGGGAACGTCAGAAAGTTTTTTTTTACAAACTCAAGGCTATTAATATGTACTTTTGCAGTAACACATGATCAATATAATTTTTATGACAATGTCGTAGAGTAGATATCGATATATGCTGACGGATGAGAAACCAGTTATTATCCGTTTTTTTGTTTCTTTGAGCTAAAATGTAAACTAAGATTATTTGAGATAAGTCCTGAAGTAATAGACATCGCGTTTTGATGGCGTTACACACATTACATTTAAGCATTTCATATCAGTATCTTCACCAAGGGTTATGGCGTTTTGGAGACAGCTGACCTTGGTGTATTGGAGACAGCTAAACACTTAGCATGAAACAGTTTAATGTACCCGCAGGAAAACGTAATACTTAATGGCTTTGTACCATCAATTTAAATCCCATTTGATCAAACGTTATTTTCAACAAAACTACTTCCTACTACCTGTTCATTATATTATATCAAAATATAGCGTAAAAGGGAAATAACTCTTGTCAGAAATGACAAAATTAAAAAGCGCATGTGTATAACTCTAGCTTTATTTCACTAATAATAAATTTCATGCAAACAAATAGAAAAAAATGTAAATAAAATACATTTAACGAACATTTATAATAATTGCTGAAAATATAAGTTTTAAGAAATAACACTCAGTTTGACATTACAAAACAAATTATATCATTGTCAATATAATATTGTACATAATAAACGGTAAATATTACATAATAGCAATGTCAATATTACAGCATCCACATTGCTAACTTCCTTCAAACAAATTTACATCACCGGTATTATTGACATTAAAGCACGTATCTTTATTACTTTTACCTAGGTTTACAAGCCTACTATTTAAACAAATGCACTACGTAATATTCAAAAATCAGACTGATATGATAGAAAATTATCTTTGCAATGTATATCATAACCAAACTGATGCACGCGTTATTACCAAGCGGTCCATTATCATGCAGTCCGTTTGATAAAGGTCATTGAATTGATAAATGTGGTGAATATCCCAGGCCGAATCATGACATTTACACACTTACACTTGATCTAACTACTTGGTAGTATACAAGCAAATGCTAATCTCAGGCATGCAAATATGTATGATTTACGACAGTCATATGTAAATCAATATTATATTATTAATACATACATACGCAATATATATATATAAACATTCCAATTAGCTCATGGCTTGCATACAAACGCATGCGACGGGTATCGGTACATCAATATGTTTTCAAATAATAATTAGTCACTGGTATACAGAAACATTTCATCCCATGAACTGCAATTCATATAATTAAGATGACGTTTTCTGAACCACATGCAAATGGTTCAGACTGCACATTGTTATGCTTATACTAAGTGTAAATACTTGGCACCTGGTGTCAATAAATATGATCTGTGGCCACCGATTACTGAATGATATGCAGGCCATTATCTTATATACCCACAAAGACATGTCGAAGTGTCGATAACAAATCCTGAAGCAATTTGGTTTATTTCATATTTGAACGAGACTCTGATTGTCACTATGCCATTCCACGTCACTCCTCACATCAACACAGACCCTTATTACTGTATATAATGTTCATATCATATCTCCAAATTTGAACACTTCAGAAAATGACTACGTTTTATTATCCAGACGTACTTATTTCCGGATATGACTACCACGAAAGTATCAATACAAACAACGTTTAGTGTTGTACATATCCTGAAAGTTATGTTCATCAATCATTTTCCCCGTTGAGTGACATCCTGAATAGAAGGTCTATTTGCTCGCTCGGTGACCTTGGTAAACGACAATCAGCGTTATCATCAAAAACATCATCATCATAATTTGCGTTGGTTTTCAACATTGGCTCTCTCTCCGGAGAATCAGAATTATTTTCTGTATTTGACACTTTGCTATCTGGATCAACAACAAGTGTGTGTCCTGTTTCCGGCTGTGTTTCGTCTAATTTATCAAGGCATTCATGTGATGCGTCAATGAAAGGTACATTCCAACTGACATCATCGCGAGAACCTGGCGTAAACATGTCATTCTGGGATACGAAGTTGCCTTGTGAGACGTCCAAAAGAACATTGTCGTAAGAAATTTGTGATTGACCATTTTTCAAACTTGATCTGGCCGGTTTTTTGGGAGTTGGTGTTTTAACCGGGAACGGATTCGTCTGTGTCTCTATAGCCACTGTCCCGTTAACTGTCCTTTGGTACGACTTCGCTGTTGGTGAAATGACATTCGGGTCATTTCTACTTCTCCAATACCTGTTCAAATGATTGTGAAAAAGAATATAACCCTATGTTGTCAACGTCATTTATATGTGATATATCAGGGAGAATCAAAACAGAAAATGGTAAATGTTAACAGTGTATTTTTGTTTAACTAATTCGAATGACATAATCTGTATCCTATAATATTACGCAATAGTATATCAGTGCATTATATACAGATAGATATTATGCTTATAATTATTAGAGCCATACTATTACTTCTAAAGTTGAAATAAAAGAGTGTTTTTAATATTTATAAACATAACACTTTTCTATAAACAATATATCATAAGTACATTGTACTGCACTGCACAGCGTGTACATACATTCTCTCTTATCTCGGCGTTTTCTTGTGCACACATGTTTCCTGTCATATCGATACTATCAAATTACAACTGACTATCCATGAGGTCAATACTCGATTTGATGTTTATATTACTCTTTCATGAAGGTTACGAATGAAATGAAAGTAAGCACTTTCGTTAAAGATAGGCACCACACAGTAATGCTCCAACCGATGGCGAATCTATATGAATATGTTGGTGACTACCGCTTTAATATTTTTTGAGCAATTCATTTAATAGTTGGTTGTTTGCTTTCTCTATTTAACTCGATTCCACAAAACGTGTTTTTGCTAATATAAGTACCTGTTGATTGATGAATTAACCTACTACTGACAACAAATAAATAAGAACAAAAAAAACTAAATTTCTAAAGATCCCCTTAAACTTACCTGTGGTAAGCAAATGCTATTAAGATAACTGTTATGAAGAGAACCACCATCAGCGCAATCAACAGCATAACGAGACCTGTGTAGGTAGTAATAAAAGTTTATTTAATTTCCTTTACAGAGATTCGATATGTTCGTTACGAATTTCGTTATACTTATTCGAACACGTTGATGTGTTGATGTTTATAAATACCCTTTACTATACACTTTACGATGTTTTAGTCTAGTAAGGTTTTGTATTACAGTTCTGAAAGCTGCAGTGATCGTGCATCCAAATGCATTTACTTTAAATTGAAAGAAAGGTTTGTAGGCAAAACAGAACAAGAGGCCCAGAGGGCCTGTATCGCTCACCTGGTTTCATATGAAACAAGAATGATGCTTAAGAATATTTGTGGCTGGTATTGCTATGTCAATATCATAAGCATTTTATATGGGTACATGTACATTGGTTTTATTGTAATTCTAAAAATGTGAGGTTTTTATGCCAAAAGGTGGATTAATCCATGAAATGAAATTGACTTTTGGCGCAACCCCATATGGATGCTACCACACAAATGTGAGTGATATCCATTGCTTAGTTTCAGAAAAGTAGTTTAAACCAATTGACCCCTTTTGACCCTGCCTTCTGCCCCCGGGGGGTCAGCTCCTTCCTTTATACAATTTTGAATCCCTATGCCATAAGGATGCTATCAGTCAAATATGAGTTATATCCATTGCTAAGTTTCAGAGAAGATGACCTTAGGAACAAAATAAACCAAACCAAATTTGCCCCCCCCCCCCCCCCCCCGGGTCAACCCACACATTTTTACAATTTTGAGTCCCCACCCCACTCTGTTGTTATGAAGAAGTCAATTGTTGACGGACGGAAAGACGCCACGGTATGGCATAATATCTTACCTTGGTCCTTTGGACCAGGTGAGCTAATAATAAATGAACAACACTTACCTGAAGGCTCGTATTTTTTGCGGTCATCATTATTCTCGCCATCTTTTTCAACGCTTCCATAGTTTGGTTCCGGATACTCGGTTGTCAAAAAACTTGATTCCATTGTGATTGTTGTAACAAGACAACTGAAAGATGAAAGGCTCTGATAAATTGAGTCTGATATTTGAAGTCAACATTTGAACATTATTTTACACTGATAACCAATGTTAAACCTTTTTGTTAAAAGTCATTCTAGAAGTGCAATTGTATAATGATAGGGAATATTGCTATATCAGGCTACTTACATAGTATAGGTATAATAGAGAAGTCCTGCACGTTTACGGATGTGTAACTGTTGGACAACAGAAAAAAAACTGTACGCAAGTGTTGAACAATAAGGTATTTATGATATACATCTGTGACACAGAATATAAGAATGATGACAATGCTTACATTCTGTGACTTTCAATAATTAAATATATTGTTTGAACATATTATTTCATATCTCTCTGCATCATACAAAATCTTGTTTGAAGATGTCAACGAGTAAATGTTTGACATATATGTATGTAGGTCATATCCGGTTCTTTAATATATCTATACTTTTAAAAAACAATTTTCACTGTATAATGATATTTTATAAATATATTGAGATACATTAGAGTAAGGTAAATATTACTTACATGTATATAAAGATGATTCCTGAAAGTAAATGTTGTTATATTAGCGGTACTGTTTTACGGGCACGGTAGACGAGGCGTCACCGGCTTAGTGCGGACATCCGTAGTGAATGTACGCAGATTGAACACAGGGACTAGTTGGTACATTTTTAAGTGTATACATATACAGGCGGTATGTCGATGCTTAGCAAAAAGAGGGGATTATGATTATTGATGTCGTAATCAGAGATTAAACACTTAATTTGCAGGGTGATAAAAACGTCTATGTCGTGGATGGTGAAAAACAAAGTGTAAGACATGGTCTACATTCCCCGCATTTTAGTAATTTACTTGCGGCAAATATCTCCAATGCGTTATGGTGTCATTTATATTTAAGGTATATTAATTTTTTCATCAACGATATCTACGTTTATATTTATATAACGTATCTGTTTATATCCATCTATCTCTGTTTCAAACAGGACGATTTTTAATATATGTAAAGATGAATACTAATCTCTGTTTTATAGTGTACAGTACAGGAAGTACCATCTATAGCTTTCTCTGTGTTTAGCGCCCTGGCAACAACCAGGGTCGTACGAGGACATGTTATACACATGTCAATGTCGTTAACGTGGACTTTGACACAGGAACAATTACATCGGGGATATTTTATGATTGAAGTTTTTTTTTGCTTTTGTATACCATTTTGATTAATATGATGCTAACACTTTTGTAAAATGTTATTACCGTATTAATTGAAAAAAAATCAGTACGGAAACAGATCTTCAGCTATTCAATATTAGCAATGATATATTTAGCTTATTTCAACGTTAGTGAAATATTGTTTAAACTAGTGCCGTCAGAATAAAACCTGACCTGTCGGTATCCTCCCTTAATCTCTTTACCTAACTGCCTTAACAAAATTCGCCCTCTCATAAGCGACTTTCTTCTTTCTCATCAGCTTTTGTAAGTTAATGAATATCTCTTTGCATACATCTGCCAATTTATATTATATTTCCTTCTTTTGCCGTTAAATCAGTATCTCCCCTTGATCCGTTCTCGCCTATTATCTACAAGCCTTTTTGGTAAGAACATTTGATGTTGCTATAAAAAAGCGCTATGCGTGTAATACTGTGAATGGAACACTTATTAATTTTGATTATTAGAACCACAATTATAATACATCAACACATCAATAGCTGACTTACATGTCTTATTTTCCCTGTTATTACTTGTCGAAACAGGGCGAATATCCTTGCATTACCAGCCTTTCAGGAGTATAAATACCCCCTCTCTGTTGTCTCCTCCGTTGGTATTGCTGATGGTGTATCAATTTCTGATGTTACTTTCTCGCCTGGATATACGCAGTATATTAAAAAAAGTTCCACTGAATATCAAAGATACAGGCGCAGTACACTCTAAGTATCCATATCGAATCTTATATATGCTAAACCAAGAATGTATGCAGGTGTAACAATAATTTCTGTACCATTTCTAATAAACAACAAGGTATGATAGCTACATTTGGAATTTGCTGTTATAGTCACCATTCCAGTCAAAAGTCCTTAATATTTACATTGATTTTCCATACATCATCTATAATAAATCTTATAAACGTTATCAAGGAATTTCTGTTACATCAAATATACTGCATGCTTTATCACCGGTAATAAAACAAAACTGCATGAACAAAAATAAAATAACATTTCATAGAAACAGCAATCAATGACCTTAGCTGTTGGTAGGACGTTTAACAATTCAAACCCAAACCCAATACGCAAAAGTTATTCCAATATTTAGCAATATTTCACAAATTTTTAGGAAATAATTTTTTTACGGCACATAATTTATTTTTATTATGATAAAAAGGAAAATATTTCAAAAACTATTTTGCAATAACATCAACTTTTTATTACATTTTTAACGGCTAATCAACATTCAAGATCACTCGGGCCAATAAATGATGGGTAAAAATCGTATTAAGCTAAACACAGCTGGTTAAATGCAACATTGATTGTAACAAATTCCACATGTAATTCAATACATGTGTTAACGGGAGAGTATACATCAATTTTTCATTTTTATTTAATTAATTACAAACCTTTACACAGCGTCAGAGGTAATAACTTCACGGTAATATACAATCATATTTTAGTGCTTAGAATGTCTTTATGTTCAATCCATATTGTTTCAATGCTCTAGACGATCTAATAGGAACGGTTTAACTTTAACCGAATAATTATCTTAATGAAAACTATCTGAAAAAAAAGGTATATTTTGCCTAATGTGAATTTTTAAAACGCAACAAACGTAACGATACAAACCAAATGGATATATGCAACATTGTCATTTTTTACATGCAGACAAGCGATGCGGAGTATATTTCGCAAGGTGCATTTACAGTTACATGTACCATTTAATGCAGGCAAAAATTGAAGCAAGCTAACTTTTAAACCTATACTAACTAATGCGAATGCTTCACCCGTTAAGCTGATGACATGCCAACCACACCTAAAGAAGAACTCTTTGCGATTTTGCAGCATATATTTAAATCGTGTACATTTAATATCACTAATATCACCCCATTAGTCCTTTTCTCCACTGAGGGACATACGGAAAAGAAGGTCTATGTGTTCGCTGGGGGATCTTGGTAAACGGGATTCGACGTTGTCGTCGAAAATATCATCGTCTTCATCGGTATTCAATATTGGCTCGCTAACCAAAGCATCAGTTTCCTCCTCGGAATGTGTATGGGAAACTTTATCATCCAGGTCGACCGAAGCGTTCGGATGACCTATATTAAGATTGTTCGCCTCGTTTTCACTCAGTAGTATTGTTCGTCGTACTACAACGGGTTGTGTGTCATCCATATTATCCAATGTTTCACGTGACGCGTCGATAAAAGGTAGATTCCAACTGACGTCATCACGCGTGCCTGGCACGAACTGGTCACTCTGGGAAACAAAATTGCCTTGTGAAATATTCAAAAGAACATTGTCTTGTTTCATGCTGGTTCTAGCCGGTTTTTTTGGAGTTGGTGTCTTGGCTGGAGACGGAGGTGTCTGTGAATAATCAGCGATCGCCCCGTTACCGGTTTTTGTATACGGCTTAATCATCATCAGACTTACTTTCTGGTAGCTTCGATTTCTTCTATACCTGTTGAATAAATAAGTAAAGCATTTAGCTTTAAACAATGTGAATATTGTGTGTGATTAGCAGCAAACCTGTTCACTAACCAAACAAATATTTGTGCATTACGTTACTCCCGACTTTTGCGACAGGTTCATCTGTTAGACAGAAGGATATGGATTTTCTACCTGAGGGATCGCAAAATTTAGTGAAACCCAATGATTTTGGCGAGGCTTTTACTACATTCTATTATCCCCAGATTAGAATATCAATATTCTTAATACCCACACCTGAAACAGTATCTACCTCCGCTTTCACCAAATTGGGGGATATAAATTTAGGTGTGTCTGTCTGTTTTCGTTTCTGTGCAATAACTGCAAAAAATATTTACGGATTTTCTTCAAACTTGATAACAAGACCAAATGCCGCAAGGGCTGGGCCAAGTGTTATTGCCACTATCACCGGACGTTAGGGCCCTTAATTAACGACAACGTTTGTTTTCTGCTAAATTCCATGCAATATCAAATACTACCCGATTTTTATCAAATTTAGTGACAAAGTTATCGTCCCTTGATTGATGAGAAACATTATTACTTCTCGTTAAAAACTACAAACAAATGGAACAGGATTCAATGTACATGTAATAAGGGATCAGCCAAAAATGTGATAGGATTTGGTAATGGCAGAGGAGAAAAAAGTCTTACAAAATCGGTTACGTTATCCGGTTATACATGTTCAATAAACCATCTAACTTATGTAAAAGCCTTTTCTTTTTTCTTTCGAGGTTTAAGCAATACATTATGGCTCAACATAATTTATCATTCTGTCGGGCTATAATGACATGTCTACTCCTAATTTCGAAATTATTTCCCTACAATATGTCAGAAAAGCGGGGGAAGATATCACGAATTCGTATGTTCTCCCTCATATCTGGCTTTTCAAAACTTTGCTCTATTTTGCATTCCATCATTTCCGCAGTTTTGAAAACTCTTAATTCAGGAACATTTTGTTTCCCAAGAAAACTGTTCAGGGAAATTTTACCTTCTCGGAAATAGGAATCTTGGGTTGCGTAAACATTTGGCTTGGCTGTCATGCAATTTAACTTAATGTATGAGTTGATTGCATCGAATAGACTAGTATAATACATCTAGGGATGACGGGCATTACTGTTTTGACAAGATGTAAGTAAATATTATGATATAGGTATTTCCGAAGATGATAAAATGATAGTATTTATCTTCTGTAAACATAACATTTCTTTTTAACATCTGAATTGGTTCAATATCCTTGATATTATATTTTGTTGTTCAAATGTTTAAGTCTACTTAAACTCAAAAAACAACAAAGCACTCACCTCCCTTGCCTGAAAATGTTATCAACACAGTAAATAAAGAGCGTAAATACCTTTTATAAGCCATTGCCACGAGGATAATAGCTACTATTAGAATCACCACCAACGCTATCAAGATAAAAAGGAGTCCTGCAAAGAGAAGGCAATTACAACTGATATGTTTGTAATCAATTCATCTTTACTGCATTGTCCAAAATTTGTTACATGGATGTAAGTCAGAGTAAATATAATGAAAATCATTTTGTTTCATGTCATCTTGTTGCTGTTTAAACGTTTTCAAAAAATATAAAAAGAAATTCAATGAATGCCGGAATAGACAAACACGAACTGCTAACACTTCAAAATGAGACACCGGATTTGTGTTAAGTATGAATAAATTTGTAATGTAATTATAGCCACTTCTTTACTTATACGTGTTCCAATTAGTAAACACGTTTCCAATATCATGAAAAGGAATATACAATGTTTCAAATATTTAATAGGAATATATTGTTATAGTATGAAATTGTGTGTACACGATCAATGCTCAAAAGGGCTTAAAGAGAAAATTGGGTATCATTTATCGTGTAACCATGCTTTTTCTGGATATGTTCACATTTACACTTAAGTTGCCTTTATATTTTACATGCGGCAATCGTTCTTCAACTTTTTCTTAAAAATCTCTTCTTGTCATAAACGGCTTTGTTGCTTTTGACCAAATTTGGCCTGAAGTATCCGTTAATAACTTGGGATCAATTTGTTATGATATCTATATGACTATTAGGTAAAACGTACTTTTGTATGATGCCTATCACTTTAAATCAAAATACTTTGCTATGGTTGATTTTGTTGTTAATCGAAAAATTCCTGTATTATGTTTTTTAAGGCTTCATATCAACAACAACAAAAAAATCACACACGGGAGGGCGTCCTCACATGAACTAAGTTGTTGATAGGACGTTAAACAAATGAAACCAAACTAATCCACTTCGAGATTATAAATTTCAGATTTTCTGAAAGTGTGTTTACACCGGAATTTAATTTTACCTTTAGTAAAACTTGGTACGTAGCAGACGAGGAAAGGTAGCAGAAAAAAGCTTAATGAACATGTGCGAAAAAAAAATTAATTCTGTCTTTGGAATAGGGATATCCAATAAATAGGTTCCAGAAAAAAAGAATTTTCGAGAATTGTCATTTTGCCTTAAAAACTATATTTTGCATTGTTTTTTACGGTTATTTGAAGTGGTTACCATTTTTAGTTACAGTTTTAAAAGACATTGAAAAAATAAGTTCACATATCCTTGGCAGGTGTATTAAAATATAAAATAATTACAAATATATATATACTTTATTATAGGTAATATGTAGGGTTAACTGGCTATGTTTACATATATAATGCCTTCTGTTGCAGAATTGGGCATTTCTACTTTATACTGCTACCTGAAATAGGCATGCGAGCGATACAGCTCTCTGGTCCAATTTTTAAACAAATCAGAATTTGTTATGAGGGGTTTGCCGTTTACCTGAATGCTTGATACCTGTACCATTATCCTCTTTTTCGCCGACATTTTTCTGTGCAACATTTGCAACGTGAGGTTGTGGTAGTTTGGTCGTTACTTCTGTAGACTTCGGTGAGGTACCATCGTGGAAATCTCCGGATCCTGAAATTATCAACTCCCTTTGTAATTTCGAGATAAATTATCTATTCCTTGAAGAGAAAGTTTGAAGGGCATTTCATAACATATAATTCCGCCCTCAAAATATTTACCCAAGAGGGAAAAACATTACAAAAACTGAAATACAATCATCGCGATTTCTGCATTACTACTGAATAAATGGTCCAACATTATGCTATGAACTGATATACTAGGACAATGTCGCAAGCTCAAATGAATGTTTATCAAATATATCATGAAAAAGTAACATGAACATTACATTTATGTAATCATATGAAAAGTATACGAATCAATTTACAATATGAAAATCATCCGTGTCAAGCGTTACCAAGCTTTACTGATGAGCCATAATAATACACATGCTTACCTGGTAACACTGCTTTCGAAGAATTAGTTGTTTGAACAACAGGAGTCGTCTCTGTGGTCTCTTCCGTTAAAACTACCAGTAATGTTTCTGTTGTGAGCGTTTGCGTTGTCGGCATCTCCGTTGTAGGCGGTTCTGTTGCAGGCAATTCTGTTGTAGGCACTTCCGTTGTATGCGTTTCGGTTGTAGGCAATTCCGTTGTATGCGTTTCGGTTGTAGGCAATTCCGTTGTAGGCGTTTCGGTTGTAGGTATTTCAGTTGTAGGTGTTTCACTTGTGGGCACTTCTGTTGAAGGTATTGCTGTTGTATACTCTTCAGTTATCGTATCAGTTGAAGACATTTCGGATGTACGCGCCTCAGTTGTAGGTATTTCTGAAGTCAGTGATTTGGATGTTAGTAATTGATTCCCGGCATTTTTGTTATGATACAAATGCATCGTACCCTAATGTCCTTCCTGGGTCTGTACGGTGTAGGGGTATCTCTATTGTTAAACTACATTGGTTTTAAATTGATTAGTCATACGCTAAACTATATCTTTCGCTCCAATTGCGATACGGAAAGTATCGATTGTAGTTGTTGAAGATAAAACGATCTGGGAAAACTTTATAACTTCGTAACAAAAAGTTTTGAAGACGACACATGCTGTTACAATTAAAGATATTCATAAGGCTAAAATCATGTATACGAATGTAAACTTTGTCGATTATTTTGGACCAGTGGGATAATATTCGACGTTATGATGCAAAATCATTTACTGATATGTGTTAGGTAAACGTTCGTTACATTAATGGTTAGTTTATAAAAACGTACAGGCAAGGTTGTGATATGTGATACAGTTCAATCGATCATTAAATAACATTGTACTGTGGTGTTTGTGATTGTGTGGTTAGTACTGTTAGTCGTATATCATTCAACTAACAACTTGAACATAGCATTATTATCATCAAACAATCTTTACCATTCCTTATGAAGAGGATATCCAGATGATTTGTCACGGTTTATAAAAAACAACAATTTTTATCTAATCCACTTTATATTGTACGGGCATTATGTCTAAAAATATAACAAATGAAAGGTTTAAATAAAAAGACAGAAAATAAAATTAAAAAAAACCCCAGATGTTGTTAAAACTATAAAATATCCAATCTAACGAGATCAAGTTAATATCATATCAGTATAACAGGTTAATATGTTTTTGGAAATTTAGGTGACGACTCAATCAAAAATATTCTAAATTCCTATATGACACTTAATTTCATCAGGTATATAACTTTCAGTGATAAACGCATGTTATATAGCACACACCTTGTATGAATTAACCTATTGTAATATATAAGACAAGGAACTCTAACGTGTAAACATTTATCGTGTTAACATTTATCATACTTAAAACATCTGCATAATTAACTAAAGATATGTTATTTTAACATCAATGAGATAGCAAAATATTTACAAGGAAGCTTATACTAAACTCCTAAGAATAGTTTTAAAACACAATGATGCTAAGCTAACAACGATACATACATGACTGGCATAATGACTTTTCCCACTGTTTGGTGTTGTCATATTGTACCTACCCTTCATACAAACAGTCTTCCGTTTATGCATGCAAAGATTGTACGATTCCTCCAGTATATTGCCGTTTACAGTAATTGAATGACATGACGTGGGATTACCGGTGACGTCATCTAAGAGAGAGAGAAAACACATGTCTACGTATATCTCAAAAGGTAATGCTGAACGCTTATGTATTGCATCTTACAAAAATATAAAGAGGAATCCTGCTGAACACCATCGAAATTTTCTTTTCTTTTCTCCTCTGTTCCTCTTGTTATAGACACTGACAAAAATTCTGTGCTTAAGTAATATAAACCCAATATTGAACATGTACAAATATAACGAAAAAGAAGGAACCATACATGAGATAATGGAAATATTCTTAGAAATGGTGATTAAAAACTCCATTTGTGAAATGCATACATGACCGCCTCTCATCCGTTTTGTTTTCCTAGACCAAGGGAATCCTGCATTTGAAATTTAACAAAGATCTATTGAATATTGAGAATTAGCGGTAAGAATCTTTCAGTCATTTTGTTTTCAGATCAAAATTGAACCTAAGCATGGAAATTGATAAAAATAATTCGAGTACGTTGTCAACGGACAGAGGGACTGACCCAGTACGTTGTATAAAATTGACCAATCAACTTACAAAACAGCTTTTCAATCATGTAGATAATGGGGTAGTTTGATGTTCCCGATGAACACGTTGAAAATGCTGGTTTAAAACCATACACGTCCTCATATATTACCTTTCCGATATGTAAAAATTATTTGAAATACGAATACTAAATATTGATTTTCGTACCTGTGGTTATAGAGAGTTCGGCAGTTGCTCTGAACAATCCAACCCAACTTTCTGATCCTTCTGGTATTAAATCTTTGGTTAGAACACCCAGTGCATTAGAGCCGTCAATGTACGCCATGTCATTCCCACTTGAAATGCAATAACGCTGAGCCTCGTACCATGTCATGTTTTGCGCTTTATAAAGGAATATTTCACTGTTATAATCCGATGCATTGTGCTTGTCTGAAATAAATATACGAAATAGGTAAACAATCAGGTACAAAAGAAAAAGGTGATTCGGAATAACAACAGAAAATTATGTGTTAACATTTTACCGAAGATATACTTAGGAAATATTAAACAAAAGTCATGTCTGGGAAGATTTGTTCGAGTATGGCAACAAGGCAGAATATTTGATCCAATCCTTCATCGTTAACGGAAACCCTATGGGTTTGTGTTTTATAAATGACTTACAATTTCTACAAAAGAAAGTCTTTTTCTCAGTACATAGTTGGTTGGTGAACGATTCATGCTCGTCGTAATAGTCACCACCGTTGTATAATTGATCTAAATCTTCTTTGTTTAGAGTTACACAATCTCCTGTGGTGTCCTGTAAGGTCACCCGGTCCTCAGATTCGTCCACTTAAACAGTAAACAATTTTGGGTTACAGGTACAGAATAACATATTTTAAATACAGGTTAAAATCACCTCAAAAGACATCATACAGTTATTTCATCAATGACAAGTCAGTGAAGCTAGAAGTAAAAAATGTTGAAATGAAGAAGGGAAGTCCAGCAAACCAAAATGTCAAATCACATGTGAAAGTGTAGAAGGTCACGGCAAACTTCAGATTGTAGAATTCTTAAGTTATGCGGTAACGTCAACGTAGGACATCTGTGTGTTCGTAATTTAATATTAGGATCAATTCAGTATAACTGAAAATATGTCAGAAAATGCAGTTAAGGTTTGAGGTTTGCCTTGATTTATTAAAATGATATATATATATATATATTTCTTTTTACAATTATAACAATTTATATTCAGTTACATGTATAATTCTCGACGTTTCATCATATAACAAGAATTGCACGGAAGTTGTGTCGCCTGCGCAGCAAGCTAAGAGATGAATTAAAAATTAATTGTATCCATTCCAAGTGGAGTTTGTATGATTTGCCGGAAGGATTCCCATGCAATGAATGAACTTACAAATGATACAGTGCATTCCTCGTTTATGCCATGTTGCATTTGTCAGACAGAAACATGATATTAACAGGTATGTGACATTAAGAGAAACATGTTTCCAACAAAATCTAGTGCATTTCAATCTCCATAACTAAAGTAAGCTATTCAATAGTAACTGAACTTGACTTTTGACCTTTTAACATCGAACCTGAAAGCAATCCAAAGCAAGACTTCCTGTGAGAAATTTCAATTTAAAGTAACAAAGACCTTTGACCTTTGAACCTTGAAAGCAATCTAAGCGAGCACTTTTGGTAAGGAAACACTGTATAAAGTGTGAGTCTGATTGGCTAAGGAAAACTCGAGTTATCACATGGAACACACATTTTCTATTTATATTAACAGTGATCTTGATCTTTGACCTTCAAATCTGAAAAGCAATCCCAAACAACCAGTTTAATAAGGAAGCACTATACCACGTTTGAGTTTAATTGGCCCAAGGGTACTCAAGTTATTACATGGAAACCAATTTTATATTAATAGTAGCAATGACTTTGATTTTTGACCTTTGAACATGAAAAGCAATCCAAAGCAAGAAGTTTTGGTATGAAAGCACTGTATGAAGTTTGAGTTTGAATGGCCAAAGGGAACTTAAGTTATTGCACGGAAACTATTGTGCGGACGACGCCGCCGACGCCGACATAGTGATACCTATATGTCGCCATTTAAGGCGACACAAAAAGTCCGTTTCAGCACAGAAATAACTTTACTCACATTTTCGGTACACCGTCATTTTGGCTGATCCTGACTCTCCACAAATTTCGTTGGAGTTTCCGGGACAGACTGTCGTACATGGAGTCTTGGATTCTTGAGATAATTTGGCTGATGCCGGAAAACAGAAACAGGTCGTGTTCTGTGGAATGAAACATGCAAATTAGGCATTCAACTTTTGAAGGAATTTTTGCATGTAGCATTAAATACTAAAATAACATGAAAATGACAATAGATCCCAGAGAAATTTGAACGCCCAACAACGAAAGGTCTTTCTCTACTTTTGTCTCCTTCCTCTTAATAATTTTTAAGCGAGGAAACCTACATGTTAAATCTAAGAAAGATCCTTTCAGAAAGAACTTTCTTGAAATAACAATAACAAACTTCAACTGTCAAAATTCATTCAACATGGCAGAATCGAGGAACCTGTTTAATGTGACGTCATCGGAATGCAAGAGTTTCAACAATGTACAACAATGTATATTTTACATGAGCAAACTCATGAGCAAAAGATTGGGTGCGACATTAACCCACTTGAATAAAAAGAACTGTAGAATGACGGACGGACAAGCGCCAGACGAAGTGCGCTTCAAATCGTTGGCAAGTTCTAACATTTCATTGTGTAAGTTTATATGGTTTTTCACCGATTGTCGTCCTAACAATATCAAATGCCATTAAGGACGGCCTCACTTACGTATATATGGTTTGCGTTAGTATCAATAAACGTCCTATCAACATGTCATTCTAGGACGGCCTACCCTATGTAGGTACGGTTTGGTTACCTGTGGTTTAGCGTCCAGTCAACAGCCAAGGTCATTTAAGCGAAATGCATACTTTGGTGAGCGTTTGTGTCTTCTAAGACTGCGATATGTTCTTGATTGTCTCCTTGTTATTTCGACTAAATAGTGCTGAGGACAACCAACAGGATACCCAGCCAGTCACATTATACTGAAAACGGGCCAACCGATCCACTCCCTAAATTCAGGGAACAGAACCCTAGACATTCCTCACTAAAGAGTCTATCATCATATACAGTACCCAAAATAGAATTGGAAAGGTTTCCTTCCCTAATTAACCATCAAATTGATTTCGACAATTCCAATCAAACGAACCTCCAATCCGAAAAACTGCAAGCCCCCGCACTTTTGTGAACATTGAAAGACAGAGTTTGTACGTCCGAAGTCTGTCTCATTTAATGAATTCCTGTCCGTAACATCATAGCATCCTTTAAAAACAAAATCAAAAGAAAAATATTAAAACAAATATAACTACAACATATAAAGAAATGCAATTCGTTCGTAGTACATATTGCGAAGCGTGGCCATAAATATCACTATTATTATATTTTCATGTTTATGCTAGTGCCATGATGCGTTATCTAATTCTATTAAAACAACAGTACTCGCTCTTCACTTCATCGTACCCAATATCTGTATTATTCGAACAACTTAATACTCACTGGTGTCATCATCAAAACATGTACCTCAATTAAATAATAACAATTAGAACGATGATTTTCACTCCATACAGAAATAAATGAAAGTTATGCTCAATTGTTACAATACCAAACCAAAAAGACACTTTCTGAAATATGAACATGGAATTTAATGTTAAGCCTTAAGTATTACATAACCATATTGAAGTGTCGCTACAGCTGTTTGTTATTGAACAATGGCATATCAAGAATAGCATTATCATACTGAAATCTTTAATCTCTTATGTACAATGTGACAGTCTTGTGGTCAGAAGTTTATGATATATTGAAATAAAACGTGACGAGGGTTAATAACCTACTATCCAGATACCACGACTTAAAATTCAGAAATAAATACCTCTTTTAATAAGCTATCAACCTGAATAAATTGGATTCCAAATAAATCAAGCGTAACCCGATGCGAATCAATTTCTAATCAAGTATTGCTTTGACAAATTAATGACTAACTTTGTATTATCAAATTACATTACTAGTAGATTACTAGGAAATTTAAAATCAAACACGGTTTTGAAATACGATACTTCACTGAATAAAGATACGGTAAATATGTACAATATACACATGTACCTGACGTTGTTTTGTAATCTAATATTGAGTTAAAAATTATGAAAAATGTGAATTAACGGATTATCACACATTTCAATAAAGATTTTTACATTTGTCTACCTATTTAAAACTTCACTCAATAGGTGTAAACATTTCAGGCCCTCAACATCACGGACGGGGGAGACCAAGAAGTGTGTGCGTGTGCGTGTGCGTGCGTGCGTGCGTGTGTGTGTGTGTGTGTGTGTGTGTGTGCGTGCGTGCGTGTGTGTGTGTGTGTTTAATTCATTTTGGCTCCACGCAATAGGTTTTCAAAGTACTTTACTCCATATGTAATAACAAGTCACACTAGCCATCCATGATACCAATGTCAAACCACACTCATAATATCAATGCAAATTGTAGAGTAGGTCTCTTGGTAAATGAAAATACCACTAAGGAATACTAACGCTATATCTTACCAAACTTCCAATAGAATGGCGACTTTGACTGGTACTGACTCGTCCAGTAGTATTCTCCTTCCTTAAGTACTCCCTGCGATACCAGTTCGGTCTTCGGCACCACTGCAAGGTTCAGTACGTCATATCCAATGTCCGTACATCCCTGTCTTGATTCTGACCACGGAACTTCTACATTGACGGTCTTGATATCATATTCTGCCAGACCGAAACCTGTTTATAATGTAGATACGAGTTAATAAACCAATCTACAGAACTCATTTAACTGACATATTTCTAATGAAGATACGAGAATACGGCAACTGTGAACAGAAAGGGTTGTTTTCCCTTTGGGATACAAGTACAAGTACAAGTAAAACATTGTTAATATGTACAAGGCTACACACATAAGTTCAGTTGTTATAGGTTTAGTACTGTTTAGAATGTACAACGCCATTAAAACTCGTATGAATAAATAATTTGATACATTTACAAGGTTTTATGAATGCTGTCAGAATGGAAATTCATTATGATTGGGAAAGCAGACATTGTGAATGTAGTCATTTAGTGAATGTAGTCATTTAGCTTTGAGAAAAACCAGCCAGAATCGGGGCCTATTTTTAGCTCACCTGGATCAAATCGCTAGTCAAAAAGTTCTTATTGGATTTTGACCAGAAACATCCTTGGCAGAAGGGGAACAGATTTTGCATAAATGGTGGCTCTGACCCCAAAGGGGCCAAAGGGGTGGGGCCCAATAGGGGAAATAGAGGTAATCCCTTCGAATTGCTACTAGTCATCAAGTTATGAATGGATTTGAACCCAATTTGGTCAGAAACATCCTTGGGGGAAGGGAACAGATTTTGCATAAATGGTGGCTCTGACCCCAAAGGGGCCAAAGGGGTGGGGCCCAATAGGGGAAATAGAGGTAATTCCTTTAAATCGCTACTAGTCATAAAGTTATGAATGGATTGGAACCAAATTTAGTCAGAAACATCCTTGGGGGAAGGGGAACAGATTTTGCATAAATGGTGGCTCTGACCCCAAAGGAGCCAAAGGGCGGGGCCCAATAGAGGAAATAGAGTTAATTCCTTTAAATCGCTACTAGTCATGAAGTTATGAATGATTTTTAACCCAATTTGGTCAGAAACATCCTTGGGGGAAGGGGAACAGATTTTGCATAAATGGTGGCTCTGACCCCAAAGGGGCGGGGCCCAATAGAGGAAATAGAGGTAATTCCTTCAAATCGCTACTAGTCATAAAGTTATGAATGAATTCCTTTAAATCGCTACTAGTCATAAAGTTATATATGGATTGGAACCAAATTTAGTCAGAAACATCCTTGGGGATGGGGAAGAGATTTTGCATAAATGGTGGCTCTGACCCAAAGGAGCCAAAGGGCGGGGCCCAATAGAGAAAATAGAGTTAATTCCTTTAAATCGCTACTTGTCATAAAGTTATGAATGGATTTGAACCCAATTTGGTCTGAAACATCATTGGGGAAGGGGAACAGATTTTGCATAAATGGTGGCTCTGACCCCAAAGGAGCCAAAGGGCGGGGCCCAATAGGGGAAATAGAGTTAATTCCTTTAAATCACTACTAGTCATAAAGTTATGAATGGATTTTAACCCAATTTGGTCAGAAACATCCTTTGGGGAAGGGGAACAGATTTTGCATAAATGGTGGCTGACCCCAAAGGGGAAATAGAGGTAATTCCTTTAAATCGCTACTAGTCATAAAGTTATGAATGGATTTGAACCCAATTTGGTCAGAAACATCCTTTGGGGAAGGGGAACAGATTTTGCATAAATGGTGGCTCTGACCCCAACGGAGCCAAAAGGCGGGGCCCAATAGAGGAAATAGAGGTAATTCCTTCAAATCGCTACTAGTCATAAAGTTATGAATGAATTCCTTTAAATCGCTACTTGTCATAAAGTTATATATGGATTGGAACCAAATTTGGTCAGAAACATCCTTGGGGGAAGGGAAACAGATTTTGCATAAATGGTGGCTCTGACCCCAAAGGGGCCAAAGGGGTGGGGCCCAATAGGGGAAATAGAGGTAATTCCTTTAAATCGCTACTAGTCATAAAGTTATGAATGGATTGGAACCAAATTTAGTCAGAAACATCCTTGGGGGAAGGGGAACAGATTTTGCATAAATGGTGGCTCTGACCCCAAAGGAGCCAAAGGGCGGGGCCCAATAGAGGAAATAGAGTTAATTCCATTAAATCGCTACTTGTCATAATGTTATGAATGATTTTTAACCCAATTTGGTCAGAAACATCCTTGGGGGAAGGGGAACAGATTTTGCATAAATGGTGGCTCTGACCCCAAAGGGGCGGGGCCCAATAGAGGAAATAGAGGTAATTCCTTCAAATCGCTACTAGTCATAAAGTTATGAATGAATTCCTTTAAATCGCTACTAGTCATAAAGTTATATATGGATTGGAACCAAATTTAGTCAGAAACATCCTTTGGGATGGGGAAGAGATTTTGCATAAATGGTAGCTCTGACCCCAAAGGAGCCAAAGGGCGGGGCCCAATAGGGGAAATAGAGTTAATTCCTTTAAATCACTACTAGTCATAAAGTTATGAATGGATTTTAACCCAATTTGGTCAGAAACATCCTTTGGGGAAGGGGAACAGATTTTGCATAAATGGTGGCTGACCCCAAAGGGGCCCAAAGGGGAAATAGAGGTAATTCCTTTAAATCGCTACTAGTCATAAAGTTATGAATGGATTTGAACCCAATTTGGTCAGAAACATCCTTTGGTGAAGGGGAACAGATTTTTCATAAGTGGTGGCTCTGACCCCAAAGGAGCCAAAAGGCGGTGCCCAATACAGGAAATAGAGTTAATTCCTTTAAATCGCTACTAGTCATAAATTTATGAATGGATTTTAACCCAATTTGGTCAGAAACATCCTTGGGGGAAGGGGAACAGATTTTGCATAAATGGTGGCTCTGACCCCAAAGGGGCGGGGCCCAATAGAGGAAATAGAGGTAATTCCTTCAAATCGCTACTAGTCATAAAGTTATGAATGAATTCCTTTAAATCGCTACTAGTCATAAAGTTATATATGGATTGGAACCAAATTTGGTCAGAAACATCCTTGGGGGAAGGGAAACAGATTTTGCATAAATGGTGGCTCTGACCCCAAAGGGGCCAAAGGGGTGGGGCCCAATAGGGGAAATAGAGGTAATTCCTTTAAATCGCTACTAGTCATAAAGTTATGAATGGATTGGAACCAAATTTAGTCAGAAACATCCTTGGGGGAAGGGGAACAGATTTTGCATAAATGGTGGCTCTGACCCCAAAGGATCCAAAGGGCGGGGCCCAATAGAGGAAATAGAGTTAATTCCATTAAATCGCTACTTGTCATAACGTTATGAATGATTTTTAACCCAATTTGGTCAGAAACATCCTTGGGGGAAGGGGAACAGATTTTGCATAAATGGTGGCTCTGACCCCAAAGGGGCGGGGCCCAATAGAGGAAATAGAGGTAATTCCTTCAAATCGCTACTAGTCATAAAGTTATGAATGAATTCCTTTAAATCGCTACTAGTCATAAAGTTATATATGGATTGGAACCAAATTTAGTCAGAAACATCCTTTGGGATGGGGAAGAGATTTTGCATAAATGGTAGCTCTGACCCCAAAGGAGCCAAAGGGCGGGGCCCAATAGGGGAAATAGAGTTAATTCCTTTAAATCACTACTAGTCATAAAGTTATGAATGGATTTTAACCCAATTTGGTCAGAAACATCCTTTGGGGAAGGGGAACAGATTTTGCATAAATGGTGGCTGACCCCAAAGGGGCCCAAAGGGGAAATAGAGGTAATTCCTTTAAATCGCTACTCGTCATAAAGTTATGAATGGATTTGAACCCAATTTGGTCAGAAACATCCTTTGGTGAAGGGGAACAGATTTTTCATAAGTGGTGGCTCTGACCCCAAAGGAGCCAAAAGGCGGTGCCCAATACAGGAAATAGAGTTAATTCCTTTAAATCGCTACTAGTCATAAATTTATGAATGGATTTTAACCCAATTTGGTCAGAAACATCCTTGGGGGAAGGGGAACAGATTTTGCATAAATGGTGGCTCTGACCCCAAAGGGGCGGGGCCCAATAGAGGAAATAGAGGTAATTCCTTCAAATCGCTACTAGTCATAAAGTTATGAATGAATTCCTTTAAATCGCTACTAGTCATAAAGTTATATATGGATTGGAACCAAATTTGGTCAGAAACATCCTTGGGGGAAGGGAAACAGATTTTGCATAAATGGTGGCTCTGACCCCAAAGGGGCCAAAGGGGTGGGGCCCAATAGGGGAAATAGAGGTAATTCCTTTAAATCGCTACTAGTCATAAAGTTATGAATGGATTGGAACCAAATTTAGTCAGAAACATCCTTGGGGGAAGGGGAACAGATTTTGCATAAATGGTGGCTCTGACCCCAAAGGAGCCAAAGGGCGGGGCCCAATAGAGGAAATAGATTTAATTCCATTAAATCGCTACTTGTCATAACGTTATGAATGATTTTTAACCCAATTTGGTCAGAAACATCCTTGGGGGAAGGGGAACAGATTTTGCATAAATGGTGGCTCTGACCCCAAAGGGGCGGGGCCCAATAGAGGAAATAGAGGTAATTCCTTCAAATCGCTACTAGTCATAAAGTTATGAATGAATTCCTTTAAATCGCTACTAGTCATAAAGTTATATATGGATTGGAACCAAATTTAGTCAGAAACATCCTTTGGGATGGGGAAGAGATTTTGCATAAATGGTAGCTCTGACCCCAAAGGAGCCAAAGGGCGGGGCCCAATAGGGGAAATAGAGTTAATTCCTTTAAATCACTACTAGTCATAAAGTTATGAATGGATTTTAACCCAATTTGGTCAGAAACATCCTTTGGGGAAGGGGAACAGATTTTGCATAAATGGTGGCTAACCCCAAAGGGGCCCAAAGGGGAAATAGAGGTAATTCCTTTAAATCGCTACTAGTCATAAAGTTATGAATGGATTTGAACCCAATTTGGTCAGAAACATCCTTTGGTGAAGGGGAACAGATTTTTCATAAGTGGTGGCTCTGACCCCAAAGGAGCCAAAAGGCGGTGCCCAATACAGGAAATAGAGTTAATTCCTTTAAATCGCTACTAGTCATAAATTTATGAATGGATTTTAACCCAATTTGGTCAGAAACATCCTTGGGGGAAGGGGAACAGATTTTGCATAAATGGTGACTCTGACCCTAAAGGGGCTAAATTTAAAGGGGCGGGGCTCAATAGGGGAAATAGAGGTAATTCCTTTAAATCGCTACTTTTTATTAAGTTATGAAAGGATTTGAACCCAATTTGGTCAGAAACATCCTTGGGAGAAGTGGAACAGATTTTGCATCAATGGTGACTCTGACCCCAAAGGGGCGGGGCCCAATAGGGGGGAAATAGAGGTAATTCCTTTAAATCACCACTAGTCATAAAGTTATGAATGGATTTGAACCCAATTTGGTCAGAAACATCATTGGGGGAAGGGGAACAGATTTTGCATCAAATGGGCGGGGCCCAATAATCGCCATTAGTCATAAAGTTATGAATGGATGTTCTAAAAACAATTCTTGAGTCTGGACTTCATTAATCTTTAAAGCAGTTTGGATTCCCACACTATAACCATATATAGCATTGTTTGAGATTTACAAATAAAACAAATTGAATATGAACATTATTTTGACATTTGGTCTAATCCAACCAGGTGAGCGATACAGGCCCCATGGGCCTCTTGTTTTAAATGAACCTTACGGCAGATTGTTCAGGTGATGAATTTGCCTTTCCAATAATGTAACGAGAGCAAACGTTTGTGTTGTTAATTCTGTTGAAGTTTACGCGTGTATTGTTGTTTTGGTATGAAAGTCAATGTCACCGTTCTGTAAGGATCCTCTGTAGAAAGACGCTTCGTGCTAATATTTACAATGTAGACGATCAGTAGTGGTGTGTACGCTTTTAATTTTAACTAAAACATGGTCATGATTTTAATACTGACCACATAATGCTTTTATACAATCAAGCAGATAACCTTCTGAAGCAATGTGACGTCATAAACACAAAGTGACAATTATTATCAGCTAAGTTAAAACTAATTTTGGTATTTTATCTGTTTGGTATTGTTATGATATCAACTTGCTAGCCATCGTTGGATACCCCACGGTTGAGTTCACTACGTTACGCTACATTTATCACCCCATCGGACAATTCAGGGGGAAACACGTCACTCTATCAATAGAAACCAATCAACATACCCCTTTCAGAATAAGAGCTCTTCAGTTTCGAGGGGAAAATATTAAAAAGTACATCTAGCAATATGACTGTGCCCATCAAGGCGTGCAGATTATGTGATAAACATACAGTGGGCAAGAATTCGTGCTGGTCGTTATTGTTTTAAACGAGTTGAGCCTAGTGCGATAATGATTATGGGATATCAGCAACAGTACAGTTGGGTATAGCATGTGATTTGTACGTCACTAAGCTAAACAGAGTATCAAAATTGAAGTGTCCACATGGGCTGAATTTCTAATAACCGCCCTTTCCTTCACACAGGACTTTTTTCATCGATAATTCTTCATCGTTGTCGGACAAAAGAGTATCAAACATATTCTGTTGAAATGGTTTAACCCCGTTCATAATAAATTTCTGTGAGACTCGTTTTCTCGCCGCTACTGCTGTTGATATTCAGCTTCTATTGAAACGAGGTGTTTTGACTGAGCAAATGATTTGAATGGCGGTATAATTGTAAACATGACAGTGATATTTCAAGTCAAATCGACTGATCTACCGAATGGATCACGCTGCTGGTAATGAAATTGAATATCTATATAGTATTTAATTATTGAGTTGTTTTATAGCCTATCGACTCATTGAGACTAGAAAGGCGTTTACAGAAATGTACATATCAATAGAACATCGGTGGTCGATTACCAGACCGATGGTCAAATATGCTGGACTAGTACACAGACACCTAGAATATATTTGTATAATCGATTGCAAGTTAGAAAAAATAATATGACGTGGTAATGTAGATAAAACACGTTGAATCATCTTGCTTTATGGTGGGAATTTCCTGTGTACTACTACTTAATGCGAGTAATTGTGTATATGTTTTCATCCGTTAACGCAAATCTGTTGCCGATTTAATACAGCTATCTTGCCTGGTCGCAGTATATTTGAAATCGGCGAACAAATCGTCTCACTCCTTAAAATTTTCTCAATGACTTTTACAGAAGGATTTTCCGTCATAATAAAGAGAACTCATGCATTGGCTGTTTCGTCGTCAATTCCATATTACGTAGGATTCAATCTCATGAAATATAGCATGAAGGTGTGTGTGTGTGTGTTTTAATTGGGGAAATATAGCAAATTATTTCTATTTCTTCTTTTGTAGAAATGAAAGGATTTGGTCCATATTTGGTCTTAATCATCAATGGATGAAGGGGAGGTTATTATCGTTTGATTTAGTATTGTTTAACACCCTATCTATAACTAAGGTCCTTAAGGCCTTCCCAGTGCGCGAGATGCATACATGTGTTGCATTTGTCTTTTAGAAGCCTGCGGAACTGATGCCGCCTTTATAGTGCTTTATAGTATCCTACCGAAAACACCAAGTCAGTCGCATAACACTGACAACGGATAAACCAGTCTTCCAGCTCCACAACTGCAGAGCGCTAAGCTGGAGTAGCAGCTGCCATTTTATTAAAGACTCTGGTATGTCTCGGCCTGGGAACAGAATACAAAGTATTTCGCATAGGGGCGAACGTTCAACTAAATGCCGACAGTGAGGCAGTGTCAAGGCACACTTTCGGAAGAATAAAGTTACTTTAAAGAAAAGAAAAGATAAGATCCCAAAGGAATAGTGCTATGTTACTGACACATACTGCTAAAGACACCTAGGGGGATACCTAACCCGGTCACATCAGCCTCCCTTAACACACACATTCATCACACACATGTCGCACACACAGAGGAGGCAGTCCTTAAACGACCTTGTAATTAGCTGTTGATAGGACGTTAAACAAAATTAAATGAATTAATACTGAGATGTCGAAATTCATTTCTATGGAAATAAGATTCCGTTCATGTATCCGATTTTAGCTTGGTTTTCACGTCTGTATTCCATGTTTGCATTTATCATCAAGTACAATATGTCATTATTGGCAATAAAAGTTATTCATTTTCACCTCTCCAACAGTTCACCGATTTATCTCAAGTTTTAAACGTGGGAGATTTCTATGTCAACCCCTAGGGTATGACAGATTGCACGCGCTAACCATCTCTGAACAGGAAGTACTTACGGAAGTACTTTTTTTGAGTGACGTCATTAATAGTTCCCGCGTTGTTATTTATGTTAGCTATGCGTATGGTTTGGTTTGGTTTGGTTTATTATGTTTAACGTCCTATTAAGGTCATTTAAGGACGGCCTTCCGTGCGTGCGACATCCATGCGTGTGGTGAGTGCGTATGTGTGTTTTGGAAGGCTGCGGTATGTTCGTGTTAAGTCTCCCAGTGATAGGCCGGAACATTTGCCGATTTATAGTACTACCTCATTGAAGCATACTGCCGAAGACACCCAACAGGACACACCATCCGGTCACATTATACTGACAACGGGTGAAACAGTCGTCCCACTCCTTGTATGCTGAGCGCTTAGCAGGAGTAGCAACTACCATTTTTAAAGACTCTGGTATGTCTCAGTCAGGGGACAGAACCCAAAGCCTTCCTCACAGGGGCGAACGCTCAACCAAAGGCCAAAAGTGAGGCATTGTCAAGGGAGACATATTAGGAAGAAGAGAAATCTGATCAGAAAGAGAAAAGATAAGATCCCAAATTTAGTCGCCTCTTACGATCATGCAATGGAGGCAGCAGGTACAATTCTTACACCCTACCTGTACGGCAGAGATATGCGTACGAGACACAGCATGTACAATTATTACGCCCTACCTGCAGGGCAGAGATATGCGTACGAGACACAGGGTTTTATGAAATGACATGATGTACTGTCTTCACATTTGAATAGTATCACTGATACCTTATTTCAGTGTCTTTTTGAATAAATATTGTGAATTATTTTTACATCTGTTTTCTTGTGTTATGATATTGTGATGGGTACTTCTTCAAATCAGGTAATTCATGCGCCGGTCACGTACATTTGTTTACAATCATCCCTTGACCGCCGATACGATTTGATATGCAATTATTTGAGGTGGTGGGAGAAAAAAATCAGGCAGGGAAAGATTCTAGTAATCAGTATGTTTACATGTGTGTCGATAACTCTTGATTGATTGTCCAATACCAGTGTATTGTGCAAATGTTTAAGAAGTATAAAGTAATTATCCAATTCTAAAACTTATTATACTGTATAACAATTGTATAGATTGAATAAACATACTTAGTACTCGGTTTAACAATTACACGGAGTGATTGTCCATTATTCATACAAAGTACACTGTTTAACAATCAATTAATCAACCAATATCCTAAAAATATAACTGCAAATGATTTTAAGTGTTTCTCTTCCGAATTCCATTGACTGCAGCTGCATAGTATACAATCGACATACACATGTTGTCTAACTGTTTTAATGTACAGAAACAGACAGAATGGAGGCTGTGTTAGGCTGGCTTTAGTAAGACCGGTTGTTATTACGACACTATCACCAGACAAGGAGATTAAAAGTTTGGATTTTGACAGTATCATTGACATTTACAATTTCGCTGTGATGATTGCAAGTGTGATAATGAAAATAGGTGTTCATGTTTAGTCTCAAAATTGTAAAAAAAAAAAATCAAGAAAAAAAAAATCTTTATTTTTGAAATGCAAATACATATTTATACACTGTATATGCTTATTCATCATACGAACACATTGGTCAAGAACATAAAACGTCTATATGTTAGTAACAAAGGCTTAAATAATTACTTATTTAATGTCAGGAAAACAACAAGGTAAATTTCTGGACAGCTCAGTTGTCATCAACAGTATTTGTTCTAATCAGCAAAGAAAACTATTGCATTAAAGTGTTTTTGCTTAATTTCAAAAAATGGCCAAGTATGACCTTTGACCACATAGCCCTTTCAATCTTAACAGATAAACATCTAAATCGAAGCAGACCATTTTTGTGTTTCAAGCTCCAATATTCAAATACTCTTAGGGTGATCGGGTGATACAGAGGTAACACGCTTGCTGTTTACCTAGGCGACCGGGGTTGGACTCCTAGGTCGGATGTGAAAAGGTAACTGGTCATTTACCCAGTTTCCTCCCACATTAAGACCCCTCGCGCTCTCACCTGGGCCAACAAGCGTGATTGATATTATTGATGCCCGAGGTCTCCGGTTTAACAGTAGCACCCCTCGTGCTCCTCCATCCGGACCAGCAAGAGTCATAAGTGGATATAACTTGTTTCTGAACTTTTTGGAAATAAATAAAGTTTACATTGGATACTCTTATTGTATTTCTATTAGTGTGATACTGCGTATGTTCGTTAATATGATTATACTTACTACGTATTAACCTGAGCATGAAAGGGTATTTTATACTAATCAATGGTTGCATGCCAAGGTTCTCACCCCCCCCCCCCCCCTTCCAATAACCGGACATGCGCCTGGTTCTACGACGTTATCCCATTTTACATGTATATGAAACAGTCGTGTGATTTATATGGACCTTCGCCTTTTCGTGCTTTTATCTAAACAAGTCTCAAAGTTTTATCCCTCCGAAACAATCGGATACATCGGGAGTGTATGTAGTTTCCGGAACGGTCCCTTACTCGACCACAATCCGGATGTACACAACTTCGCACAGACGCAAAAGCCTTCCTGACGTCATTCAAAAGATTGGTTATTATTTCAGTGTAGTAGTTGTTTTATTATTATGAACACGTAGATACAAACTTCTGAGTAACCCATTTTATATCGGCTAGCAGCTCTAAGTTTTTGCCAAAATTGTTCATCTTAATCCTTTAAGTTAGTTAAAGTGCTTAACGGCCGATCAACACTATAAAGGTCATATGGGCCGAAAAAAAGTGATTAAAAAATGCGTGCAAAATGGGCAAGAGACGCAACAACATCAAACATAAGGCCCAGAGGGCCTGTATCGCTCACCTGGTTGGATTTTAACAAACATCAAAATATGTTCATGTTCAATTTTAATAGCTTTATGTGTTAATGTGAAACATTGCTATATATGGTTGTGGAAATTCGGTCTAATTCTGATCTGCGGTTATGAAGAAGTCAATTGTTAACGGACGAACGGACGAAGGACGCCACGGTACAGCATAAGCTCACCTTGGTTCTTCGGACCAGGCTAAAACACGAAACATGTAAAAATGTTAATTTATATTGCTACACTCAAGATCAGTTTAAAATCAAACAGTGGCTATGCTTACTCAAATCTTGTGATACAGAATAGTAAGTTTCAGATAGTTCAAACATTTGTATATACTAACAGACTCGAAAAGAATCTTCAGACATGCCATACTGTTGTAAAACTAATCCTTTAAGGCTCATTTGAATAGCAGAATAATGTTGAATTTCAAACACGAATAATAATAAACCAAGAGGCCTATGGGGCCTGTATCGCTCACCTGGTTGGATTTGACCAAATGTCAAAATAATGTTCATGTTCAATTCGTTTTCTTTGTCAACCTCAAACAATGCTATATATGGTTATAGTGTGGGGATCAAAACTGCTTTAAAGAAATAATGAAGTCCAGACTCTCCAAGTTTACAACATGCATTCATAACCTTATCACTAGTAGCGATTTAAAGGAATTACCATTTTTCCCCTATGGGGCCCCATCCCTTTGGTCCCATGGGGGTCAAGGTCATCATTAATGCAAAATCTGTTTTGCTTTCTCCAAGGATGTTTCTGATCAAATTGGGTTCAAATCCATTCATAACTCAATGACTAGTAGTAATTTAAAGAAATTACCTCTATTTCCCCTAATGGGCCCCGCCCCTCCGGCCACTTGGGGTTCAGAGTCGCCATTTATGCAAAATCTGTTCTTCTTCCCCCAAGGATGTTTCTGACTTAATTAAGTTCATATCTTTATTACTTGTAGCCATTTAAAGGAATTACAACTATTTCCCCTATTGGGCCCCGCCCCTTTGGCCCCTTGGGGGTCTGAGTCACCATTTTTGCAAAATCTGTTCCCGTTCCCCCAAGGATTTACTGACTAAATTGGGTTGAAATCCATTCATAACTTTATGACAAGTAGCAATTTAAAGGAATTACCTCTATTTCCGCTATTGGGCCCGCCCCCTTGGTCCCTTGGGGGTCAGAGTCACCATTTATGCAAAATCTTATCCCCTTCCGGCAAGGATGTTTCTTATCAAATTGGGTTCAAACCCATTCATAACTTTATGACAAGGAGCGATTTAAAGGAATTGCGTCAATTTCCCCTTTTGGGCCCACGCCCCTCCGGCCCCTTGGGGGTCAGAGTCACCATTTACGCAAAATGTGTTCCCCCCCTTCTCCGAAGAAAAATTCTGACCAATTAATAAGGATCAAGTCCATTCATAACTTTATGACTAGTAGCGATTTAAAGGCATTACCTCTATTTCCTCTATTAGGCCCTGCCCCTTTGGCCCCTTGGGGGTCAGAGTCGCCATTTATGTAAAATCTTATCCCCTTCTGGCAAGGATGTTTCTTATCAAATTGGGTTCAAATCCTTTCATAACTTTATGGCAAGTAGCGATTTAAAGGAATTGCCTCAATTTCCCCTTTTGGGCCCACGCCCCTCCGGCCCCTTTGGGGTCAGAGTCACCATTTACGCAAATTGTGTTCCCCTTCCCCCAAGAAAATTTCTGACTGAATTGTGTTCAAATCCATTCATAATTTTATGACTAGTAGCGATTTAAAGGGTTTACCTCTATTTCCCTTACTGGGCCCCGCCCCTTTGACTCCTGGGGGTCAGAGTCACCATCAATGCAAAATCTGTTCCTCTTCCCCAAGGATGTTTTTGACCAAATTGCGATCAAATCCTTTCATAACTTTATGACAAGTAGGGATTTAAAGGAATTACCTCTATTTCCCCTATTGAGCCCCGCCCCTTTGGCCCCTTGGTGGTCAGCGTCACTATTTATGCAAAATCTGGTCTCGTTTGCCCAAGGCTCTTTCTGACCAAATTGGGATCGAATCCATTCATAACTTTATGGATAGTAGCGATTTAAAGAAATTACCTCTATTTCCCCTATTGGGCCCCGCCCCTTTGGCCCCTTGGGGGACAGTCCTCATTTATGCAAAATCTGTTCCCCATTCCCCAAGGATGTTCCTGACTAAATTGGGTTTAAATTTATTGATAACTTCATGACAAGTAGCGATTTAAAGGAATTACAACTATTTCCCCTATTGGTCGCCGCCCCTTTGGCCCCTCGGGGGACAGAGTCACCATTTAAGCAAAATCTGTTCCCCTTCTCCCAAAGGATGTTCCTGACTAAATTGGGTTTAAATCCATTCATAACTTTATGACAAGTAGCGATTTAAAGAAATTACAACTATTTCCCCTATTGGGCCCCGCCCCTTTGGCTCTTTGGGGGTCAGTCACCATTGATGCAAAATCTGTTCCCCTTCCCCAAGGATGTTTCTGACTAAATTGGGTTGAAATCCATTCATAACTTTATGACAAGTAGCGATTTAAAGGAATTACAATTATTTCCCCTATTGGGCCCCGCCCCTTTGGCCCCTTGGGGTCAGAGTCACCATTTATGCAAAATCTGTTCCCCTTCCCCCAAGGATGTTTCTGACCAAATTGGGTTGAAATCCATTGATAACTTTATAACTAGTAGCGATTTAAAGGAATTGCCTCAATTTCCCCTATTGGGCCCCGTCCCTCCGGCCCCTTGGGGGTCAGAGTCATAATTTATGCAAAATCTGATCCCCTTCCGCCAAGGATGTTACTGACCAAATTGGCTTTAAATCCATTGATAACTTTATGACAAGTAGGGATTTAAAGGAATTACCTCTATTTCCCCTATTGAGCCCCGCCCCTTTGGCCCCTTGGTGGTCAGCGTCACTATTTATGCAAAATCTGTTCTCCTTTGCCCAAGGCTCTTTCTGACCAAATTGGGATCGAATCCATTCATAACTTTATGGATAGTAGCGATTTAAAGAAATTACCTCTATTTCCCCTATTGGGCCCCGCCCCTTTGGCCCCTTGGAGGACAGTCCTCATTTATGCAAAATCTGTTCCCCATTCCCCAAGGATGTTCCTGACTAAATTGGGTTTAAATTTGTTGATAACTTCATGACAAGTAGCGATTTAAAGGAATTACAACTATTTCCCCTATTGGTCGCCGCCCCTTTGGCCCCTCGGGGGACAGAGTCACCATTTAAGCAAAATCTGTTCCCCTTCTCCCAAAGGATGTTCCTGACTAAATTGGGTTTAAATCCATTTATAACTTTATGACAAGTAGCGATTTAAAGAAATTACAACTATTTCCCCTATTGGGCCCCGCCCCTTTGGCTCTTTGGGGGTCAGTCACCATTTATGCAAAATCTGTTCCCCTTCCCCAAGGATGTTTCTGACTAAATTGGGTTGAAATCCATTCATAACTTTATGACAAGTAGCGATTTAAAGGAATTACAATTATTTCCCCTATTGGGCCCCGCCCCTTTGGGTCAGAGTCACCATTTATGCAAAATCTGTTCCCCTTCCCCCAAGGATGTTTCTGACCAAATTGGGTTGGAATCCATTGATAACTTTATAACTAGTAGCGATTTAAAGGAATTGCCTCAATTTCCCCTATTGGGCCCCGCCCCTCCAGCCCCTTGGGGGTCAGAGTCATAATTTATGCAAAATCTGATCCCCTTCCGCCAAGGATGTTACTGACCAAATTGGCTTTAAATCCATTGATAACTTTATGACAAGTAGGGATTTAAAGGAATTACCTCTATTTCCCCTATTGAGCCCCGCCCCTTTGGCCCCTTGGTGGTCAGCGTCACTATTTATGCAAAATCTGTTCTCCTTTGCCCAAGGCTCTTTCTGACCAAATTGGGATCGAATCCATTCATGACTTTATGGATAGTAGCGATTTAAAGGAATTACCTCTATTTCCCCTATTGGGCCCCGCCCCTTTGGCCCCTTGGGGGACCATCCTCATTGATGCAAAATCTGTTCCCCATTCCCCAAGGATGTTCCTGACTAAATTGGGTTTAAATTTATTGATAGCTTCATGACAAGTAGCGATTTAAAGGAATTACAACTATTTCCCCTATTGGTCCGCCCCTTTGGCCCCTCGGGGGACAGAGTCACCATTTAAGCAAAATCTGTTCCCCTTCTCCCAAAGGATGTTCCTGACTAAATTGGGTTTAAATTTATTGATAGCTTCATGACAAGTAGCGATTTAAAGGAATTACAACTATTTCCCCTATTGGTCGCCGCCCCTTTGGCCCCTCGGGGGAGAGAGTCACCATTTAAGCAAAATCTGTTCCCCTTCTCCCAAAGGATGTTCCTGACTAAATTGGGTTTAAATCCATTGATAACTTTATGACAAGTAGCGATTTAAAGAAATTACAACTATTTCCCCTGTTGGGCCCCGCCCCTTTGGCTCTTTGGGGGTCAGAGTCACCATTTATGCAAAATCTGTTCCCCTTCCCCAAGGATGTTTCTGACTAAATTGGGTTGAAATCCATTCATAACTTTATGACAAGTAGCGATTTAAAGGAATTACAATTATTTCCCCTATTGGGCCCCGCCCCTTTGGCCCCTTGGGGGTCAGAGCCACCATTTATGCAAAATCTGTTCCCCTTCCCCCCAAGGATGTTTCTGACCAAATTGGGTTGAAATCCATTGATAACTTTATGACAAGTAGCGATTTAAAGGAATTGCCTCAATTTCCCCTATTGGGCCCCGCCCCTCCAGCCCCTTGGGGGTCAGAGTCACCATTTATGCAAAATTTGATCCCCTTCCACCAAGGATGTTTCTGACCAAATTTGGTCAAAATCTAACAAGAACTTTTTGACTAGCAGCGATTTGAAGCAAATGTTGACGGACGACGGACGCCGCGCCATGACATAAGCTCACCGGACCTTCGGTCCAGGTGAGCTAAAAACATTGCACAAACACAATCATGCAATATACCAAAATGTTTATCAGGAGATGTAGTTTCTTACAATCACAAATAATTTGTTGTAGATGCTATCAGTTTCTTCTATTGAGTTATTTTATGGTAAGATGTAGCATAGAATAATTCTTATAAAAAGAGACCCATGGCCTTAAAGGTCACCTGCGATTTGAAATATTTCAGTTAATCTTATTGATCCTTTTTTGCCCCACCCATCAGTCCAAGGGGACAATCAGGGCTAACATGTGCATATCATTAAGCTGTCATCCCATGCTGACAATTTTAAGAAAGTTAGAATGAATTCCAATACAAATCCAACAAATAAAAGTCAAAAATGTGATTTCCCTATATAAACTATAGTATAAATTTACCCCCTCCCCAGGGGCAAACGTGAGACCCCAAAGTAATGAAATTCACAATTTTGATAAAGCACCATAAGACCCTTCCATCTATGAAGAGTGTTTGATTCTACCATATTTGAGAGTAGATAAGAGAATTTCAGTCATTTTGACCCTTTTTATCCCCACCCCTCAAGCGCCTGTGGGTTGGGACCATACAATTCACAATTTTGGTTGACCTTCAGCCATATAAGCTTTTTGCTAACTTTCATTGAATTTGGTTAAGCGGTTTTGGAGAAGAAGTCGAAAATGTAAATTGTTTACGGACGGACGACGCACGACGATGGACAAAAGGCGATTAGAATAGGTCACTTGAGACTTCGTCTCAGGTGACCTAAAAATAACCAAACCCGAGAAATAGCCAAGCTGTTATGCTCACAAGTGTCTATAGCACAGGGTAGGTGGATTTGTTTGACCCGATTTTTCTTTATGTACATATAAACACTTATTTTGTTTTGTCCTTGAAAAGCAAATGGTGGCTGTACATCACATATATTGCACAAATATAGCATTAAAGGAGGCATTTCAATCAATAAAAATGCTCCTATATCATACTTTTAAGACATCTAATCATAGTAAGAAGGACCTGTTTAAGTTAAATTGTTTAGCTGGTGAGTTTGTGGCCTCTTTCTGAAATAGGCACATTTTACCCCAAACTCAACAATTGATTTTTATAGTGTCTAGTAAGAGCATTTTTGATGTTTGAAATACCTTTTTATATGCCTTATTTGTGTAATATTATTCACGCTCGCCATTTGCTTTTCAAGGTCAAAATGAAAACGGTGTTTATACATATCATAAATTCAAATCAGGTCTAACCAATGCTCCTATTTTGTTGTACTTTATACACTTGTGAGGAGACGACATGGCTATTTTGTGCAATATATGCGATAAAATGAGCTAATTATGTCCCCTTGAAACATGCATTTTTCGTTTGATTTCGTGAAATTTACAAACAGCTTTATACATTACATGTCAACAATAAGTCCCGTATGTTGCCATGATACATACTTAAAAGTTAAATTTATTTCTGGTTTGGTTTGGTTTATTTTGTTTAACGTCCTATTAACAGCTAAGGTCATTTAAGGACGGCCTCCCGTGCGTGCGACGTGCATGCGGGTGTTGAGTGCGTATGTGTGTTTTGGGAGGCTGCGGTATGTTCGTGTTAAATCTCCTTGTGATAGGCCGGAACCTTTACCGATTTATAGTGCTACCTCACTGAAGCATACTGCCGAAGACACCCAGCAGCACACCCCACCGGGTCACATTATACTGACAACGGGCGAACCAGTCGTCCCACTCCTTGTATGCTGAGCGCTAAGCAGGAGCAGCAACTACCATTTTTAAAGACTCTGGTATGTCTCGGCCAGGGGACAGAACCAAAAGCCTTCCTCACAGGGGCGAGCGCTTATCTTTTCTCTTCTTTCTCAACAACTTTATTTTTCCTAATGTCTCCCTTTACAATGCCTCACTTTGGCCTTTAGTTGAGCGTTCGCCGCTGTGAGGAAGGCTTTGGGTTCTGTCCCCTGACCGAGACATACCAGAGTCTCTAAAAATGGTAGTTGCTGCTCCTGCTTAGCGCTCAGCATACAAGGAGTGGGACGACTGGTTCGCCCGTTGTCAGTATAATGTGACCGGGTGGGGTGTGCTGCTGGGTGTCTTCGGCAGTATGCTTCAGTGAGATAGCACTATAAATCGGCAAAAGTTCCGGCCTATCACAAGGAGACTTAACACGAACATACCGCAGCCTCCCAAAACACACATACGCACTCACCACACGCATTCATGTCGCACGCACGGGAGGCCGTCCTTAAATGACCTTAGCTGTTAATAGGACGTTAAACAAAATAAACCAAACCAAACCAAACGCTCAACGAAAGGCCAAAAGTGAGGCAGTGTCAAGTTTATTTGTGGTAAATTGCACCATAGTAGGAAATAATGCGTCTGTAAAATATCGCTGGTTTGACTGCAAATGCTGTTTAGATGCCAATTAGTATATCTGCACTTAGTTTGAAACGTATCCAAGAGATTCAATTAGAAGTCTCATTTGTTTTGATTTCGCGACGAATGACTAGACTAGTCCATTGTGCCTTCGATCCAGCAACATGTCTTGTTTATGAGAGTTCTTTTAGGCATTTATACATATTCATATTCAGATATTTTATTTGTCTTATTATAAATAAAGATTGCTTTAAAATCAAGCTAAAACGCAGAAAAGATTACTTATTGTTGTTTATGATACCAGAACTACAGCCATAATTGACCCCCGTATAACAGGCATGATCTCCTCGTCCATGATCCTCTCCAGCTTCCTTACAAACCTTGGCACACAAATTAGTTTTTTGGCATTTGGTAGAACACACCAGATAAATTGAAACTAAACAGTAAATTCCGTGCACATTTGGTGCAATTTATTTATAACGAGGTGATTAGATGACTTGTAGGGGACTCTAGAGCAAATTGGTGTTGCATGATATGAAGAATTTATAGCCTTTAGAAGAACTGAAAACTTTTAAAAACCAGCCTGTCACCCGGGCGTTGTCGAATTGACAATTAACGGTTCCGTTTAGGTTTTTCCATTTAACTGCTCGATTACACTGCGCAATTTAAGTGAATTTAGGTAAAAAGTGCCTGGATACTATAGACACACCCAATATAAAATATCAACTTTCCGTGATAGCGGTGAATACAATTATATCTATCATACCGGTCCCATTTAACGTCAACCAGCCATTCATTATTGATGTCAATGGCTCCTACCGAGTCACCTTCATTCGAAACCCTGCCTCTTTCGTACCTTTATCTCATCGATTCCGTCATTTATATCATGACCATTTAATCAGGTCATCATTTCATTTAGTAGGCTTTCGTCCCAAACTCTATCACACGCATTGCATTTTACCCGTGTACAATACCACTGTACTAATAAGTGATGCCCTAATTGCCTGGCCGTTCACAGCCATTCCTCCCTTATCGGGATTCCCCTCTCACTGATATGCACCTCACTCATCCATTACATCGCTAGTTTTTTTCTCATTAAGTCATCTTCCTTTTCACACCACTTACAGTTTTGTGGTTCCCTGGTTTCCTCTCAAACTTAGACAAGTCCGTTACCAAGTAAGCGAGATTGATCTAATATTTGATTTAATAATAGCTATATCACTGCCACTAATGACAACCGCTAGCTTTTAGACTGTAATGATTTATAAAGATGGTGCTCTGGTTTTAATTTTGGAAAATCAAAAATATATCATTAAAATGTAGATGGTATTGTCCGACAAGAACGACCTGGAGCGTTGACCTTTTCGTGGAATATTAAAAGTAAGCGATCTTATTTATGCATAGGTATGTCCACCTATTAATTGATGTTTCGACGAATCGAGTACATAGCACACGTGTACACGTTGTGGAATAACTGGGCCGCAAAATGATCTGTCCAATTCGAAATTGCGTATTGTATTTAAATTATTCACAAATTAACATACAAGCGATTTTGGGCGACCAGCAGCGAACAGTGGAAGGCCTTACACAATTATGCAATATAATTCATAGCTTATAATAGATCCTGGTTTCGCACGCTAAATGTGCTTTTACACACAGGAAAAAACATATGCTGTCGTCGATTAGTATATATTAAATAGCATTGGATGCTTAAGGTTATCAAACGGATTTATATATTTTGATTACCTAATTTGTAAAACCGTATGTTTTCAGTCGCTGGAGTATCTCGTTGAACGTTGTACGAGATATCAACGGTTTAGTCGAAGTTCAAATTGCCATAAGTATGACTTTAATTGAATGTAGCATTGAATATCAATGAATTAAAAAAAAAAGTAAAATATGCACCGACACATGTTTAACAACACGTAGAAATTTCTTAAAATCGAAAACAATACTCTACGGATTCGAACCCGTTATACTGTCACCAATGCTTTAGTAACGTACCAATTAGCCCACACGACTGATTCGTCGATGAGGACGGCCATGCAATCATTTAAAACTGTTGAATATCTACACGTATGCAAGCAATGCACATATTCCCCGATATGATTATTGCCTCGTCTGTAATCAATATGCTGATCTAAGATCAACATCACAGGTCACTCTGGACAGACTATAAGTGATTTAATATAATTACAATAAAAGCACCATTGGTATTATGTAGAGGACTTACATCAAATAAAATAGGATTTTTCTGAAATTTGTAACGGCGAGCTAGCCTAATAGCCATGAAACTGAAGCTCATTCAGGATATCAAGGTGCTCTTTTTACATGATTCGATGAAAAGTGGCAATAGACCACTACCAACGATTTTCCGAAATAAGTACCGGTGGCCTTGAACCAACAACCCCCATAATCATTTTTTTCCGGGATACTGCAATCTTTATAGTTGTGAAAAGTTTAGATAAATATACCCAAAGGAATGAAGCTGCTGACAAAGGATCTCTATAAAATATTAATGATGACCTTGACCAAACAGGTCGAACTCAAATGTGTAGGAGGTATTATGGTCCTTTGTAATTATGTGAAGATTGAGGTTTGATCATACTCCAACTAGGAAAAAAGCGGTCAGAGCGCTGAAAACTAGGTACGTACACTGACATACGTACCCCCTATCTTTCATCATTTTTTTTCTAATGTTACAGTACAATTTCATCTTTCAATATTTACACTTATTTCCACTGTTTGTAAAACCTCTTTCTTCAACCAGCCGTGGCATATTTATACAATACTGTGATTGACATTGATTCAATCAGTTTAATGACTGACTGCAAGAATGCTATTCCCACCGGTAGGGTTTGTTTTTTATTGTTTAACGTTATCAACAGCTACAGTCACTTAAGGGCGGCCTCCACTGTGTGCGAGATGAATGTACGTAGTGTATGTGTGTGTGTTTTGGGTTGCTGCGGTATAATCTTGTTTGTCTCCTTGTGATATCGCGAAACTAATATCGACTTTATAGTGCCAGCTCACTGAAGCATACTGCCAAAAACATCCAGCAAAACACCCCACCCAGTAGCATCATACTGACACGAGTAATTAAGTAACGTGAGTAAAGTTTGTTAAAAAATGTAATGGACTTGTGTTGTATACCCAATCTATTTATTTTCATGATATTTTGCAGTAGCATATTGGGGCTCGGAAGTTTTCCTTTTTCACTTGTAAATGTTACATATCAATAATTAGGCAGATGGCTTCAAATAAGAGAGCACTTTGTTGCCAAACCCCTGTATTTAATGTTTGTATATTGACCAATGTATTGTCAATATTTTTGGTAATAAAAAACTGTTAAACCAACAATTCAGTTAGAGTCGCTGGTAAGAAAGAAAACATAAAACTTGTATTCAACTTTATAAATGGCCTTACTGCTGCATTGTCGGCGATTTGCTGAAAAGGGAATTGACGTCCTACAAAAGGCAATATAGCGCGAGGACGGTGCCCCGAGACGGATAGTTGCAATTTATAAGATAACACTTGATCAAGATAACAGAGCACATAGTCCCTCTATAGTCCCATTATATTGAATGAAACTGTAGTCCCTCACATTTTACTAAATGAAACTAGTCCCTCATATTACACTGAATGAAACTGTAGTCCATCACATTATACTGAATGCAATTGTAGTCCCTCGCATTATACTAAACGAAACCGTAGTCCCTCATAACGTACTGAATGAAAATGTAGTCCCTTGCATACTGAATGAAACTGTAGTTCCTCATTATACTGAATGAAAATGTAGTCCCTTGCATACTGAATGAAACTGTAATTCCTTATTATACCGAATGAAAATGTAGTCCCTCGCATACTGAATGAAACTGTAGTTCCTCATTATACCGAATGAAAATGTAGTCCCTCACATACTGAATGAAACCGTAGTCCCTCATATTATATTGAATGAAACCGTAGTCCCTCATATTATATTGAATGAAACTGAAGTCCCTAACAACATACTGAATGAAACTTTAGCCACTCACTTTATACTGAATGAAACTAATCCCTCATATCATACTGAATAAAACTGTAGTCACTCACATTATACTAAATGAACCTGTCGCCCCTCATATTTTACCGAATGAAACTGTAGTCCCTCACATCATACTTAATGAATCTGTAGTCCCTCACATCATACTTAATGAATCTGTAGTCCCTCACATCATACTTAATGAATATGTAGTCCCTCACATCATACTGAATGAAACCGTATTCCCTCACATCATACTTAATTAAACTGTAGCCCTCACATCATACTGAATTAAACCGTAGTCCCTCATATTATATTGAATGAAACTGTATTCCCTCACATTAAACCAAATGAAACTCTAGAATGACTTGCTTATGATGTGCATTAAAAAACAACATGAAAAAATGTTTGATCATGAAAAATTGTTTGAAAATAAATATACCGTAATATGTATCGTGGCATGTTCTATCTCTTGTGATACAATTCAAAACATCAATACAGCCAACCTCAAAATAATAAAGTTTATCGTGAATCTCAAAATAACAATACATTGAATCGCAGGATACCTATACAATGAATCTCAAATTAATCATATAGTGAATCCCAAAATTAATAATACATTGAATATCAAATTAATAGTACAGCGAATCTCAAAATAACAAAACGTTGAATCAAAAATAATAATAAAATAGAGTGATCAATTCAACACTGGCGTCCTGGTATAATTGTTTATAAAAACTAATTAATGTGTATTGTGCAGTACTCCTGATATATCATGGTTTTACTGTATGGCTTACAATTAAAAAAGTTGATCAATTAATCTGACAGAAGTTTGATTTGATTTGGTGTTATTTGTTTAACGTCCTATCTAAGCTACGATCACGAACTATATCGTAGCCATATGAATATAAATGTAAATATAAACTTTATTATTTTACAATCATTGCAAACAAAATGAATTAGTTAAACCAATATTAATCACAGTAACTTTAATATACATGAATGGAAATATCGGCCTATATTAAAGCCATTTTACCATATTTCTCCTTTAACATTGTCTGCAGATTACAATAGATTTAACAAGGGTCAAACCCAATTTCACTATTTGTTATCAAGCTGAGTTAAGTTAAACGGTAGACTAACTTAATCATTAAATTTCAAACTACAAAGAATTAAATCATATTAAAATCAAACTTACCAAAGATGGAAACTTGGACTACTGTTAACATCAATGCGATGTCCATATCGTATTAAATCCTTGTGTACCACTCTAAGAGTTATTCGGTGTTGATATGTGGTATCGATGTACATACGGGCCTGCGCGCACCCTCCTCCAATGACGGGGCCCAGGGGAAACGTTAGGAAACCAGTAATATCCCGAGTATTGTATGCAGTCTACAACACTGTATAATCCACACTCGCTCGATATCACAGATGTTTTAAAAGCATATCAATTTAGAAAGTATTTCATCAATTTCAACGTGTGAGAACTTGGCACTCAGGAGGAAAACCGGAAGCGTTCTGGTCAAATATATATCAGTTGATATGTAACACACCTCCGCTGGATAGGTTTAACTGTCCTTTTCATCTCGGGTTTATCATGAAATGTTGTGTGGGGAGGAGTGTCATGAAAGCAGTCGTTCTATGTTAGTAAGCGATATCATCCATAAAACTAGTTTGATGATTGTTTTGTAAACTTTTCAGTACTTACATTGAAGGTGATCTGGTATAGACATATATGTCATGTCTGGAATGAAACTAAATACAACATAATGGGACTCAAATGAAAGAAAATGTATTAATTACGGTATTGTCAAGTACACCATGCCAGATACGACCAAAATACTGTGATGTTCTGGAGAAACTTTGTGTGGGAGCAAAATACACGATAATGTTACAAGGACGAGCACATCGTTTCACTTGGCGTTTTGCACTTTTCTGCTTTTCATCATTTATGTATTGTTTGTGTTCTCGCGATACCAACTTTTGTCTTGAGTCAATCGATTAATCATCCGATGAGAGTCTCTTCATCAATATCGTCAAACCATAGTTTAAAAGAAGCATTGAATGGTCTCCAGACACAATGACGAACACAGTGCACTTATAAATATAAACATTGATACTTTCTAATCGAAGCTTCAAGCTAGTCTACAATTCTCGCCTTACCCTAAATATCACGTCTCCAGAATTGTAGATATGTATTTAATTGCCCAATTTCACCGGAGATTATAATACTAGATTACATGCATCTGCCCTAGCTTGAAGTTATTTTTTTGTTCTTGTTTTTGTTAGCGGCGCATTAACATTATAAAGGTGATAAGGTTTTTGTAATATTTTAATTGATGCAACACTCTGACAGAAACTTATTTGCAAAAGGTAAAGTCGTGTTTTGTAAGGTAAATATTGACCCCCATTCGGTTTGCCGTTAAAGGAATTACGATATTTTTCTCGCACTAAGATTGCCAAATTTATTCTCATTACAGTCTGATATGATTTATTATATATCATTGCAAATACATTATACAAACTGATGAAATGATTTCTATTTATTACGTCTTAAGATATATTGAACTTTAATTAATGGTTTTGAATCTCCTTGAAATATATCCCAAATGAACCCCGTGAGAATGATACTCCCATGGTAGAATATATTTGCCAGCAGACACATCCTTTCACAGCGTGCAACTGTATGTAACCTTATAATCATGTCAGACACCACCGGTGAAATAGTCTCAAACAGGCAACATCTAAAATAAAATACTGTAAGCGTTGACGGATTGAAATGAGGGACCAAACGATAAAAAGAAATTGTACCAGACAACGATAGAAATACATGTATACAAACAAGTTCTAGTATTTAGCTTTTCTCACGACAGTTTATAGTTATCAATATGAAATTTTAAAATAATTTCTAGGTTTAATGTGATGTGAAAAAGTGTACATTGTATAACCAGGCATGCCCTGGCTTTTTTTCTTATTTCAACGTGTAAGTCCAGTTTGATTTTTTTTTGTTTTTTTTGTAAGTTTTAGTTGTTGAGTTCTTAATTTGTTGCTTTCGTTTATATACTAAATATCAGTTTTTCTGTGGTGTCTTTTCAATATTTAGGTTTAACAAGAACAATTTGTTATGACACTGTTTGGTTTGCTCTGATACTGTTTCCCGTACACTTGAAAAATACCACTTACCACACTAAAATGAATAGATGCATTGTGTAAACAAGGAAACCTTCCTTTTCATTTGGCTGCTGTACACAGCCGACTCCCCAACTAAGATAACATGCAGCGTGCATACACAAACTTTACACGTAGGTGAGGACTTTGCTTATCATGTTTTAAGCACTTGTGGTTGTCCACGTGGAGCTTCAAGATAAGCCCCTTAAGTGAAATTGTGGCTAAAATCCTGTCTAAAGGGTAGGCACATGGCCAAGTGGAGCGCACGAAACAATCCATAATGAAAGTTACCTTACGTGCACAAAAATACTGCAACGACTATTCAACCATATTCAAATATAAACCCTAATTTTGTTTAAAGCTATCGGTAATTATTTCAGGTTTTAAAACAATACACATGTAAATGGCATCAGCAAATATTTATTTACATGCAAGAATTTAACTAAAGCAATTCACATGTGTATACAAATATGTATGTAGGGTTGGCTAAGTCAATACACACGTGTCAAACATTGTTCTCTCACTATATGGTGGCGTACTGGAGGAGGGAATGTGTGTGTGTGTCAGTTTGTGATATCACCAGTGGTTCAAGGATATAATAATTATATCAGTGGACCGCTGGTTAAGACATTGGATGCGTACATTTACTTGCCATTAGCTAGAACAATTAAGCTATCTATCAATTATAATCCACTGATATATATATAACAAAATGTCTCGAAATGATTAATTGCCGTCAGTGAAGAAAAACTGCGTCAAGAATGTACATGTATATCAAATAAAGGGAGGCAACTCCACAACTCATAGATAGTGCTGTACCAAAATTTGAATGCATCAAACGAAAGGTTAGGTACTGTAAAATAGACATTAAAACATTCAATTTTTTTTCAGATATGACAATTTCTCAACAATTTGGCATTTCAATAAATATGTAAGTAGAATTGGTTATTCAGATAACAAGTTGTAAAAAAATGCATTCGGTTTTATTTACTGAATTCCAGAGTGAGATCAGTTGGAGGAAAAGCTATACTTTATTATTCTGATATAATGTTTTCTCGAGGAGCATGTACAAATCAAATAATATTAAACTAGCCAGCTATCACAGATCGTTTCACTCAACAATTGACTACAAACGCTCTGCTACAAAGTATATGCTATTACTAGGTATATTACCCAAATGTTAAAAGAAGAATATCCGAATAATACAAAGTATTTATAACATATTGTCTATGCTCATATTATGTGGTGATAATGTCTGCTTCTCCAGTCGATCAAATTTGGCTCGAGAATTATTATGATTCTATTTTGAAGTCACTGTTGTGCTGGATGCAGACATCAAAAACGGCTAACGCTGACAGGCTCAAAGGTGGTGAAATATTCCATTGCATATTGAAATAAGCGAAGTAAAACGTTTGTGTGATAAACTTAAAACAGAAGGTCCATGGGGTCTATATCGCTCACCTAGTTGGATTTGACCAAATGGTCATTTTCGACTAGTGAATAGCTTTATTTGTTGATGTCAAATTATGATATATATGGTTATAGCACAGGGATCTTAACTGCTTCAAAGATATAACCATGAAATAATTCTAGACTCCCTAGGGATGTGGAAAGACCCTCGGGATTATTTACACAACATGATTGTGTAAAGAAATCATGTCCCTTGAGGTGGGGAAAGTCACCTGTGCCTATTGTTACATGTCTTTTGATGCCCAGCCATGCTATATATAGTTTTGGTTACCGCTGTTTATATTATGGGTTTTTTTTGTGTGTGAAACTAGCAATTGATGAATGAAAATATATACGGTATCAAAATAATAAGGAGTGTGTATACATCTTGAACTTTATTTTGTTTAACGTCCTATTAACAACTAAGGTCATTTAAGGACGGCCTCCCGTGCGTGCGACATGCATGCGTGTGGCGAGTGCGTATGCGTGTTTCGGGAGGCTGCGGTGTGTTCGTGTTAAGTCTCCTTGTGATAGAACGGAACTTTTGCCGATTTATAGTGCTACCTCACTGAAGCATACTGCCGAAGACACCCAGCAGCACATCCAACCCGGTCACATTATACTGACAACAGGCAAACCAGTTGTCCAACTCCTTATATGCTGAGCGCACAGTTTTTGGTTTGGTTTATTTTGTTTAACGTCTTATTAACAGCTAATGCCAGTCAATATTACATGTATATGCATGTGTGCATACATGATTTTACGATTCTGTTATATTCGAGTTCCTCCTTTTGACTTTGTGGTTTGGATATATAATCCAAAATTCTCTTGTTCAAATTGTTGGAAGCAGAACAATTGCCGGGGCATAGTAATACTGCCATACACTTACATCATACAATTTCTTATCATTTTATTAAACAGAAAGTAGTTCTTGTAGGGCTGTGTATTTACCTGAAGCTTCAAAACTGAAATCAAATTATAAATATCGAATCAAAGCCAGTATTTTTTTTTTATATATAAAAGAGGGTCTATGGCGGCAAAGTCTACTGATTTCAAATCATCTGATTCCGATGAAGACCTACTAATAGACTATACTGCTTGTCCTATTTATCTCTAATCCAAATGTATTCGCTAAGAAAATACGACATGTGGAGGCTATTGGAATTTGTATTTTGATTTGCCCACATCTTTATATGTCACCGACAAAAATCTTCTGAACAAAAAGTGCTATCTATAATAAAATATGACATAAAAAGCCAATATTCCACTATATTACAACCGGATCTGTAAATACCATTGCCTAAACATTGACTGGATGACTGTTTCACTTTCCATATCACATAACCGTTGATTACTGAATCAAGCTATTTGTACTCTTTTAACAATACGTACAACATAAAATGCCTCCGAGCATTACGTGTTGACCACTGGGCACCAAAGGGAATCCAAAGCTTTAAACCCAAACCAACGACTTGTTGATCGAATTGGCCAACATAACTAATTTCGTCATGGTCCTGACATATCTTAAATTACAATAAATGAGTGCATACTAGCCAAGAGGATGACAAAAATCCTTGTAATCCTGTCTAACCTATAGAAAGTTCTATCTGAGGTGACGATCACAGCTTGAAGAAATTATAAACTGCTGGAAATCCATTTTTAACAACTAGAACTGATTTGCAATGTTTCTTTACTTTTAAAAATAGTATTTGTAGTCAAATATCTTATTAGATCGGAATCGCCTGTTTGCTATTCGTCCCTCTTGTTCTTGCACTTGAGCGTCTTGCCTCCCACCATCCTGTGATCCGTCATAACCAGATCCTTTACTGGCACTGTAGGCAACGATGATGAAAATAGACCCGGACAACATACTGAAAAACACAGTTCCACCTGACGCGTATACAGAGGCGGACATATAGGGTATGTAATTAAATGTCTGTCCAGAAACCGTGCCGATCTCATTCACGTTTCGGATGAAAAAGACGAGACTTGTTATAACAATAGTGCCTGGAAAATGAATTATCAATCATTAACCGAATTACACATAATACACTTGTCAGTCTTATTGCATTATAGTAGATGATATAGTTGTATGGGATCACATGACTAAACAACAAAAAAGAAAACATACAGAATACAATGCATTTACTGATAATGATAAGTTTAAAATATTTATTACGTTTATAAAGATTTCCATGTATTTCCAAGTATTTCACAGTTACATGTATTTGTAATTGGTCCTTATTTATATGTACATATCATGTAATTTGGCGTGACGAAAGACTTACATGTGATGTAACTCATCACAGAGAGAAGGACAGTCAAGCATACGTCTACATGGTTACCGCAGTGTTGATGGATTGCTACTCCCAGGGTTATAAGTGATGCCACCAAGCCGGATGTTGCAAACGCTTGTACAAGGTAGAATCCCACTGTCACAGAATAATCGGGTGTCATGTTTGTTCAATAGGTAGAAACAAAATGTCTAAGCAACAATATCATAACAGTATAAGGCGGTACTAAATATGATACCACTGTCAAAACATGCATGTTTTAGAAATATTCTATCATTATGACATTATTCTTTTAAGTGGATATTGAAGAGCCCATAATAAATCTGCGTCCATTGCAACACTTAATCTTCGATCTTTCCTCATTACAATGTATTTTTGTGTGCTTACTTTAGATGTCTCCTTGTACGATTTTGACTGTTGCGAGGACGAAAAAAACCCAACAAACCAACATTTCATTATAATAATGTCAGAATCAGTATATTTGTTACGTAACGTTCGGTCCTATTATCCTATGTTATTAACCCACCATCTGATTTATTATCCAACCATCATCAGATTGTGGACTATTCCAATCGCCCTGCGTCCCTCATTCGGTAAACATTTTTTTTTATCGCAAAGTATTCTAGGAATATTCCTCAAACATGTGTAGGTTCCCCTTTGACCCATTTAAATTGAATTTTTGACCAAAAAGGGAAACAAACAGATCAGTCTGACATTGAACCTATAAAGATAATTCAATGGTGGGCGCCAAGATCCCTCTGGGATCTCTTGTTATATTTTTGATTTGTTGGTTTTAATTCGATATATCTCTGTACAGTGGGTGTTAGATATATTTCTGTACCATGGTTGCTGCCCTGCAGGTAGGGCGTAAAAATTGTACCTGCTGCCACATTGCATGATCGTGACTAAATTTGGGACATTATCTTTTATCTTCTTCGCCCCTGTGAGGAAGGCTTTGGGTTCTGTCACCTGGCCAAGACATACCAGTCTTTAAAAATGGTAGCTGCTACCCCTGCTTAGCGCTCAGCATGTTTAGAGTGGGACGACTGGTTCCCCCGTTGTCAGTATAATATGACCGGGTGGGGTGTCCTGCTGGGTGTCTTCGGCGTTATGCTTCAGTGAGGTAGCACTATAAATTGGCAAAATGTCCGGCCGATCACAAGGAGACTTATCAAGAACATACCAAAGCTTCCCAAAACACGCATACGCACTCACCACATGCATTCATGTCGTACGCACGGTTTGGTTTGGTTTATTTTGTTTAACGTCCTATTAACAGCTAAGGTCATTTAAGGACGGCCTCCCGTGCGTGCGGTATGCACGTTTGTGGTTAGTGCGTATGTGTGTTTTGGGAGGCTGCGGTATGTTCGTGTTAAGTCTCCTTGTGATAGGCCGGAATTTGCCGATTTATAGTGCTACCTCACTGAAGCATACTGCCGAAGACATCCAGCAGCACACCCCACCCGGTCACATTATACTGACAACGGGCGAACCAGTCGTCCCACTTCGTGTATGCTGAGCGCTAAGCAGGAGCAGCAACTACCATTTTTAAAGACTTTGGTATGTCTCGGCCAGGGGACAGAACCCAAAGCCTTCCTCACGGGGGCGAACGCTCAACTAAAGGCCAAAAGTGAGGCATTGTCAAGGGAGACGTTAGGAAGAAGAAAGTTGTTAAGAAAGAAGAGAAAAGATAAGATCCCAAATTTAGTCGCCTCTTACGATCATGCAATGGGGGCAGCAGGTACAATTCTTACGCCCTACCTGCAAAGCAGTCGTACACACGGGAGGCCGTCCTTAAATGACCTTAGCTGTTAATAGGACGTTAAACAAAATAAACCAAACTAAACCAAAGTACCATGGTTGTCTTTTTTGGTTTAATTAGATATATTTAAGTGGGTGTCATGATAACCCCCGGTAGTGATGACCCTTCGCGGACACCATTATGATGTCGTATAACGCTGCCGGATGCAAGAAAGAAGGGAAGATGTAGTTCACCCTATAAACGGTGAAAAAATGTAAAATTGATATAATCACAGACGCAGAATTTTGTAGAGTAAATGATACTCCAGGTAGTAAGTGTTGATTTAAAGAGAAGGATCGTCGGAAAAAATGACCATTAACAGGCAATGTATGAAAATAAACTGAAAATGCTTTATACCAGCACGGCTCTCAATCTAAGCACACCTAATGTTCTACAGCAGTTAGGAAAGGGTTCGACTTGACGTTTTCCCTGTATAAATGTGGAAGGGGAAAAATTAACGGAGAGGAACATCACTGTCGGAGTGGAATAAGAAAATGTGTACCAAGCGACAAAAATCAGGAGTGAATGACACTATTTTATTTACCTAAAAAGAGTTTGAATAATTTCATTTTCTAAATTCAAAAATCTGTACAGTGGGTGTGATGTCATGCATTTGTGTGGCAAGCAGTATATCCACTGTAGATTATTTATAACGTAGCAACTATTACACGTTAGCGATAATTATTTTTGTTGCAAATCAGACCATCCTTCATTACTATTCACTGTGTTGTACTGATACATTGTACTTACTCATGTTAAATCGACCGTCCTTGAATACGTTCATACAGAGATAGTGACCATCTGTTAATCCCTCATTACATGTCTGCCATAGTCCAAAGTAGCCCTGGTACGATCCCTCAAACACATAAACCCAGAAAGGAGCGACGACAGCAGCGCACTGCAGTATGGTAAATACCACCACGAAAACAAGGGCGAGTACTGTACAACACGAATGTCGCTGGCACATGATGACTCCTGATGACAAAAACACCTTAAAATAGAAGATAATGGAGGATGGTCAAGTGCCTGTCTATACCATTACGTGCCATTGCTTTCAATATTTTTTGTGGTACATGTATTGACCAAATACTTTTAATGTTTATCGTGCAGTTTTTAGGTGATGTAAGCTAATGGTTCTGTAACTAATCTCGTGTCGGTGCAATGTTATATATTGAAACACAATTTTATATTACTTATTACATTGTACTGTTATATTGCACACAATGCTGCATTACAGTACACTAATATATTACAATACAATGCTATATTACAACACAATTTTATATTACATTAGAATTATATATTACAATAAAATTTGACTGTAAAATTAGCGGTCTCCTTTTTTCAGTAAATTAAAAGTGTAGTCTTAACATGTCATAAACATTACACATGAAACTTGTATTCGTATTTTGACATACATTTCAGTCGTTGAAACTGTAAAAAATGATGTATGCTCACAGCAGGGTTGTTTGAAAAAATAATCTCAAATTTTATAAAAAGTGATTTATACAAACCAGCATATTTCCTAGATATATAATGTTAATAGCAATTATAATTTGATAATAGTGTTTTTTGTAAGGTTACATACATAAAATGTGTAAAATACAAACTCGAAATCCAGTTGTTAATATTTAAGTGGGATATAAAACATCGGAAATATATATGAAATATCAACCTTTGTGTGCACAAATCAACTCGAAACAAACAAATATAATGTGCTAAGAGATACATGATTGTTAAAGGTCAGTCAACATATAGCGATTTCATTACATCAATCACATTCCTAAAAGAAACGTCAATATGGTCAAAATATCTACTCTCTAAAATAGGTTATGCACGTTACAAACGGACGTGGTAATATTTTTCACGAATATACCAGAAATGGTAGAGTCAATCCTGATGTGCCTAACAGAAAAGTGTCCATCGCATGCCACACAAGTCGGCTGATCTTCTCCCTTTAAAAGGTATGGATGTGTAACAAATATGTGACATAAATGTAAGGCGGGCGATAAAGACCTCCCCTAAATCGATTGCTTTGTAACAAGGACACCTAAAACATGTCTGATAATCATAATGCGTTAACGTTGAGTGAAATTTAGTTAAAATCTCTCATGAAATGAGGCAACTATAGTGCTGACAATATTTCTTCTGAGAATAGTAAACACAACCTCGACCTTAACCCAACAACTCCAACTTGCCCCGATATGCTATGGTCGTTTGTAATTGAGTGAAGCTTGCTGAAAATTCCTCCAGGTATAATGCCGCTAGAGTGCTAAAAAGGATTTTTGTTTTTAAATAGTAACACTTGAGAGTTCACCACAATCTTAGTCTTGATTAAGTTAATGTCTAAGATATAAATCGTGGTATGCTTTTGATCATTTAAACATTAAATACTTAATCAATTATGCCCTATACAATGGATAAATATACGTCTTACCTTACCTTGTATATCAAATGACGAAAAATTGTTCAACCTCAGAAATAAGTTTTAAATTCCAAACGAGTGTTTAAACCATTATACGTAGCTGAACGCTCTCAGGCCAGGTAAGAATAATTGCTTCTGAGCAGCTGATTCTATCTAACTCTAAAGACCAGCAAGTGCATACGTAAGAGAATGGTTGTAATCATGCATACACCAACAATAGAGAGCTGCTTTTGATCAGAGATAATACAAGTCATAACGTAACATCACTGAAGTTTTTATGGCGTAGTAATTCATGTTTTTGCTACAAACTTACTGTTCACGTGATCACTCGTACTAAATCCAAGACACAGTCACAAACTGAAACAAGTGAACAATAAAGAACTCTTGGTTCTTCGACGGATTATAACCGCACCTATCTATATGTCAATAAAATGAAAGCAATGGTGAAATTTCTATGGGTATGGTTTGTAAAAATGGCCTTTGAAAGCCATTGCGAAATCGATTTCTTTCAGTCTTAGTAAACGCATCGGAGGTATTTTACACCATTTGTATAAAGTAGTTCAAACTTCTTTACACCACAGCAGGTAAAAGGTTAACACTAGCGATATAATTGCATCAAGTTTATGTTACCTGTGTAAATACTACATTTGTTGATGACTGTAGGAATCATATATTATATATTTTTCATTAAGGTCAATATCAGTCCTTATGATATTTGATAGCTTTACGCTGCGTTTTTATACCAGCGTTTCAGTAATACATCAGATCACGTTTTGAAAATAAAGAAATGTAAAGTTAATTAGTACAAATTATCAAATATTTTGATATTTTTTTGCTATCATTTTCGATGTCGTTGTTGATATGATTGTGTAGATTTGACAGTACAGTATGCTTACTGGTCATTCAAGTTTTCGAAATAACATGCATTATGTACAACAATGCGGTTGTGTAATATACTAATATACTCAGCGGGATGGGTATGTTTACAAAATAATGCTGGGTTTAATATAGGGAGTGTTTCACAAACATTTCAGGATAACAGCAATACCGTCTCTATATATTGATATAAAATGTCCGTGACATAGCCATGTAGTGATAATGAATACTTTTTTTAATTTAGTAAATATTGAATAGTGTTATACATCATTTTGGCGTCATTGAATAGCTGAAACGCATCACATTAAAGGACATGTTTCTTTAAAATTTATTTTGATAGTTTAACGTCCTATCAACAGATATGTCATTTAAGTACGACCTGCAATGTTTCGATATACATGCATGCACTGTATCATGACAGTCCTTAGGCGCGATTCCCTTGGTATCTTATATTATGCACGGAGTTGTTTTCCTTTCCGTTTTATACAACGGCGGATGAACAGAAACACCAACGTTTTCGTGAAGTCGAAGTAGCAGAGATAGATACATAAGGTCCATAGGCCTTATCGCTCACCAGAGTTTTGATTTTTTTCAGTTAACTTGACCCTTTTGGCAAGCCCATACACCCCTTGTGGTCAGTAATAACCAAATGTAAATACCGTCAAGCTGTCATCCCCTGCTGATAATAATAACCGAGTTAGTCAAAAAGGGGCAAACGCGAGACCCCAGGGTCATGGAATTCACAATTTTGGTAAAGCACCTTAAGACCCTTCCATCTATTTAAAGTATTTTATTCTACCCAATTTGGGCCTTGAGAAGAAGTTTTTGAAATTTCAGTTAATTTGACCCTTTTAAGCCCTACCCCTAAAGTTCCTGGGGGCCCGCCAGTGTCAATATGAACATACTATTCAACAGGCATCCCAAACTGATAATTCTGACCATGTATATATTATTTCCAATGGCAAGTGGAACAAAAAATGGTCAAAAATGTGTGTTTACGTATATAAAATACAAAATTACCTCATCCCCACGGAATTGGTAACTGTTATTTGTTTAACGTTCTATCAACATCTAAGGTCATTTAAGGACGGCCTCCCGTGCGTGCGTTATGAATGCGCATGTGTGTTTTGGGAGACTGCGGTATGGTCGTGGTAAGTCTCCTTGTGATAGTCCGGAAATTGTTCAGATTGATAGTGCTACCTCACTGAATCATATTGCCGAAGACACCTAGCAGGACACTCATCTCGGTCTAATTCACACTGACGCACGGGCTTATTTCTCTTGTCGCCTTCCTCGGAGGTTGTTCTGCGGTGGCCAGAGTGAAAGGTATGTTTGGTTGACTTGGCTTCTTCGACGCTTAAACAACGTCCATATCACGAGAGTGATACGAACGACTAAGTTTTGATTCGCTGGCTGCAGCAACGGAAGCTGCCGACAGCGATGCTGATGTATCCATGGCTTTTTCCTAACGATCGTTGATGTAATACCAGACATGAGGTCCAGGTTCTCCTCCTTAGCGTCACCCCGAAATACCGATAGGAACGGATCTGTTTGCATATCTCTGGTGTCGGGTCCCAAGTTGAGGCCGCTGGCTTCTTATTAGCCTTTGAAAACGTCTTCTATCCATGGACGACATGTGCTGGTCAATTTATTCGTCTACGTAGGTTGCAGCGATTCTAACGGATACAAGTGTGGTGTATCTGCGCGCCAGCTGGTACTGTGTAGTGACCGCCTTGCGCTCCTCGACGGCTAGAAGCACTATTGACATATAAAATGCCGTAGGCTCCATTAGCATCCTCCTCTCGCGCACACGCCGAACACATTGCAGTCCAGTAAGGTCTGCTCTCTTCGTCGTAGATTGGCCACAGTCCGCTGCTCAGTTGTCTTGGGGCCTTTTAACGCCCTAGCTGATATAATTGTCTGGGGCACTCGTCCGAGACGGCCCTCCTTCCATGAACGTTTCTCTGTTGGACTGTTGGCACACAAAAAAGCGTTGCCCTTGGTTGAAACAATGTTCTAAACCAAAGGTACAGGAAACATGTCCTTTCTGGTCACAATGTTGAGTGTCCTATAGCCAATACACCATCTTACACTCCCGTCACGTTTGCGTACCAACACAGGAGACGACACTCACTCTGACAATGGAGTCGCGCCCCAGCATTGTCTCATATTACTTCTCTTCCTCTCCACTGAAACATATTGGCGTTCTACGGAATCACTGCTTAATAGGGTGCGCATCACCTGTATCAATGGTATGCATATTGTTCCCCTATGTTTTGCATCGAATTTTGGAGTTCTGGAACTTCCGAGTTGTCTTCGGAGATTTGACAGATACGGAATGTGGTATCAAACTACTATAATTCCTCTGGGATTATATGCTGTACCAACTCACTGATTTCTGAACTGGGTTACCTTCTTTTCAGAGAAGTTGATAAACGACATAGTTGGACTCTGCTTACCGTCGAAACAAACACAGTAGATACGCAAGCATTGTCTTCACTTGTTGCTGTATGAAGTAGTAATTTTCCTCCAGGGTTTGCCTTAGGACACCCTGTAATCAGAGAACTGATTTCGCCGGTAGAGTAATCTGACGAGCAGTTTTGATCCTATCTACACGGAGAGCATTAACCGAAGCCCCAAGGTCTTGTTCTGAAGGGTTTGGTTTGGTTTGGTTTATTTTGTTTAACGTCCTATTAACATCTAAGGTCATTTAAGGACGGCCTCCCGTGCGTGCGACATGTATGCGTGTGGTGAGTGCGTATGTGTGTTTTGGGAGGCTGCGGTATGTTCGTGTTAAGTCTCCTTGTGATAGGCCGGAACTTTTGCCGATTTAAAGTGCTTTCTCACTGAAGCATACTGCCGAAGACACCCAGCAGCACACCCCACCCGGTCACATTATACTGACAACGGGCCAACCAGTCGTCCCACTCAAAATATGCTGAGCGCTAAGCAGGAGTAGCAACTACCATTTTTAAAGACTCTGGTATGTCTCGGCTAGGGGACAGAACCCAAAACCTTCCTCACAGCGGCGAACGCTCAACTAAAGGCCAAAAGTGAGGCATTGTCAAGGGAGACATTAGGAAGAAGAAAGTTGTTAAGAAGAGAAAAGATAAGATCCCAAGTTTAGTCGCCTCTTACGATAACATGCAATGGGGGCAGCAGGTACAATTCTTACGCCCTACCTGCAGGGCAGGTTCTGAAGGGTAATGTATTGTCCTGGACTTGAATTGTATTCACATGCATAACAGCAGTAGCTTTGTACTGGGCCTTAAAGTCCAACCCAATCACCATATCAACCTCGATATGTGCACAATACAAATTTTCCTGAAATTATAGGAAATCGATCTCTAAAAGTAGCACTTCATCTTCTTCCTCGTTGCACCGTAATAGGTAAACTCCTCAGTTATTACAGGTTGATCCTGTAATGACCGATATGCATTGTTGGTAATCAGAGTACCTTCTGACGCAGTATCCATTATTACATCGATTTTCTTATCGTGGACCAGTACCGGTATCATCATCATAGATTGGGACTTATAGGAACCGTTTTATGTACGCCATCTTCAACTTGGATCTGGCCCTAGCCTTCTAGGCCTAGTCCGCCCTGTTTCAATGCTTGGAGGACACGTGTTTAGAACGTGACCTAGCAGCTCTATTGCCTTTCTTCTTTCGACAACGGTCATTGTTAGATAATGGCGATGGTAACCGTGACTTTGGCTGGCCGACAGGCCAGGGTTCCGGTTAATGAGTTTTCAGGTGACGTACCAACGATCATTTGTCCGCTTGTACGTTTTCCATCTGCTCGTTCAGGCTGTAAATCTGCTTGGAAACAGCACATGGCCAAACCTCTTTTTTTTTTTAGCTTTTGGAATAGGGCCATTGAAACCAATGTCATCATGCCGCTGTACTGCGACTCGGACTATGTGATCATTGAGTTTGACCATGAGGTTGTTACTGGGACGAACTGGGATGTCCTAAGGCTTGACCTTGATGTGCCATCTGTACTGGCAGAGGCGTCATGTGGACCGGTATTGGTCCATGACCTTGATGTGCCCTCGAGGTGGTATCTGCGGTGTACGGATACCCCGGTGGTGGTATGGTACATTCGTGATACGGTGAGTAAAGATTCATCTGGCCATAGAAGTATCCGTAGAAAAACATCGGCCGATATGCCATGGGGTACCCTTGTGGTGGCTGTATCATGTATGATGACGGTATTCCACCATTAACTGAATTAGACACCATTGTGAGTGAGGGTTTGGTTTGGTTTATTTTGTTTAACGTCCTATTAACAGTTAAGGACGGCCTCCCGTGCGTGCGACATGCATACGTGTCGTGAGTGCGTATGTGTGTTTTGTGAAGCTGCGGTATGTTTTTGTTAAGTCTCCTTGTGATAGGCCGGATCTTTTGCCGATTTAGAGTGCTACCTCACTGAAGCATACTGCCGAAGACACCCAGCAGCACACCCCACCCGGTCACATTATACTGACAACGGGCGAACCAGTCGTTCCACTCCAAATATGCTGAGCACTAAGCAGAAGTAGCAACTACCATTTTTAAAGACTCTGGTATGTCTCGGCCAGGGGACAGAACCCAAAGCCTTCCTCACAGGGGCGAACGCTCAACTAAAGGCCAGAAGTGAGGCATTGTCAAGTGAGACATTATGAAGAAGAAAGTTGTTAAGAAAGAAGAGAAAAGATAAGATCCCAAGTTTAGTCGCCTCTTACGATCATGCAATGGGGGCAGCAGGTACAATTCTTACGCCCTACCTGCAGGACAGGCGACATGCATGCGTGCGGCGAGTGCGTATGTGTGTTTTGGGAGGCTGTGGTATGTTCGTGTTAAGTCTCCTTGTGATAGGCCGGAACTTTTGCCGATTTTATAGTGCTGCTACCTCACTGAAGCATACTGCCGAAGACACCCAGCAGGACACCCCACCCGGTCACATTATACTGGGAAGGCCGTCCTTAAATGACCTGCAGGTAGGGCGTAAGGATTGTACCTGCTGCCTCCTGAGAAACACACTCGGCTGGGTTGACGAAAGCAATGAAGCTGGTATTTGTGATGAATGCTATCATGAAAGGCGTTTGTGCAAAATCTGGCTGTTCTGTTCATATTGTATGAAAGCGTGCCGTTTGCAAACAAAAAGTTTACCGTAGCTAGATTTGTGTAACAGGACAGAATGTGCAATTGCATTTTGCGTATGAATTAAAAGTAAATGCAAATATTTCATATTGTTGACTTTGTTTGGGGTAAGGATCCCTTTCCATTTGACAGTCTATACTAATTGTGCATGTTTTTAACTTCCTTTGTATAATCACTTCTGTTCTGGCACCAGAGCTAGAGACATTTGTGTATGCTCAAGATTTCAGAGAAGATCTGGTGAGTTTTTTAATGTTCAAGTAAGTATTGTGCAATGTACATGTGTAGTAGCGTGGGGTAGCAGCAAATGGGCACGGTCCGGATGATAGTGGACTAAAGTGTACTTCGCGTTGTGTTTACTGTTTGATCGTTCAATTGTCTGTGTCCATTTCTCACCCCTCCCACGCTACCGTGGTTCAATATCCATTCCGGCGGGATGCCACGGGAAATAATTTTAAAGTCTCAACATTTAATAAACTTCTTTAAAACTTAACATGTAACGAGATTATATATATACAAAAAGAGGTAAGTGCTATATCTGTTATACCATATTGGCTTTTAAAATCACTAAGGCAGTTGTGAGGTTTCTACTATACACAGTTACCGCCCTTTATACTCTAATGTTAAAGGCGCGTTCAACATATCCTTAGATAATTACTGTAGCATATACATCGAATATATTTACAATTTATACAAAATATACAGGGCTAACGTCTGGTACATTTTCCCTAACTTTATACAATGTCTTTATCTTGAGTCTGGTTTTAATTTCCTCCCTTCCCAACCCGCTAGGTTTGCGGAGTGACAAATCACCCTAACCTTTCATATCTTTAAACCTTCCCAACTTATATCTAACTTCCGGACTGATCTGGGCAGTTCCATTTGGATGCTTGCCCTTATATTATATTTTTCCTGAAATTAGTCTCTTCTCTGATTTACGATGTCATTAATATAATTCCTATTTTATATTATGAGCGGACTGTTAGCCTAATAAATCGGAGCTAACATTGTTACTTGGGCTAGTAAGGGCTAGCCCTACCCGGACAAGCCGGGGTGGGTAAATATTCTACCCCATATTATAGTGGTGAATGGAGAGGCAGGGCCTCTCCTAAGCACTCACCTGTTAGGCTGTTTTCAAGCCTCCAGACTAATTTGAACGTGCAATGCACGAGCTTTTATAAGTCCCGACAATGTGTCTGCGGATGCGATTAGCGGACTATGGACCAATCAGAATCTACCTTTCACACCTCGTTCCTCCTTCCGGTAAAATGGCTGACCCGGCAACATGCCTGGCCTATGTGTAGAACATCCATCTTCGATATGGCTAATTTAACGGCTGTGGCTCCTGAATACCGTCATGATTCAAGTTGGTTTCATCTCCGCTAACTAGCGAATACTCGATTAGGAGCTGACAACTCCCGGTAAGCATGCAATACGACTCTGTTTATCGTCAGACCTGTGACCCAGTTTCGCTAACTGTTACATACCTACCTCCCCCCCCCCCCCCCCCCCCCCCTAAGACATTGCTTAATCCCACTTAAGCATGTCTTATTCCTGTTAACAAAGGCACAAACACTAAATTTCTATTCAGTAACTTTTATATATTAACCATAAATTAGGCAAAGTAGCAAAAATATATGCGTAAACGACATTTATCTAACCCTAATAAAGTTAATTCGAAAAATGATAACGTTTGTATAACAGGTCCACTGAAAGCACTGTTTTATCACTTTGGGAAACTACCTAAAAAGAAAATCGTCACACATATTTGAATTGATCAAAATCAAATGTTGGAACGTTGTAGGGGACTCCTCACTCCCTGGAACACTTCAACCTCAGAGCTCCCCTAACAACATTTCCCCACACACAAATATCAATGGTCTCCTCCTTATTTTGTTGGAATTCAGGATCCCTCGGTGGCCAATAGATTGTTGTTATATCTTTCCTGGCGGCTTCTGCTTCGTCCCGTCTTCGGCACATCGCTGTCGTTGGTCCCTGCAGCGGACTGTCCTCTGCTCCTGAGAATGTCCCTTCTGGGGATGTCATGATGCTGCAGCTTGTATCTTCTACAAACGGTGAAGCTACCGGTGATGGCGACGCTTCGAAGACTGGTCGCCACCTTACCTCCGGCCTGGCCTTCTGTTGGGGACGTTTGTGAGGAGCTGGTGACGCCAGCCTAGGTAACTCTCGTATGAGCTCTGGTGGGGGCGTTGGGGACCTAGGCCCGCTCTTACCCGCATTTTCCTCCTGATCTCCCACGGTGTGGCAGCTTTTCCCGGGTTCCGGAAGAGTCTATTTAGGACCTTGGGCTTTCCCAGCCCGACGCTATCCAGTTTCCATTGGTTGTGGGTCCGGGCATGAGCCTTAGCTCTACCTACCCTAGCGAATTGCCGTCGGCAGAACGGACACTCATACAAGGTGACAGTTTGAAGATGGTACTTTTCCCAGTGCCCCCGAAATCCCATGAAGCTTGAAAAGGTAGCTTGCTCATCACAACCCTTTACCGTACAAGGTATCGGTGTCCATGGACCCCGAGACCCTAGAGTCTCCTTGTCTTCAAGGAACTCCTCTTCCTCTGACTCCTTCACCCTAATGTCCTCGAAATCCATAACTGCAAATAAGAATGGCCATTTTAGTCATTGTGACCTAACCAAGTTGTGCGACACGAATGCGCCCATTTGAAACCACGATTTTCTTTTTCATTATTAAATTTGTACTTAAATGCGCGATGAAGCATGTGACATCCTAATCCCCAGAGTTACGGAGACCAACGTTCCCGAGGCTTCACTACCCTCCCTGTCCTAGTCCTACCTGGAGTATCCGGTTCGATAACTGGCGAATTCCCGCCATTTGTGTAATCCAACGTATTCTGAGATATCGAGTCTAACTCTGTAGTCGACTCTATGCTCATCTCGTTCTTCCTCCCCCAGACTCAACTATCTCAGTCTCACTAACCCCCTGTTATATCTCCCCCCTATAGGGTTTAGGTGGTCTACATGTACATTTATCTCTTTTTCTGTTCTCCGTTTCTTTATGGTATAGGTTAAATCTGTGACTCTTTTGGTAACTAAGTATGGGCCCGTCCAACCCAACCCCAATTTTTGACCAGCTGCTGGTGGATACCATCGCCAGACCCATGAACCCACGTCAAACTCTTTTTTTCTTGTTCCTACGTCATAATACTGTTTCTGACGCTTTGCTGCAGCCCCCAAGTTCTGACTGGCTGTTTGGAAGGCTCCTTCCATTGCTTCTTGTAGCCATTCAACATAAGCTATGGGACACTGGTTCTCATATTCATCTTTTGGTAAACCTACCATCAGATCTACTGGAAGCGTGAGTTCTCTCCCCAACATCAGCATGCTTGGAGTACAACCAGTACTCTTATGTTCGGTGGTCCTGTACGCTAACATCAGATATGGGAGATGATCATCCCAGTCAGTTTTGTTTTCAGTAGCAAACGCAGTGAGCATCCTCTTCATGGTCCTATTGAATCTCTCTACTAGTCCATCCGACTGTGGGTGGTACGGAGTAGTTCTTGTTTTTGTTACCCCCAGCTTCAAACAAACGTTTTGGAAGAGCTCCGATTCAAACTCAGCTCCCTGATCTGAGTGAATGTATTGCGGACAGCCGAATCTACAGAATACTTCAGTTACCAGCTTATCAGCTACTGTTAAAGCTGTATGATCTTGAACAGCAAAAGCTTCCTTCCATTTGGTGAAATAATCTCCTACCACTATTATGTACGCATTCCCCTTTTTAGAGACGGGCAACCCTCCGAATATATCAACGGCAACAACCTGCAATGGACGTCCGGTTTTAATCTGCCCTAACGGAGATCTATTCCTTCCCGGTCCTGGTTTCCCTTGCTGACATAATTTGCAGTCGTAACACCATCGTGTGATATCCTGAGCCATACCTGGCCAGAAGAACTTTCCCTTTAAAGCAGCAATTGTTCCGTCCCGTCCGAAATGTCCAGCTGTTCTTTTGATGTGGAGCTCCTTAAAAATGCATTGCCTGATCTGAGTAGGCACCACAAGCCTTTTTGAATGTTCTCCTTCCTTAAGGTAAAGGACTCCATCTTCAATAACCAATGAATTCCACTTCCCGACCAACACCTTGGACTCCTCCGGCCAATCACTAATCTCTGCTCTACCAGGACGTTCTTGCGAATCTGGCAGTCTTTCCAGGATGGTTACAATACCTATATCTGTGTTCTGCATGTTCTCCAATTGCTCTCTGGCCCAGGTTTCTATCCAGTTGCTGACCCAATCCGGCTCAGTGTGTTTTTGGTTGGCGTCTTCCTCCACGAACACAGGACAAACTTCCCCTGATTTTTTTTCTACATTTGCGCAGTCTGGGCATTCTTCTCTCTTACATTTTCTCATGGGTAGTTTGGACATTGTATCAGCGTTTCGGTGTTGCGTACCTGGCCGGTACTCTATGGTGTAGTCAAACGTGTCTAGTATGCTTACCCACCGAGCGAGCATTCCCTCTGGCTCTTTGAAATTACGCAACCACACTAAGGAGGCATGGTCCGTTCGTATCAGAAATGGTCGACCTCTTAGATAGTACCTAAAAAGTTTTGCTGGGCGCTATTTAAAGCTTTGGCCGCGTATGCGATAACTTTTTCTTGTCCATCCTGTTCTTGGCACAGAACAGCCCCTATGCCTGTATTACACGCATCTGTGTCTAACGTGAATCTTCCTGTGGGAGTTGGAAAAGCTAGTAATAGGCGCGGACGTGAGCTTTAGCTTAAGCTCTTGGAAGGCAACTTCACAGTCTTCACTCCACTGAAACTTTGCGTCTTTCCTGAGAAGTCGGACTAATGGGTATGAGACACTAGCAAAATCTTTAATGAATCTCCTGTAAAAGCCGATCAGGCCAATAAAGCTTCGAATCTCCGCTGCATCTACCGGTCTCTTCCAGTTTTGAACGGCCTTGACCTTGTTTGGGTCACAGCTGATCCCTGCTTCGGACACTACGTGGCCTAAGTAAGTTATTCCTTCTGAAAGAGCGCCCACTTCTTGGGTTTCAGCTTTAAGTTGGCTTGTCGAAATCTCAAAAAGACCAGCCTCAAATTAGCTAGGGCTGTTTCAAAACTACCCCCGAATACAACTACATCGTCGAGATAACATAGACATCTCTTCCAATTAAGCCCTTTTAAAACTGTTTCCATCAACCTTTCAAACGTTGCTGCGGCATTGGAGAGACCGAACGGCATGTGATCTCATAGAGTCCCATGTGCGTGACGAATGCAGTCTTCGATTTGTCTGTTTCATCCATTTGGATCTGCCAATATCTACAAGCCATGTCGAGCGTACTAAACCATTTCGCTCCAGACAGCGTTTCTATAGTGTCCTCGATTCTGGGAAGAGGTTAGGCGTCTTTTTCTGGTCACACTATTGATACCCCGGAAATCCACACAGAAGCGGCATGTTCCATCCTTTTTCGTCACCAGACACACCGGCGCTGACCATGGGCTATTGCTTGGTCGAATAACCCCACTCTTGAGCATTTTTTCAGTTTCCTTCTCAATAACTTCACGTATTACCTGTGGCACTCGTCTGGGTGGTAACTTCTTTGGTTTTGCGTTCCCTGTGTCTATGGTGTGAAACGTCCAGTCAGTTTGCCCCAACTTGCCGTCAGATCCCACAAAGATATCTTGGAACTCTGGTACTAGGTCTGTCAGCTGTTGTCCCTGTTCCTCTGTCAGGTTTGGCAGGGCTTCATCTACTAATGGTCTTAGATGTTCGGGCAGACTATTCTGCCCTCTTTCCTCCCCCATTATTTCATGAAGCTCCTGGATTGCCTCCACAGTTCCCATGACGGTACCTTCCTGTATCCTCATTGCGTCTCTTCCTGCATTGATTAAAGAGATTACCAACCGTCCTATCGTATTATCTACTAAGCTATGAGCCAGTAGTAAACCACGCTCTCTACTATATTTCCCTTGAGTAAGAAACCCCGTGCTATCCCCAACGTCACCCTCCAGTCGTCCCTCAACCATAACTTCCTCCCCTGGTTAAACAACTGTCCTACACTTGTTTCTGACTACGGCGCATGTGGCGGAGCCCTTCGGTGGTTTTGTCAACTCCAATCTTTTCCTTCCGACCTGAATGATTTTCCTCCCCACATCGAGAATACACCCATATTTTTCAGGAAAATCTGTACCCAGAATACCCCATAAACCTTCAATGCCTGCCACTATGAATGTTTGTTTGAACGACACTGAATCTATTTCAAACTCTACGTCTACCTCCCCCGCCAAACTTAACGGTTTCCCTGACGCTGCCAACAACATAAGTCTTGTTTCTCGCAAATCTAACTGCAAATATGAAAGCCTTTGAAAAAGCTGTAAGGAAATGATCGATACCGAAGACCCGAATCTACCAGAAGGTTGTAACCCGCCCCGTCTATATTAGCTTTGGTGTATAGACATGATAAAGTGACGCTATCTAATCGAGCGACAGGAGTACTTGTTTCCATCCTATATGACTCTTGTTTAGGGTTAATCCTTAACTGTTGTGACATGCGGATTGTCCCTACCCCCTTATCATTATTCACAGTTCGGGTGGCCTCCCCATCAGAGTATTGGGTCCTAGCTGTTTCCGCTATGCCCTTTCTCTCATCACTAGATATAGCCCCCTCACCTTCAGTGTTAGGCCGAACAGATCCCTGTTTGAGGAAATCCGAACTGACGGCTGAACTCTTGGCCCCGACTTCAGCCCTTACTGGTTTAAATGTTGCCTATAACCGATATCCCTAGGACTACCTCCTTTTGCAGACTTGTCCTTCTGGTTTTGTGTCAGTGCCTCCGGACATCGTGGCTTTATATGTCCTGTTTGCCCACAGTAGAAACATCTTTTCTCAGCCATACACCGGACTTTCCAGACTCGCTGTCTTCCAGGTCCCAGACACCAGTTTTTTAGCTGATCATTATTGCCCTTATATTCCATAATCGGTGCTGCCTTGATAGCGCACACCTCTTCATTCCTAGGCTTGTGAATCTTTTTGTCGTGACCACCGATGGCTTCGTATTCCGTAGCCAATGCGATGGCTCTGTCCAAAGTGCTAGGCTTGTTCAATATGACATGCCTTTTCAATTCTAAACTATTAAGGCCATCCACATATTGGTCGATTACCTGTGTTTCCAAAGAAATGAATGGTATGCTCGGGTAAGCTTTCTGCGCTAATCGTCGCATTGCGTAACCAAAATCGGAGGTTGATTCCCCTGCCTCACGATGCCTGTTACGGTACTGGCACCTATGGGCTACCTCTAATTCCCTTGGACTGAAACGCTGCTCTAGCACTGTTTTGAGCGTGCTGTAGTCTCCTATCTGTGCCACGGTAAGCGTACCTAATAGAACTTGAGCTGGTCCTCTTAAACTCATTGCCAACTGAGCTGCTTTTTCACTATCATTCCATCTGTTCCAGCCAGCTACCTGTTCAAAGTGTACTAGAAAAGAGTTCCATTCTACCCCTTTGCCATCGAACTTATCTGGTTCCTTTTCTTTACGTTGGACCTCACACCTAAGTCTGTTTGGTGCTTTATTATGCCTGGCCCTTAATGCTCCTGTATCTCCCTGACCATACTGCCTATCATCGTAGTACCTTTGGGTATATCTGTCATCAAAGTCCTCATGACCCCTACTGGTCTGGTTGAAACCGCCCATGTGTGGAGTACTTCGCACTGCAGAATCATCTGCAAACCGGGACGCAACGGGTATGTTCCTATCTCCTTCCTGACATCCAGTTTCGTGAACGTTCCATATCCAGTCAGTTTCGTCGCTGTCTGTGTAATATGGACCGTCATTTCTCAAATCCTGATATCTCCCGTCTGCTTGACAAACCCTATTACGCCATTCTCCGTCTGCAGCAAATCTACAACATTCTGTTTTACTGATAGGGGTAGGCAACCTTAAATTAGCATCTCGCCCCAGATTCCCCTTCCGATTCCTGTCATAATTCCATTCCCTATCGAGCCCCTCATCTGTACGATACCTTCTCATAAATCTACCTACATTTCCGGTACCCTCATAACATAAACCCGTCTCCCCTCTGATACCTATGGAGCGATTGAAGGAGGGACGGCTGTCGCCTTCTCTATATTCCCAATATAGCGGTAACTGATAATCCGAATTGCCATCATCCCAACCTTCCCTTCCACTCGTCTGGCATTCTACGTCTTTTTCATTCTCCTTTCTCTCTATGTCCCGTACCCCCCTTCCCTGTGTGCACAAATGTGGCTTCAGTCAGACGTACAGGACCCGCATCCACCCCCTAACCGGTGATGCATACCTCCTACCCATCCCATACAAGTATCTCTCTCTGACGGATCCTCCGCATTGCCTCCGGACCTCCTTGTACCGCGGACTGGAGTCCCCATTGAGTGCAAGCTCCTCTCATCAAAGCGTTCAGAACAAAAATCCTCTCTTATCTCCGGTCTCGTATTTCTAACCCTATCATCGTCCCATTCCTGTTCTACCAAATGTTTACCGAATCCGGGCGACTCTGGGATGACTGTAGGGTTGTCATTCCCTATGATACTCAGATTACCTAGCCCACTATCCTGTAAGCTCTGTGTTTCTGTTATTCTACATTCTACCGTAGAGGTTCTCCACGCCCCATACGGTGCTCCCAATATCATAATATTCCTCAGGTTATCCTCCCCATCTCCTAACTCAGAGTCAGATAGGAATGTCACATGCTTTTGATGGGGTACATTTTTCCCCTCTACGTTTATAATCAAACTTTCAGGATTATCCATTTTGACTGAAAACCAGTCATATGTTTTATCAAACTCACCGAAAATCCTGGAGATGCTAGGCAAAGCCTCTTTTCCCAAGTTGGCAATGTTTTAGATGTCTACACAACCGGATCCTGGTCACGGCACCAAAATGTAGTAGCAGAGGTGCCAACAATGATCAATTGAAAAGAGGAAGGTTTTCGAGCGGAGCGAGAAAAAAAAAAAATTTCAGGGGGTGTGGGGGCCGACGAGGCCCCCAGACGCTGACGGGTTTCAAGTGTCCGGAAATGCATTCTGGGCATAAGCAGCACACAATTCAGATAATTTGGTTTGGGAAAATAACTCAAATATATGTTTAAAAAAATAAGAAATGTTAATTTTATTTAGTTTTACCTTGATATAGTCTGTCTGTGATTTCAGTGCTTCGTATGTATGATGTCATTTTCCCCACCGTGTGCAATCCTAAAATCACGTTTGCAAGTAACACATCTTGCAGTATATTCATCCCGATCGGATTGAACAATAAAAGGAAAACGCTCCTTGTATTCAGATTTAAATCTCTGGTTCCATTGCGACTTAACTTTTTTCTTTGGTGTTACTGATTTTACGGTTTCGTCTTCAGCTGTCAGACTACGTTTTTCCGCCATTTTGATAAACTTGGGAAGACCATTCATGATCGTTCATATGCTTGAAAATGATGTATAAATAATACTAATGGTGACAAACGCACAGGAGATCGAGAGCGCGGATTCTAACAGATCTAGTGGAAACGGACATCAGAATTCCGGATTTAGGAAACATTTCGATTTTTTTTTATAAAATCGTACAAAAGTCATGAAAAAGCGGAAGGCGTATTTTATACCTAAAAATCGTAAGGATTACGCCAAAAGAGGAAGGGTTGGCACCTCTGTAGTAGCGTGGGGTAGCAGCAAATGGGCACGGTCCCGATGATAGTGGACTAAAGTGTACTTCGCTTTGTGTTTACTGTTTGATCGTTCAATTGTCTGTGTCCATTTCTCACCCCTCCCACGCTACCGTGGTTCAATATCCATTCCGGCGGGATACCACGGGAAATAATTCTAAAGTCTCAAGTAAGTTTCAACATTTCATAAACTTCTTTAAAACTTAACATGTAACGAGATTATATATATACAAAAAGAGGTAAGTGCTATATCTGTTATACCATATTGGCTTTTAAAATCACTAAGAAGGCAGTTGTGAGGTTTCTACTATACACAGTTACCGCCCTTTATACTCTAATGTTAAAGGCGCGTTCAACATATCCTTAGATAATTACTGTAGCATATACATCGAATATATTTACAATTTATACAAAATATACAGGGCTAACGTCTGGTACATTTTTCCTAACTTTATACAATGTCTATATCTTGAGTCAGGTTTTAATTTCCTCCCTTCCAAACCCGCTAGGTTTGCGGAGTGACAAATCACCCTAACCTCTCATAACATATATCTAACTTCCGGTCTGATCTGGGCAGTTCCATTTGGATGCTTGCCCTTATATTATATTTTTCCTGAAATTAGTCTCTTCTCTGATTTACGATGTCATTCCTATAAATGAATATAATTCCTATTTTATATTATGAGCAGACTGTTAGCCTAATAAATCGGAGCTAACATTGTTACTTGGGCTAGTAAGGGCTAGCCCTACCCGGACAAGCCGGGGTGGGTAAATATTCTACCCCATATTATAGTGGTGAATGGAGAGGCAGGGCCTCTCCTAAGCACTCGCCTGTTAGGCTGTTTTCAAGCCTCCAGACTGATTTGAACGTGCAATGCACGAGCTTTTATAAGTCCCGCCAATGTGTCTGCGGATGCGATTAGCGGACTATGGACCAATCAGAATCTACCTTTCACACCTCGTTCCTCCTTCCGTTAAAATGGCTGACCCGGCAACATGCCTGGCCTATGTGTAGAACATCCATCTTCGATATGGCTAATTTAACGGCTGTGGCTCCTGAATACCGTCATGATTCAAGTTGGTTTCATCTTCGCTAACTAGCGAATACTCGATTAGGAGCTGACAACTCCCGGTAAGCATGCAATACGACTCTGTTTATCGTCAGACATGTGACCCAGTTTCGCTAACTGTTACACATGTAATAACAGAGCTTTTTCCTACAGTAGAATTTGAGCCAGAATAACGGCACCATTTCCCTCCAAAAACTAGCTTAAATTCCCAATTTGCTGGTTACAAATTCTCAATACATTATATATGTCATTGTCGATTTTTTTATTCCCCGCGAAACGCGTTTGCGGGGGGATATTAAATTGGACCTTCCATTTTAGGCATTTTTTCTGTCACCATGGAAACTTAATCAAAAATACCATATAACTGTTTCCTTATGTTTCCGGGCTATAACTCAAAAACCGTTCGACGCAGCTCCTTGAAAATTTCTGAATATATCAGACTAGTTGTGCCTTTTGCTATTGCGGACCTTCCATTTTCGGTATTTTTTCTGTCACCATGGAGACTTAATCAAAAATACCAAATTACTGTTTCCTTAATAACTCTTACTTTGAGTTTGATATATAAATGTATTTGGGTTTTCATACCAACTGCGGGGCGCGGGGGGTAATGCCAAGCTTTGCGGCTCCTTGTTTAAGTTGTCATCTTGTCAAGGGTACACTACAGGCACGTAAAAACGAATGTAAAAACATCAGTTAAAAATCATTTAATAATTGTCTGAAAACACAATTTTATCACCAGCCGACTGCTAATGTCAGGAAACCTGTAATTTGATTGGCTGATGACGTCTCACAGATCTAGTTTATTTCCTGACCTGGATAATGTTTCTCTTTAGTTAATTACAGATGGAAAATAATCACTCAGCAATATCGGATGAATTGAAAATTAAGTAGAATTTAATTATAAAATAATTCAAGACTTGAGGAGGGGAAAACCATCTGAAACTATGTGTCCACTCTCTACTGTTAAATTGCATGCCCCTATATAAAACAATCGCCATCATAGAACACTAGGAAGATACACTGGGTGATTACAAGGGATTCCAACCCAACCTATACCTTATCACACATGGGATTTGAATTTTTTTTTTCTGATTTGGTTTAGGCCTAACACTCAACAAATTAACATCATAGTCCTTCATCCATCCAGGTGTCACTCTCTGGCGACCACCTCTACGGATACCAGGTTGCTTCTAGAGCACTGCGTTTTCTTTCTCTACTGGATTGGGATTGCCAACTTCAGTCTTTCTTGGTGCTCTATGCTTGTCTAGGAAGTTAGCGTACGCTCCCTTGTAAGGTTTTAATTGATCATGGTTAAACACTCTAGGCTTTGACTATAGTTTCTCCTGGACTGAGTAAACAAGATCTGAAATCTTCTCAACTAACTACAACAAAGGGGCCCTTCCACTTTTGTTGTAGTTTAGGCGATAAGCCTCTTGTCCTTTTGGTGTCTTTAACCCAGATAGCATCCCTCTGTTATATTTAAAAAAAATTTTTATTTGATTTGCACGATGATCGTAAAGTTTCTTTTGACGGTTGCTTGCCTCGATCATGTGTTCTCTAGCATCTTCATGAATATCCCATAATCGCTCTCTAAGAGATTCTACATATTCTGGCATTGTTTGTGGTTCATCTTCTACATTTCGGCGTTTTCCATACAACAGATATATTGGGAGGTCAATTTCCCGACCTAGCACCATCATACTTGGGAGAGTATTTAGTTCTCTCATTTATGGAAGACACATATTCCATCATTGCAAATGGCAGGTGTATATCCCAGTCTCTTTGGTCAATGGAAACATATTTGCTGAGTCCATCTTCAACTGTGCGATTGAACCTCTCCACCAAGCCATCACTCTGGAGGTGATAAGGTGTTGTCCTGGTCTTATCAATATTCAGTACCTTTCAAATACAATGAACGAGTTGTCTCCCTTGGTCTGTGTGAATTTGTCTAGATACCCCAAATCGACACACAAACTGCGTAACAAATAGATATGCTACAGTGCAAGATTCCTAGTCAGGCATGGCAAAGCATTCAGTCCATCTAGTAAAGTAATCAGTTATTACTAAAATATATTTGTTCCCTTGTTTGCACTCGGGGAGTGGCCCAATATTTGGTTTGGTTTGGTTTATTTTGTTTAACGTCCTATTAACAGCTAAGGTCATTTAAGGACGGCCTCCCGTGCCTGGGACATGTATGAGTGTTTTGGGAGGCTGCGGTATGTTCGTGTTAAGTCTCCTTGTGATAGGCCGGGACTTTTGCCGATTTATAGTGCTATCTCGCTGAAGCATACTGCCGAAGACACCCAGGAGCACACCCCACCCGGTCACATTATACTGACAACGGGCGAACCAGTCGTCACACTCCAAATATGCTGAGCGCTAAGCAGGAGTATCAACTACAATAACAGGGTCAACAGACATGACCTGGCGACGTCACAATCCCCTCGCTCGTCGTCGAGCTGACTGGTAACAAGATGCATATAAATACGTTGCTTTTTACGATGCCTAGTTTAAACGAGTCCCTGAAATCCTCTCCTACTAGAGGTACCATTGACATCAATCCCACAAATTTTTACTTTGATATTTAGTCCCCGTCAGATGCAGGTTTAGTTTTAGCTTTAACATAATTGTCAGACCCTTTTTGTCAAATGACCAGAATATGGTCTGTTATTTCAGCCATATTCAGTTTCCTACCTTCTTGTTTCTCCTCGTGAGTTTTCTTGGCTTTACAGTTCACTGTAATGTGTCCAACTTCATTGCAAATGAAACAGGTCCTGTTTTCCATCTTTGCAACTTTTTTTTCTTTAGATTGTATGAAAGCAACTCTCTCAGCTATATCCTGTAATATGTCGTCATCATCAGTACATCCTTTTTGACTTCGTACTTCAGTTGCCCTGCAGGTAGGGCGTAAGAATTGTACCTGTTGACCCCATTGCATGATCGTAGGAGGCGACTAAATTTGGGATATTATCTTTTCTCTTCTTTCTGAACAACTTTTTCTTCCCAATATCTCCCTTGATAATGCCTCCCGTTTGGCCTTTAGTTGAGCGTTCGCCGCTGTGAGAAAGGCTTTGGGTAGCAGAGACATACCAGAGTCTTTAAAAATAGTAGTTGCTACTTCAGCTTAGCGCTCAGCATATGGGGATTGGGACGACTGGTTCGCCCGTTGTCAGTATAATGTGACCGGGTCCTATCACAAGGAGACTTAACACGAACATACCGAAGCCTCCCAAAACACACATACGCACTCACTACACGCATGCATGTCGCACGCACGGGAGGCCGTCCTTAAATTACCTTAGCTGTCAATAGGACGTTAAACAAAACAAGAGGCCCAGGGGCCTTAACGGTCATCTGACTCTAAATTAAAACCCTTATATTGTAGTATGCATTCTCTGTAGCAAGTATATAGTGGCACTGTTGGCCATGGTGGCCATCTTGGATTTCTGACCGACCCAATAAATAATAACACTTGGTCTGGACCATCTAAGGATAATTTCTGGTAAGTTAGAGCTGAATCCCACGGTGTGGAATTTGAGAAGTTTGAAATAGGTGTTGTTCAGGAAAACCATGATTGCGCAATCATGTTACAAAATGGCCGCCATTGCTGCCATGCCAAAGTTTTTACGAGGCCAAAAAAATAACAACACTTTGTTTGCCCTCCTTCCTTAACATCCTCACCAATTTCGAGCTCAATGGCACCAGTGGAACTGAAGAAGTTTAAAATGTGTTTTTTAAGATGGCGGATATGGCGGCCACCTTGCATTTCAGACCAATCTAAAAATAACAACACTTGGTCAGGATTATCTCAGGAACATTTCAGGCAAGTTTCAGCCCAACAGCACTGGTGGAACTTGAGAAAAAGTTTAAAATGTGTTTTTGAAGATAGTGGTTATGGTGGCCATCTTGGATTTCGGACCGACCCGAAAAATAACAACACTTGGTCGGGATCAAATCAGGATCATTTCAGGCAATTTTTAGCTCTATAGCACTGGTGGAACTTGGGAAGAAGTTTAAAATGTGTTTTTCAGGATGGCGGCCATCTTGGATTTCGAATCGGCCCGAAAAATAACAACACTTGGTGGGAATCATCTCAGGATCATTTCTGGCAAGTATCAGCCAAACAGCACTGGTGGAACTTGAGAAGAAGTTTAAAATGTGTTTTTCAAGATGGCGGCTATGGCTGCCATCTTGGATTTCGGACCGACCCGAAAAATAACAACACTTGGTCGGGATCATATCAGGATCATATCAGGATCATTTCAGGCAAGTTTCAGCTCAATAGCACTGGTGGAACTTGAGAAGAAGTTTAAAATGTGTTTTTCAAGATGGCGGCTATGGTGGCCATCTTGGATTTCGGACTGACCTAAAAAATAACAACACTTGGTCATGATCATATCAGGATCATTTCAGGCAAGTTTCAGCTCAATAGCACTGGTGGAACTTGAGAAGAGGTTTAAAATGTGTTTTTCAAGATGGCGGCTATGGCGGCCATCTTAATTTCGGACCGACCCGAAAAATAACAACACTTGGTGGGGATAATCTCAGGATCATTTCTGGCAAGTTTCAGCGCAACAGCACTGGTGGAACTTGAGAAGAAGTTTAAAATGTGTTTTCAAAATGGCGGCTATGGCGGCCATCTTGGATTTCGGACTGACCCGAAAAATAACAACACTTGGTCAGGACCATCACAGGATCATTTCAGGCAAGTTTCAGCTTAATCCCACTGGTGGAACTTGAGAAGAAGATTGAAATGTGAAAAGTTTACGCACGGCGCACGACGACGGACGAAGCATGATGACTATAGGTCATCCTGACCCTTCGGGTCAGATGACCTAATAAACCAAACCAAACCAAACCGTTACACTACCACCGACTTTCAAGCTTGACGTCCTCGTCATCAGGTAAGTTTTGTGACAATTAACAATTGAACAGACCAGACATTATCGTGTCCGAAGACCTTACAGATTCACCATATCTAAATAGATGTATATATTATGCAGTACATGTACGTATTTAAGCTTTTATAATCTACTGCAGCTTCTTAAGAGTGTAATATTGAGATTTTTTTCTGTCTCAATATCAAGCCCTATAATAACTCACTTTCAGTCTTTCACACATTTCCATTCACTGCCCTGCAGGTAGGGCGGGATCTTATCTTTTCTCTTCTTTCTTATCAGCTTTCTTCTTCCTAATGTCTCCCTTGACAATGCCTCACTTTTGGCCTTTAGTTGAGCGTTCGCCTCTGTGAGGAAGGCTTTGGGTTCTGTCCCCTAGCCGAGACATACAGTCTTTAAAAATGGTAGTTGCTACTCCTGCTTAGCGCTCAGCATATTTGGAGTGGGACGACTGGTTCTCCCGTTGTCAGTATAATGTGACCGGATGGGATGTGATGCTGGGTGTCTTCGGCAGTATGCTTCAGTGAGGTAGCAGCACTAAAAATCGGCAAAAGTTCCGGCCTATCACAAGGAGACTTAACACGAACATACCGCAGCCTCCCAAAACACGCATACGCACTCACCACACACATGCATGTCGCACGCACGAGAGACCGTCCTTAAATGACCTAAGCTGTTCATAGGACGTTAAACAAAAAAAAACAAAATAAATAAACCATTTCCATTCATAGTACATTATTTATACAGCAAATACACATTTTTATTCATTTCATTTCAACAAATTTTATTGACAAAAATGATGGAATATAGTCAATTGGATTGAATAACAGGCGATGCCTATGTAAATTCTCTCCATAATGTAGGTGACAGGATAAATGGACAATGTAATTATATGAAATTTAAAGATATCAATTATATACGTTAATTATTTTATATTTACCGGTATATTTGAAATGAAAAATTACAAGGAAAAAAAAAAGAAAGAACATAACATATATACATTATTATATGAATAAAGGGAGGCAACTCAGTGTTTAATTAAAAGGAATAACATAAATATTCATCCACACTTCACACACATCCAGGACACATGAAGATAATGATATTCATATTTCATATATACATAAATATACAAGGAAGTTTATTATGTACTATAAGCCATAAAGTAAACACTGACCCAAAAGTCCATGTGCTTTTATGCACAGGGTAGTGTTGCCAATAGCTGGTACCAATATATAAATATGATAGCTTGCATATATGTATTTACACTGTGAGATCAAGACAAGACAGACTGGTAAACAAAACAAACACAGAAAACAAAGACAGACAAAAGACATCTAGACAAAACCAAACATGCTCAGCCAGAGACATTCAATGTCTTAGTCATATAAGAAACAGGGAGAACAGGTGCAAAATGCAAAAGGTACACTAATTATTACATGAAGAATAGGACTTTAAAAGCTATAAGTCAAGACTATATTGATGTAGTTAGATCATGTAAAGATTAAAACGCCTGGATTTACCAATAAATAAATATATATCTTTAAGTATCTGCTTGTTTATAACTCCATCACAATCAGGACAACCTCTGAGAAAGATATTTACATCAGTATGATTATGATTTACATAAGTATTGACAGAATTTAAAAGTGTACGTCTAAGATCGATATATTTTGGACACTCAAGAAAATAATGATGAACTGATTCATATTCAAAGGAACAAGTACAATAAGGGTTGTTAGTTAAGTGGTCGTTAAACAGATCAAAATTTAAATTACTGCAAAAATTTCTAAGTTGGCATAAGATAATTTTTGCTCTTCTATCACCATCAGACTTAAAAATTAAAGCTGATTCACTATCAGTAACAGTATTGTTGTTTAGTTTGTGTTTGAAGGTTGTAATAGAGTTAAATAGATCATTTTCAGTGTTTGCAGTGCGACACATTAGAGGAAAGAAACTGTCAAAATAGTTGTTAGTCCTGCAGATTGGTGGATTAAAGAGCCTTGTTTGTCAGAGATTGTGAGGATTTTTATTTTGATTGTTAATAAAAGGAATTAGGACATTCTGTAAGTAGTCAGGTGACAGCCCATTCATTATTTTGTACATCATTGTGTGTTTATGTTTATTTCTTCTTGATGATAGAGTTTCCCAACCAAGTTCATTATAAAGTGTATTGTGTGAAGTCCCTGATCTTAGCCCTGTTATGATTCTGTCTGCTTCTAACTGGACGGATTCTAGGAGTTCCTCAGATTGTTGAGTGCAGTTATCCCATACTATGTCTGCATATTCCAAAATTGGCCTAATAAATGCTATATAAATTTTGATTAGTGTTTTACGGCTTACTTTAGTTTTAATGTATCGGAGAATGTTTAATCTACTATAAGCTTTTTCATAAATATTTAAAATGTGTTGTTTCCAGGATGCGTCATCTTTAAAAGTCAATCCTAAGTGTTTATGGTCTGGTGTGTCAATGATTGGGCTGTCTTGGAATGTTATTGGGGGGTGATTTTTGTTTTGTTTTCTAGAGAAAATTACAGATTTGGTTTTATTAGGGTTAAATTTTATGTCCCACGTGGCTGCCCATTCCCCAATGTTAGAGAGATCATTAGTTAGACTTTGTGCTGCTTGTACTGGATTTTCATCTATTATAACATATAATGATGTGTCATCTGCAAATAGTTTGATATTAGTAGTAATGTTGTCAGTTTCATCATTTATATAAAGAAGGAAAAGGAATGGTCCAAGAACTGATCCCTGAGGTACTCCTGCATTTATTACCTTAAACTGTGAATGATAGCCTTCAGTGACTACTCTTTGTAATCTATCAGAAAGATAATTTTCAAACCATAAAAGCAGATTCCCATTAATTCCATATGTTTTCAATTTATGCAGGAGACCTTTATGCCAGACTCTATCGAAAGCTTTACTTATGTCGCAAAAGATAAATCTAAGCTCTTTTCCCCGGTCCATATTACTAACAATTTCATTATAGATAAAAAGTAGTTGATTGACAGTAGAATCACCAGGTATGAATCCAGATTGATGCTTAGTTATAATAGAGTTTTCAGTTAAGTAGTTATAGAGATATTTAAATACAATTTTTTCCATTATTTTACTGAAACAAGAGGTTATTGAGATTGGTCTATAGTTAGAAATATCATTTGCTGAACCATTCCCTTTATATATAGCATTTATGTTTGATTGTTTCCAGCTAACTGGTAATATTCCTGTGTTAAGTGATTTATTAAATAAAAGACAGAGGGGTAGTGCAAGGGAGTTGCTCAATTTTTTAACAACTTTAGGGATTATACCATCAGGACCAGAGGGTTTATTTACATTAAGAGTGTTGAGTTGGTCAGACACATCTTGTTCTGTAATATGAATGTTAGTTAGCGAGTAGGGAGTGTAGGGTTGTGCTGTTTGGGGTAATTCAAGATCAGGTGTGGAGGTAGAGATATTAGCAAAGTGATTGTTAAGGATTTCTGCCTTGTCAAGAGGATGGTGGATAAGTTGGTCTCGGTGTTCAAGAGGAGGAATAGAAGATGGTTTATTAGTGAGGTTAGTGATAGATTTTGCAATTTTCCACCATTTATCAGGGGGGACCAGATTTTCATTTAGACTATTTTCAAGTTTCAAAATATAGTTTGCCTTTGATTCCCGAATCAAGTCAATAGCTTCATTCCTAAGTGTCCTAAATCTTTCCCAGTAGTGGGGATTATTAGTTGCTTTTGCCTTTCTATGAATTCTATTACGTTGTCTCATTTTTAGTCGTATAGTGCTATTCATCCATGGTTTATCATTTGGATGTAAAGTAAAAGTTTTGGTGGGAATGAAACTATTGACTTGTTCGGTGATTGAATTAATTATGAAAGAGTTGAATGAATCAGTCTAAAGTTAAGGACAAGTCTAACCAATCAATATTACAGAGAACATTATTCATACTATCAAAATCAGCTTCATTATATTTTAAAATAGTTTTCTTATAGCTTGCTTGTTTGTGCACAGAAAAGGAAATTTGAGCATTAACTGATGAATGGTCACTACAGAAGGGTGGTGATACATATGTGCTTTTAATTAAGTTATTGTTATTAGTGAATATAATATCAATAGAAGTGGCACTATCAGGTGTTATTCTAGTAGGTTCTTTAATAAGACTAGTTAAATTATGCTTTATTATGAGTCTTGATAAATGTTCATTAAGTGGTATAGTTAACATATCAATATTAATATCACCTGTTAGTACCACATCTAATGATGTATCAGTGGCTCTGGTTAATGTATCGTCTAGTTTAGTCCAATATTCAATGTTGCTCTCTGGTCTATAAATACATCCGAGAAGAAATTTATGATTATTTAACAATACCTCTAACCAAATCAATTCAACGTCATCTCTTTCCAATTCAAATCTTCTTTTTGTTACAACTGTATCTTTATGATAAATTATAACCCCACCCCCCGGGCCAGTAGTTCTGTCTTTTCTTAGAGGAATAGGATTAAAATGTTGTAATTGAATGTCATGATCAGGTATTTGGGGATGTAAGTGAGTTTCGGTGATGCATATAATATCGTTATTTTCTAATTCAGCTTCTATAAGTGAGATTTTGTTTCTAAGAGAACGGACATTAACGTGAACCAAGTTTAGATTTGCTATGGGACCAGGGTTACTCTCAATGTCATGACAACATGATAAGACTAGGAAATGTGAAACAAGAAAATATGATATATTAGTAAAGAAACATCGTAGTTGTAGGTAAGAATAGTACAAGCTATGACAAAATTCCCTGAAGAGAAATCGTTTGAGGAAATATAAATGATCAACCGTTACCACGTGCACCCAGGCATCTGTTCTAGGTCCACCCATTGTCGGTGATCAGGAAAGGTCGGAAATGGTGGTTTCGGTCGATCATACAGCTACAGGAGGCTTCTTCAGACAAGACATGAATAATCACTGAGCACGAATGGAAAGGGACAAAAACACATGTGGGACAACACATCTTTCACACACACACTCAAAACACATAATAAACACGATACTACAATAACGGAAGCGGAAGTGATAATGACTCATCAATGTGCCTAAGACGCTTGAAATTATCACAGGACCTTCGAATAACGAAATATAATAGGTCCTACATCAAAAACCTGCCCTGCAGGTAGGGCGAAAGAATTGTACCTGCTGCCCCCATTGCATGATCGTAAGAGGCGACTAAACTTGGGATCTTATATTTTCTCTTCTTTCTGAACAACTTTCTTCTTCCTAATGTCTCCCTTGACAATGCCTCACTTTTGGCCTTTAGTTGAGCGTTCGCCCCTGTGAGGAAGGCTTTGGGTTCTGTCCCTAGCCGAGACATACCAGAGTCTCTAAAAATGGTAGTTGTTGCTCCTGCTTAGCGCTCAGCAAATTAGGAGTGGGACGACTGGTTCGCCCGTTGTCAGTATAATGTGACCGGGTGGGGTGTGCTGCTGGGTGTCTTCGGCAGTATGCTTCAGTGAGGTAGCACTCTAAATCGGCAAAAGATCCGGCCTATCACAAGGAGACTTAACACGAACATACCGCAGCCTCCCAACACACATACGCACTCGCTACACGCATGCATGTTGCACGCACGGGAGGCCGTCCTTAAATGACCTTAGCTGTTAATAGGACGTTAAACAAAATAAACCAAACCAAACCAAACATCAAAAACTTCATAGTTACTTGTTGCACACAATAAAAAATCAAAACAATCCATAAATATAAGGAGTAGATAAGCCTAATAGTTGTATCGACTTGATAGGGATATAAACAACTGGACAGCAATAAGAAATATGTCAAAAACAACGGTGGACTCAACAAGCCCCTGTGACTTACCCGATCGCTTGCATATAGACTTAGCTGATCGAAATAATTCGTACTTCTAAATTAGAGCCATGCTATTATATAGGAAAAATAAAAAGAACTGTCAGCCCGTGTAAAATAATTCAAGCCGAAAACAATTGCGCACGCAAAACACGATGTTGATATCATGTGTTAATAATAGTGCACCGTATATACATGTATCTTGGCTTTTGTAGCATGGCATAGCATACAGCCACAAATTATATATATTTGTACACAAATATTTGCTATGGATTATATATAAGTGATAGGATTTGATAATTCACTTGTTTACGGTAAGTTGAGTTTAGCATAGTATGTTACATAATATTTTGTACTCTTACGATATGGTAATAATAAAATAATGTTTGATGTACGTACAAGTTTCTTTCTTAACAAGACATCTCTCTCTATATATGTGCATATATGTATACTTATTGATATGCATGGATTCAGGGTAATCATTCACATACCCTTAGTTTACATTTATGTAGAATAATTATATATGTACAATGTACCGTGCACATAATGGTACAGGTATATAATAACGTGTAATATACATGGATATATATAATTATATATATAATATGTATATCGACGTCTTCAACAAAATGATACACTTTTATACAATGTATATAGACATGGGAGTTAATTACATGATGCAGTTATACACGTACTCTAGTATAGTGATTTAAAATATATATATATGACAGATTGTCAATGGGGATATGCTATATAATGATATACTCATACTGCAGTTTGTATTCATTAAGCAGGTTAGAATAATCAAAATAAATACAGTTGTATTACATATAATTTTAAATTATATTTTATACAGTGATTACTACAAACATATGTATGTAACACATATGTACATTTGGTATACCAACTTGGGACATAGAAATAATATGTTCCATTCTACATCTTTTACATGTACATGTAGTAATTTTAATGTCAGTGAGAAAACAAAATTAACGCAAAGATAACGTATAATTTTTCCACATATTTACAATACAGACTTGTGCAGACTGTGTACACACACACATAAACATGTACATTTCTTTATTCAGTTTAATCTGAGGACAAACAGACTGATAAACATTTTTTATTTATTAAGAGTGTCAAATCATGTGGATGGTGCTGTAGGACCGGACGGCTTCAGTACTAGTTTTCGTTGTGCTTTTTGGAAAGTTCTGACACGAGATTTTGGTTCTTTTTCAGGGGGGTCAGGGTAACTATCTAACTCGCTGAGGTGGGTGACTTGTGCCTTGGCACCACTAGTATGTCTAATGACAATTCTCCCATCGTTTGTCCATGTTCCAGATATGGCTCCTGTAGATTTAAGGTAACGGGCCTTAGAAAATACCATCGCTCTCTGTTTTGTAAGTGCCTCATTCACAAATAGTTTATAAGGGCGTTGTTGAGAGGAGGGGGGTGATTCGCTACCCTCGACAGTATCTTTAGCAAAAAGTGAAAATCTCGCAGCATATACAGAAGCCCGTACACGATAAGAGATGAAGCGTACAATAATGTCACGTGGAAACTGACCAGTCTTGGGACCAACTCTGTGTGAGCGGCTGATGTCATCCACTGTAACCATAACACCCAGAAATGAGTTACACGCATTAATGATCAGAGTGTCTGTGTTTTCATGTTCATCCTCGGGAATCCCACGAAACTTAAGGCAGTTTCTCCGAGAATATTGTTCTAGATCATCCTGTCTATTATTTAAATCGGCTAACTGCTTCTGAATGTCAGGAATACCAAGTTTTGAAATAAGAGTGTCCTCGAGAAGGTCATTATTTCAAGCTTGGAAACGACTTCGTTAATAACTTCAGGATCAGTGATTGTATTTATGGTACTAATGCTTTTCTTTATAGCTGAATTCATAGTGAATATATATATACACAGGCTTTACGAGAATGACGATAATGGTACTTATACAGTTTATGCTAGCGAAACATGGCGGCTCATTAGTGACCACTAGTCATGTATAGGTGACGGTACAGTAGATACGGGTATATGGATCTTACCCTGATTATGCAGAATTGTTTGTAGGCCTGGTGATATCCAGCATTATCCTAGGATCAGGAATAATTTATAAGATGAGTTAAACGGCACATGATGAGCTCAAGCTGGTCAATTTACATCATGAACCGAGGAGTTGACCATTACACGTCCATACACGTGACACGTGACGTAAAACGCATTTTTATTCCAGCTGTGTCCGACACCATCTCGTCCATGGATGCATCAACTATAGTGGAGTTTTATAGAACGTGAGTATATCCAAGCTGTGTCCGACACCATATACTCCATGGATGCATCAACTTTCGTAAATTCCCGGTTATGTCTAATACCATTATCCGAATGGAAGCATAACTTTTTATAAGTTCCAGACTTATGTCTAATACCATTATCCGAATGGGAACATAATTTTTTATAAGTTCCAGACTTATGTCTAATACCATTATCCGAATGGAAGCATAACTTTTTATAAGTTCCAGACTTATGTCTAATACCATTATCCGAATGGGAACATAATTTTTTATAATAATTAAGTATTACTAATAAACAGTATTTGAAACTATTTTACAACAGGCCAATATCTCTATCATTAAACTGCCAATAGTAATTGCAAGTAAAATAACTAAAACACTATGATTGGTTAATTTTATGATTTACCTCCTCTTATGAAATTACTTAAATATACTGATCATTATTCATCTATTTCTGTCTTGTTTTCTGCTATTCCAGAATATCCTATCCCGAGGCAAATAATCCAAGAGCCAGTCCAATCTTCCTATCATCTGTCATTGAAATCTATTATTATCTATTATCCTATATATTTTTAAATTTTAACTTTAGATAAATAGTTTTGCTTCCTTGATCTCCAAGAAATTATCCCTCCCCGTGTCTCTTGGAAGTTGCTGGAGACTCTGCACCAATTCTTCATTTCCCCCAGACTTTGCTATTTGCCGCAAAGTACAATATAATTGGTATCTGGTCAGTTGAAGATTGGTATCTTCCAAAGACGCGGGGTGACAGAGTCTGGCAGGGCCAGGAAGTTATACGCTTCTGTCAGCCACTGGCAGCCCCCAGCTAGAGAGCTTTCCTCCTGGTCGTATGGACCGAAGCAACTGCTAAGTGTAGAAGCTCTGTCGCTGGTATCTTTCCGCCGTCCTTTAGGAGGCAACCGGATGACCCCGACAGTTACGCTTTCCTCCGTGACATTACACCAGTCCCTCATTGCTGGTGGAAACAATGGCATTCCACCAGCCCGCCGTAACCCCCATGCCATCTTCTTTACTTCCTTCGTGTCCTTGAGTGCAGGGCAGTAGGGCTTCTGACCGAGCACCCTATGTCCTAATTCCCCGCACTCACGGACAGGGCGGTTAGCTTGGTTGGAACCAGAGATGGCTGCCACGGGAACTGCCTTCTCCTCCTCTTTCCTCTCCGTGCCCCTGGGGACAGGACAAACTGGCTTCAAACAGGAAGCACTGTTTCCATCTCCCTGTCCTAAAGGGCAGGGCTGGTGGCCCTCTTCTCGCTCTCCGTGCCCCTGGAAACAGGACAAACTAGCTTCAAACAGGAAGCGCTGTTTTCCTTCTCCCTGTCCTCAAGGGCAGGGCTGATTGCCCTTTTCTCCCCCAGTCCTTTCTATATCACTCTCCTCGGAGAGTCGGGGAAAGGTGATATGGGGTCGTTCAGGCCGATGTATTCTGGAGATTTCAGGTCCATCTCCTCAAACCCGTAAGGAGTACTGCTGTCTATGTTTGGCACCACCACCACACTTTTCTGTGACCTTGGATGTTAATAGGACGTTAAACAAAATAAACTAAAAAACCCTATCAACAGTAAGGTAATTTTAAGGACGACTTCCTCAAAGTCCTGTGCGTTCGACATGCATGTGCGTGGTGAGTGCGAATGTGTGTTTTGGGAAGCTGCGGTATGTTCGTATTAACTCTCCATGTGATGGTCCGGAACTTTTGCCGATTTATAGTGCTACTTCACTGAAGAATACTGCTGACGACATCAAGCAGGACACCCTACTCGGTCGCATTATACTAGGGACTCCAAGGCTGATCAATGGCGTCATCGGAATGACATGGTAGTGGTGAAAGATCTACTATGTTTAAGAACTCCGTTTCAGCATTTTAAACAAATAAGAATCGTATACATGTAGTAATTGGTGTTTTTTTCTTTGTATCACTATATATCGGCAAAAATTCCAGCCTATCACAAGGATACTTAACACGAACATACCGCAGCCTCCCTAGGACACATACGCACTCACCACACGCATGCATGTCGCACGTACGGGAGGCCGTCCTTAAATGACATTGGCTGTTAATAGGACGTTAAACAAAATAAACCAAACCAAACCTTTTCTTTCTAATGATACAAAAAATACTTGTTTGCGTCAAGTTTCCTTTCAAAAGACCAAGTTAAATTACACTTATACTGGCACGCCTACACAGACAACAGGTCGTCCATGTACAGACAAGAAAAAGAAAAAAAAGATTCAGCCGATTAAGACACCTCTACCAACCTGTAATTCCTGAACGGCTAATGAAATGAGGTTTGATAAGATGCGTCAACCTATGTAAATGGATGTCATTTAGGGGTCAAACAATGATAATTTCTAGACGAGGCATAGTTTGGCTGAGTGTTTGAATCCACTTCAAACAGACTTACCCTCATCGACTTCCAGACACGCTTGCTGGAATGTGCGTCATTTCCCGTGATGTCGCATGTAAACAAACTGGCTGCTCGAGATCGGCGCGTAGTTTGTTTTTGTGATGATGTTAGCCTATAAAATGTTGAAGATAATATTTCCAAATGATGCAATCTGTTACGGCAGTTTATGTTGATGAAGTAGATAAGACGATTTCATTTCACATGCCGTGTCACTGTCGGCCAAGTACAGTACCGTCAGGAAACTAATCGTTGTGATTTAGTAAAATTATTATTTATGATTGTATCGTGTTTTTTGTGCATAACACACACGTGTTGTTTGTGTAAAGTCTGTGAATTCTTTTTTCTTTTCCTGTTATTGTTTAAAATGTTGATCACTGTTGAAATTGTTCAGTCAAATGTGCACATTTTAGTTTAAAATTTTGCTTTCGCTTTCGTTTTATTGGGTTGATCAGTTTTTATTTTCTGCGAGCGGATTGCTGAATCTTTATCACGGGAAGTATTGCTTTTGAATACACAAGAGGCCCTGTATCGCTCACCTGATTTATTTGAGCAAACATCAAAAATAATGTCAATGTTCCTTTTGCTAATAGCTTTATTATACCCCCGCAACGAAGTTAGGGGGTATACTGGAATCAGGTTGTCGGTCCGTCCGTCTGTAGACACAACGATGTACCGGCTACTCCTCCTAAACTACTTCCGATTTCAACGAAACTTCATGACAATATAATCCTTATACATTGTAGATGTGCGTAATCTATATCGCGTCGTAATGTTTTGGTTACCATGGTGACCAGGTCACAAAACTTAATGTTTTGGGCGAGTTTGTAGATGCAACGATATACCGGCTACTCCTCCTAAACTACTTATCCGATTTCAACGAAACTACATGACAATTATAACCCTTATACATTGTAGATGTGCGTAATCTATATAACATCGTAATTTTTTGGTTACCATGGTAACCAGGGCACAAGTTTTTTGGTCTACTCCTCTTATGGTTACCATAGTAACCAGGGCACAGAACTTAGTTTTTTCATGACAATAATCCTTATACATTGTAGGTGTGCGTTATCTATATCACGTCGTAATGTTTTGGTTACCATGGTAACAAGGGCACAAAACTTAGTTTTTTGGGCGAGTTTGACGCAACGATGTACCGACTACTTCTCCTAAACTACTTATCTGATTTCAACGAAACTTCATGACAATAATCCTTATACATTGTAGATGTGCGTAATCTATATCGCGTCGTAATGTTTTGGTAACCATGGTAACCAGGGCACAAAACTATTTTTGGGGGCGAGTTTGTAGACGCAACGATGAACCAGTACTCATCCTAAACTACTGCTTCGATTTCAAAAAACCTTAATGATAATTACGTTTATATATTCTTAGATGTGCAAAACCTGTACCACATTGAAGTTTTGTAGTTACCATGGACGATTTCGAAAGACTTGAATGGTGATTAATTATGCATTATGATGCAAGGCTGATTACGTTAACGTATTATTATTAATTGTCAGCTGTCTATTACATATATGATGTCAAAGCTTGTGTATAAGGACCCGGTTAGCTAGTATATATCCTGACCTATAAAGATACGAAAGGGTATCTGATGCCCTGGCATATGGTTGATTATGTACACTTCGTCAAAAGTAGGAGAAACTGGAGGTTGAAAGAAAATTCTGGACCCTGCACACTGGCCATTAATTTGAAACTAGAGATTTTAGATTTTAATCAAATTTGTGGTTATACCAACAGTTCCAGCACACAATACATTGATCACCACAAGGACAAACAGATCTAAGGGATTGGCAATGTTCATTCACCAAAACTTCAAACTATTGACTAAATACAGACTTCCTAACATCAACACTGAACATCAGATAGTTGTACTTTCACCAAGTATAATCCCAGACATAAGAATTTGTATTTTCTCGCTGTATCATAATGCAAAATTAACATGGAATACCTTTTTGCCAGAATTGGAGAAAATGATTGCTCTTCTTCCTTTAGGGACTTCCAACATTTATTCTTGGTGACTTCAACATTGACAGTATGGCAGATACTTCTTCACAGAGAAATCTTTAAAAAATGTTGAACTATTATTGCTTTCAACAATGTACAAAAACCAACCCATCATAAGGAGGTTTATTGGATCATATTACACAAATCGGCCAGCACAAGGAATTGTTTTAGATATAATCCATACATACTAAAGTGATCATTTTCTCATATCAGCTGCCATCCCATGGATAAATATCATATATTGACAATTCATGTACATGTGAAAGCATATAAAAGCAGGATCATCATTTGAACACTTGAGAATTGCCATCTTTTAGAAGCTCTGTTGATACAAGACATCAAATTTAGTAATTTAATTAACATCTGTGTGTGCACTTCTCTGTATTAAGTGAATACAATGTCATGTAAATTAATACAAAATATTGGGACAATTAGCAACTTAATTTGCATAAATATTGTTTAATTTTGAAATACAGCCCACATGTATACAAGAGCTTAATTAAAGTAATTAAAAATGATAAGTTTGTACGATTCCTCAAAATAAATCCCATTCACACTTTACCTTTCTCATAACCTTTTAAATTTTTTTCTTTGTTATAAATTGATCAATTGAAAAGATTTTCTCATGTGAAATCATTTCATAATGTCATGTACGACAATTTATTCATAATATAGATTAAAAAAAAAAGAATTAGGGTAACCAAGAAAAGTGAATACGACTAAGTGAGATTTAACTGTATATCTCGTTTATTGTATAAATGAACACATAGTAACGATGGGTGTTGCAGGAGCGGGGGGTATGAGTTGGCACTCTGGACGACAGTTCTAGTTTTGTTGATGTATGATTCTATATAATTATGTTGTGGGGATCTCAACTGCTTAAAAGATATAACCCAGAAACAAAATCAAGATTCAACATGATTGCATTTAAAGAAACGATAGGTCCCTTTGGGTGGGAAAAGAGCCATGGGCCATTTTTTTCAAGATTGTGTTCATCTCTTGTTGCCCAGTAAGGCTATATATGATTATGGGTCGGGGATCTGAATGGCTTTACAGAGAAAACAAAAGTAATTAGTTTTAAAGGGTGGGGAAAGACCCCAAATCCCAGGGGAGAGGAGTCGGCCCCATTAATTGTACCCCCCTCCTGGGGATATTACCACTGAAATACCAATGTCATACATTGCTTAGATCCAAAGAAGAAGTCATTAACATCAATATTGACAAATTTACCCTTTTGGCTCTGCCCCTTAGGCCCCCGGGGGAGTGGGGGTCAGCCCCACCATTTGTACAATTTTGAATCCTTACCCCACAAGAATGCTACCAATCAAATATGAGCGATGTGTATGACTTACTAAGTAGTTTTGGAGAAGTCCTTTATATATCTTAAGCCAAATTGAACCCTTTCGACTCGCCATCAGCCCCCTGGGGTCAGCTGGACCATTTATAGTTTTTTGAATCCCCACCCCTTAGGATGCTTCCAGTCAAATATGATATTCATCGCTTTCTTCTAGACAATTTATTGTTGATATCAATTAAGACAAATTGTCCCTTTTTTGCCCCGCCCCTCAGTCCCACTATTTGTACAATTTTGAATCCCTACCCCATAAGGATGCTACCTGTCAAATAAGAAGGTTATCTATTTCATAGTTTTAGAGAAGTCGTCTATATCAATTTAACCAAATTGACCCCTTCTTGCCCCACCCCTCAGCCCCCGGGGGATCGGCCGCACCACATTTAGTTTTGAATCCCCACCCCATTACAATGCTACCAGACAAATATAACTGATATCCATTGCTTAGTTTCAGAGAAGATGTTTACATCAATTGAGCCAAATTGACCTCTTTTGGCCGCGCCCTCAGGGGGTCAGCCCCACCATATGAACAATTTTGAATCCCCACCCCATAACAACGCTACCAGACAAAATGAGTGATATCCATTGCTTAGTTCCAGAGAAGAAGTTGTTTACATTAATTTAACCAAATTTAATCCTTTTGGCCCCGGGGATCAGCCCCATCACTCGTACAATTTTGAATCTCTGATCCATAAGGATGCTTCCAGAAAAATATGAGCGATATCAAATGCTTAGTTACAGAGGAGAAGTCGTTTATATCAATTAAGCCAAATTGACCCTTTTTGGTCCGCCCCTCGGTTCCCAGGGGGTCAGCCCCACTATTTGTACAATTTTTAGTCCCCAACCCATCATGCTTCTACCAGTCAACTTTTGTTCAAAGTCAATTGTTGACGGACGGACGCCCGGTATGGTATAAACTCAGTGAGCTAATAATATGTATAAATGCAAATCAGATAAAAAAAAATTACATAAATATTAGTATACTGTCTAAAGTTACAATGCGTCTTAATCACTAAATTTTATGACTGTATGAATAGGTTATGATTGTTAAAGCTTGCATTTCACTACATGAATATAACAGTAAGTAAATGTACAGAATATATGTCATTCTTATCAATATTTAATCTATAAAGAAATTAACAAATTTACTGTGTGTTTTCGCCTTTTGTTCCAGTGAACAACGCTTTAAAACTTTCGGAAAATTTGCCCTCTATACTGGCATCAGATACAACGATCTGCGAACTATGCCCAATCTTGAAGTTAACCTACGAAGACAAATTTATCGTTGGAGGACATGGGGAAAATGTCCGACAAAAACTATGCCAACTATTTTACAACAAATAAATGAATAATTCCATATACCAAATAAAATCAGTAACTTGACGGCAAAGGTAAACAAATATATATAGCCAGTCTCCTTGTGGTAGTCCGGAACTTTTAGGAACTAAAAAGTTTGCCGTCAAAAGTGCCGGAGGATTGGTTTGGTTTATTTTGTTTAACGTCCTATTAACAGCTAAGGTCATTCAAGGACGGCCTCCCGTGCGTGTGGCGAGTGCGTATGTGTGTTTTGGGAGGCTGTGGTATGTTCGTGTTAAGTCTCCTTGTGATAGGCCGGAACTTTTGCCGATTTATAGTGCTACCTCACTGAAGCATACTGCCGAAGACACCCAGCAGGACACCCTACCCGGTCACATTATACTGACAACGGGCGAACCAGTCGTCTAATGTTGAGCGCTAAGCAGGAGCAGCAACTACCATTTTTTTCTGGTATGTCTCGGCTAGGGGACAGAACCCAAAGCCTTCCTCACAGGGGCGAACGCTCAACTAAAGGCCAAAAGTGAGGCATTGCCAAGGGAGACATTAGGAAGAAGAAAGTTAGTAAGAAAGAAGAAAAAAGATAAGATCCCAAATTTAGTCGCCTCTTACGATCATGCAATGGGGGCAGCAGGTACAATTCTTACGCCCTACCTACAGGGCAAAGAAACTAAGAAGAGATTGCAAAAACAAATGGAAGAGCAGGAGGTTCGGCAAAATTTGTTTAATAAGAAATCAAATCCTATTCCATTCAATGGTTCTCCCAATAAAATATGACCTGAGCTGTTAATAGGACGTTACACAAAATAAACCGAACCAAACAAATCAATTTTAAAAGTTTAAGGAAAGCAAACACATTTTAACATACAAGAGTTACTTGAACTTGAGAATTTTAGTGAGATCAATGATTACAGACAGACTTACGAAAAATGTCAAAATGAAATACTGGGAAAAAATCAAGAATGGCATGGGCTATAGACCAAATTTATGCTGTGATGATGGATACATGGATTGGTATCCTGGAAGATGCTTAGAAGTAGTTGATGGTACATATGACAGATATTGGTATTGGACAGTGTCATATTTGGAATGTTGTGGTAGTTCATTTAAATGGTCATCAAAACTTCCGGTATGACGACGAAGTGAGCAGTTGTGGTGAGATTCACCTCCGTTTATATTTCAATTTGCAATTAATTTCGAGTATATTACCATAATTTTGATGCTGCATATTGCATACGTATTGTCCTTTGTGATGGTCCCTCTGTTATTGGAATTGGAACTGTTTAATTAGTCATTTTGACACTTTTCTGTACTAATCTGTGAACAGTGCGCTATATATAGCTTTTACCTGTACACTCACCTATATAGGACGACGTGTACGTGTCATTCGCTCGTGCGTTAACCTGAAATACGACCAATATGTCAAGTATGGAGGTAAGCCAGCCCTTGGTACCAGACTATAAGTTTGAGAACTTTTCAGATATTTCAGAATGTTTTAAAAGGCTACATTGTTCATTTTCTCATGAATTAAACAAGAGGCCCATGGGACCTGTATCGCTCACCTGGTTGGATTTGACCAAATGTCTTAGTAATATTATAATGTTCAATTCGTTTTATTTGTCAATCTCAAACAATGCTATATATGGTTATAATGTGGGGGAATCCAACTCCTTAAATGACCTTTGCTGTTAATAGGACGTTAAACAAAATAAACCAAACCAATCCTCACGTGTGAAAGCCCGTGATGCTCACCAACCTTTTCCGCATGGAAAAGCCCTCAGAAGACACTTGCTGACCTTGACCCTGATGGAACAGATTGAACACACGTTCGTGGTCGGTCCTGATTCTGAGATGGTAAAAGAGGGATCATCCTACCCGGTCCTGACTGATCCGCAAGGCTTCAACTCCCGTCGCAACTACCATTTTTAAAGACTCTGGTATGTCTCGGCTAGGGGAGAGAACCCAAAGCCTTCCTCACAGGGGACGAACGCTCAACTAGTGAGGCATTGTCAAGAGGGAGACATTAGGTAGAAGAAAGTTGCTTCGAAAGATGAGAATAGATAAGATCCGAAATTTAGTCGCCTCTTACGATCATGCAATGGGGGCAGCAGGTACAATTCTTACGCCCTACCTTAGCGCTCACAATATTTGGTTTGCCGGTTGTCAGTATAATGTGTCCGGGTGGGGTGTGCTGCTGGGTGTCTTCGGCAGAATGCTTCAGTGAAGTAGCACTATAAATCGGCAAAAGTTCCGGCCTATCACAAGGTGACTTAACACGAACATACCGCAGCCTCTCAAAACACATACACACTCACCACACCCGTGCATGTCGCACGCGGCGTCATTAAATGATCTTAGCTGTTAATAGGACGTTAAACTAAATGAACCAAACCAATCAACTCCCGTCATGTGAAGCTACAATAATTAACTAGAACTGTCGCCAGGATGGCTGACTAATACCCCAGCAATCTGCACGAGTCAATGGTGAATTGGAACTGTTAATTAGATGCTAACTAAGATAACCCAGTAATATAGTGACCAGTTGCCATAACAACCATAATTTTGAGAAAAAGAAAGTGGCATGCACATCTACCCATGGTCCTCTATATTTGTGTGAAGTTTAATTGAAATCGGCCCTTCGGTTAAGGAGTTGTCCGGACAAGCATAAAGTTATGGTTCTTATCGGACAACCTGTTTATAGTGACAAGTTGCCATAGCAACCATAATTTTGAAAAAAAAAGAAAGTGTCGTGCACATCTGCACATGCTCCTCTATATTTGTGTGAAGTTTCATTGAAATCGGCCCTTCGGTTTAGGAGGAGTTGTCCGGACAAACTTAAAGTTATGGTTCTTATCAGAAAACCTGTTTAGTGACCAGTTGCGATAGCAACCATAATTTTGAAAAAAAGAGAGTGGCATGCACATCTACACATGGTCCTCTATATTTGTGTGAAGTTTCATTGAAATTGGCCATTTAGTCTAGGAGTTGTCCGGACAGGCATAAAGTTATGGTTCTTATCGGACAACCTGTTTATAGTGACCAGTTGCCATAGCAACCATAACTTTGAAAAAAAGAAAGTGTCGTGCACATCCACACATGGTCCTCTATTTGTGTGAAGTTTCATTGAAATCGGCCCTTCGGTTTAGGAGGAGTTGTCCGGACAAACTTAAAGTTATGGTTCTTATCGGACAACCTGTTTATAGTGACCAGTTGCCATAGCAACCATAATTTTGAAAAAGAGAAAGTGTCGTGCACATCTACACATGGTCCTCTATATTTGTGTGAAGTTTCATTGAAATCGGCCCTTCGGTTTAGGAGGAGTTGTCCGGACAAACTTACAGTTATGGTTCTTATCGGAAAACCTGTTTATAGTGACCAGTTGCCATAGCAACCATAATTTTGAGAAAAATAAAGTGGCATGCACATCTACACATGATCATTAATATTTGTGTGAAGTTTCATCGGAATTGGCCTATCGGTTTAGGAGGAGTTGTCCGGACGGACAGACAACCTGATTTCAGTATACCCCCCTAACTTCGTTGCGGGGGTACAATTAATGCCCATAATTAACCACATCACTCATATTTTCATACTTCCCTAAAGTTTATCCTAAGTACAGAATAATAATCAAATAGACGACTTTTTCCCGCCATTTGTTCAAAAGTTATGGGTGGCACCATTACGAGGTCACGTGATTGGCGGCCATTACCTCCGTGACTTTTGACAGCAGCGCGTCAGTAGAAACAACATGGCCGACTCCACCAAATATAAGAAAGGCGGAGGGGAATCTTGTGCTATTGTCGGATGCTCCAACATTAGGCGGCGCTTACATCAGTGGAAATCACGTCACTTTGCACGAGTCGAGTCCGTGTCTTATACCATTTAGCCTGCACAGGATGCCGGATAAGGAGGAGGTGAGGCTGGCCTGGGGTGCTGCAATTAACAGACCAACATTGCCGAAACGTGATCGTGTGCTCAGACCATTTCATTGATGGGAGACCAACGGCACAGAATAGTGTGCCTTCGATAAAATTAGGTAAATATCTTACCAGAGTTTCATTTTATCTTTATTTTTAGTCTTTGTTGCTTTTCTCCCCGTCTGCCATATGAAAATAACCGTGTGCTAAAACCGGAAACGGGTTTTGCCCTGGTTAGAAATTGAACTAAATTCTGCGTCCTGTCACCTGATAGTGGGACTGTATTGGTATTACACAACTTAATTATGTTAAATGATACAATTTCAACACCATGGAAATAATTTTGTTTCTTTGTTTTGGATCTTAATTCAAAAAGCTCATAACGTTATGTTCTACATGTATAATTCTACTACATGTAGATCTAGTAGACTGTCTATTAGCTTATATATCATATTGAATTGCCTAGGTGATATTTGATATATAGATCTCTGGACCTAGGCCTACATATTGTATTCAAGAAATATACTGTTGTATTGGCCATCATCAGTGAACAAGGAAATCCTGGATTCAATTTGAGAGATCCAGTAAGCAATATAATTATTCAAGCATGACTGTACTTTATACTAGGCCTATACATGTATATATGATGTTCTTCTAGCTTTTAAAGGCAGTTAAATATACAATGTATAATGAAACCAGTAAAAAGGTTTCTTCACACATAGAAGTAATAATCCTTTCAGTTTTGAATTAATTAGTGTCATCTAATTCAGTGGATTTTTTTTGGTTTAATGGTTTAATATTTAATGGATTTTTTTTAAAGTAAAAAAAATGTATCTCCAGAATATTAAAAATTGTCATTAAATGTGGTCTTCTTAATGTAGAACTGTTGCCAACCGGGTATCACCAATAAAAGATTTTCAACTTATTAAAGTTTGAGGGAAAAAATCAGTTGTTAACTATCATTGCTAAAAAAACACAATTTAAATCAAAACCATGAAATGTTAAGAAAAATCTTGCGAGGTCTGGATTGTGGATTTTATTTCTGTTTATTTTTTCAGGTTACGAGAAGGATGTGAAGAGGGGGAGGAGAATTCTTAAAAGAAAGATGCCAGAAAACCTCATAAACACACCAAGGTATTAACAAATAGATACAATATAACACATGATCCGAGTTTCCTGTGACCCTGTCTTGTGTGTAGATCTGGTATCATGGTGAGAATAAACTTGGGCTATACATGTACAATGTATATCATTTTTAGCACAAATGTATGGTAACTATAACCTTGATAATTAAACCATCCGTGCAAATACTATAGTAAGTTATATATCCTTAGACTGGCCACCAGTCTCTAGAATATTGAAATTATATATATTAAAGCGGTCTTCTTAATTTTGGGGTCTGTGATATGGGGCTGATCCTAAGTTTCAAACTAGGGGGAGATACTCTTGACTTCAGCTAAGGAATTCTTATCAAAACTTAGGGTCTGGTGGCCAGTCTAATATATCCTTCTTATATAATATGCATCTCCAATGATCAGCTCAGTATTTCAGATTCATTATGTTTTTAATACGTTAATCATATTAAAAGCATTATATACCCACATGACCTTGGTTTTTGCACAAGTTAAAGCAAACTACTGTTAATTTATACAAAAAAATCAGCAACAATGACAGTACAAGGGAGGTAATCCACTCACTCATGTGTTGTCTGACTGCTTGAATATGATGTTGACTAATTTGAACAATATTTTATACAACTGAAATTGATTTGAGAAATCTTTCACCAAGTGATCAATATATGAAGTAAAAGGCTTTTGACTCATAATTCTGATTTTTTTAATTGTTTCTAGTATTAACATTATGATTAACATTATATTTTCAGCAAAACTTCTTTTGTGGAGGAGACACATCCAGTCATTGCAGAGTCTGAGTCACATGATGATTATGGCCAAAGCACTTTTAGTGATGCCTTCACCCAGACAGTTGGGACAGTCACAGATGTATCCACAATAGGCACACAGTGGTGTGATGGAGATTTGCTGGACCATACATACAGAGTGAGGAGTAAGTCAACTACAACAGACACATCAACACAGACATCATCACATCTAATTACCACTCATGTATCAAAAGGTGTTGGTTGCTCCACTGCTAACATAAATATGTCCTGTGATAAAATCTCCACAGATGCTGACTCCCTTTTGTACACAGGATTAACACTACAAGTATTTTTAACATTCATCAGTGTATTTCAGAATATTGTGACACCATTCAAATTTACAATGGATGTAGCAGACCAGTTACTTTTATTTCTAATGAGATTGCGACTTAATCTGTTATTTGCAGATTTAGGACATTGATTTGGAACTAGTGAAAGTAATGCATCCAAGATTTTTAATTGCTGGTTGCCACTGATTTGTCAAAACCTCAAGCAGCTAATTGTATGGCTACCTAGAGAGACAATCCGAGCCACAATGCCTGAAGCGTTTAAGGAAAAATATCCTAAAACAACTGTAATTATTGAATGTGCTGAAACATTTATACAAAGACCTAAAAATTTGAAAACTAGAGGTGAAACTTATAGTCGATACAAATCACACAACACAATTAAGTACCTAGTTGGAATTTCTCCACATGGACAATTTATGTTTATATCAAAAGGGTTTGGTGGAAGGGCAAGCGACAAATTTATTGTTGAAAAGTCTGGATTTCTTCAATACTTATTACCCGGAGATGAAATTATGGCAGATAGGGGTTTTACAATAAAAGATTTACTTTTTCCATTACAAGTTGAACTAAATATGCCTGCTTTTACAAAAGGAAAGCCTAGGTTGTCTGAAATGGAAGCTACCGAAACCAGACGGATAGCTCATGTGAGAATTCATGTTGAACGGGCCATTCGCAGATTGAAAGTTTTCCGTATTTTGAGCAATATTGTGCCTGTTAGTTATGTCAAAAAACTTGATGATATTTTGATTGTATGTGCAGCTCTTGTAAATCTTGGTCCAGAATTAATTAAGGATTCTCGAGTGGATGTTGAGCAGGAATGAATATACATGTACAACTTTGTTAACTCGAACCCAGTCTCGAAGAACCATGGATAATTCAGTATTTTTGGTCCTGAACAAACTAAATACATACAGTCGTCATATACTATAAATTCATGTATATACTTTTTAACTCCAAGACTCCGATAAATCAAAGTTTGTATCACGGTCCCACTGACTTCGAGTTAACTAAGTTTGTCTGTATTTCACATACTGATGTGTTTACCTAGAATTTGGTATGCTGTCTTTGAATATCATTGTACTTTTGTATGCCCCACCGTGAAATGGGCATATATTATGTTACCCAATGTCATGTCGCATCCTGCAAAATGTTATCGTGTCAGTCTGTATTTATGTACAAGATTTTAAACAATCTCGCTCCACAAAATTTTAATTCTTTTACACGCCTGTCTAATATCCAAAGCAGATCTAGATCTACTCGATTTTCAACAACAAATGTTTTTTTTATTTACAAATATGTTCAAAAAGTCTTTTAATTACCAAGGAGCGTATACATGGAATAATTTACCAGATCATGTGAGAAATAGTTCATCATTTTTATCATTTAAGAAAGCTGCAAAAAAAAAATTTTATGGAATAATTTTAGTATGCGAGTAGATTGGCATCATTTTCTTATTATTAGGCTATTTTTATACCTGTTAATTGACTGCTACAAAACTACTTTTTCAGATTCAGTATTTTTTGTTTATTGTTACTGGTACATTGTGTCTTTAATATGACCATTGCTTTATGTATGTTGTATAAATAGTGTATATTTATATTGTCTTGACCATGTGTAAGACAAGCTTTTACTTTTAGCTCAACATGCCATCAAGATTAGACAAGAGGCCCAGGGGCCTTAACGGTCATCTGACTCTAAATTAAAACCCTTATATTATTGTAGTATGCATTCTCTGTAGCATGTATATAGTAACACTGTTGGCCATGGTGGCCATCTTGGATTTCTGACCGACCCAATAAATAACAACACTTGGTCTGGACCATCTAAGGATAATTTCTGGTAAGTTAGAGCTGAATCCCACCGGTGGAATTTGAGAAGTTTGAAATAGGCATTGTTCAGGAAAACCATGATTGCGCAATCATGTTACAAAATGGCCACCATATTGCTGCAATGTCAAAGTTTTTACGACGCCAAAAAAATAACAACACTATATTGGCTTGCCTTCCTTGACATCCTCACCCATTTCCAGCTCAATGGCACCAATGGAACTGGAGAAGAAGTTTAAAATGTGTTTTTCAAGATGGCGGATATGGCGGCCATCTTGGATTTCAGACCAATCTAACGAATAACAATACTTGGTCGGGATCATATCAGGATCATTTCAGGCAAGTTTCAGCCCAACAGCACTAGTGGAACTTGAGAAGAAGGTTAAAATGTTTTTGACAAGATGGCGGCTATGGCGGGCATCTTGGATTTCGGACCGACCCAAAAAATAACAACACTTGGTCGGAATCATATCAGGATCATTTCAGGCAAGTTTCAGCTCAATAGCACTGGTGGAACTTGAGAAGAAGTTTAAAATGTGTTTTTCAAGATGGCGGCTATGGCGGCCATCTTGGAATTCGCACCGACCTGAAAAATAACAACACTTTGTCGGGATCATCTCAGGATCATTTCTGGCAAGTTTCAGCCCAACAACACTGGTGGAACTTGAGAAGAAGTTTAAAACGTGTTTTTTCAAGATGGCGGCTATGGCGGCCATCTTGGATTTCGGACCAACCCGAAAAATAACAACACTTGGTCAGGACCATCTCAGGATCATTCCTGGCAAGTTTCAGCTTTATAGCACTGGTGGAACTGGAGAAGAAGTTTAAAATGTGTTTTTCAAGATGGCGGCTATGGCGGCCATCTTGGAATTCGGACCGACCTGAAAAATAACAACACTTGGTCGGGATCATCTCAGGATCATTTCAGGCAAGTTTCAGCCCAACAGCACTAGTGGAACTTAAGAAGAAGTTTAAAATGTTTTTTTCAAGATGGCGGCTATGGCGGCCATCTTGGATTTCGGACCAACCCAAAAAATAACAACACTTGGTCGAAATCATATCAGGATCATTTCAGGCAAGTTTCAGCTCAATAGCACTGTTGGAACTTGAGAAGAAGTTTAAAATGTGTTTTTCAAGATGGCGGCTATGGTGGCCATCTTGGAATTCGGACCGACCTGAAAAATAACAACACTTGGTCGGGATCATCTCAGGATCATTTCTGGCAAGTTTCAGCCCAACAGCACTGGTGGAACTAGTGAAAGTAATGCATCCAAGATTTTTAATTGCTGGTTGCCACTGATTTGTCAAAACCTCAAGCAGCTAATTGTATGGCTACCTAGAGAGACAATCCGAGCCACAATGCCTGAAGCGTTTAAGGAAAAATATCCTAAAACAACTGTAATTATTGAATGTGCTGAAACATTTATACAAAGACCTAAAAATTTGAAAACTAGAGGTGAAACTTATAGTCAATACAAATCACACAACACAATTAAGTACCTAGTTGGAATTTCTCCACATGGACAATTTATGTTTATATCAAAAGGGTTTGGTGGAAGGGCAAGCGACAAATTTATTGTTGAAAAGTCTGGATTTCTTCAATACTTATTACCCGGAGATGAAATTATGGCAGATAGGGGTTTTACAATAAAAGATTTACTTTTTCCATTACAAGTTGAACTAAATATGCCTGCTTTTACAAAAGGAAAGCCTAGGTTGTCTGAAATGGAAGCTACCGAAACCAGACGGATAGCTCATGTGAGAATTCATGTTGAACGGGCCATTCGCAGATTGAAACTTTTCCGTATTTTGAGCAATATTGTGCCTGTTAGTTATGTCAAAAAACTTGATGATATTTTGATTGTATGTGCAGCTCTTGTAAATCTTGGTCCAGAATTAATTAAGGATTCTCGAGTGGATGTTGAGCAGGAATGAATATACATGTACAACTTTGTTAACTCGAACCCAGTCTCGAAGAACCATGGATAATTCAGTATTTTTGGTCCTGAACAAACTAAATACATACAGTCGTCATATACTATAAATTCATGTATATACTTTTTAACTCCAAGACTCCGATAAATCAAAGTTTGTATCACGGTCCCACTGACTTCGAGTTAACTAAGTTTGTCTGTATTTCACATACTGATGTGTTTACCTAGAATTTGGTATGCTGTCTTTGAATATCATTGTACTTTTGTATGCCCCACCGTGAAATGGGCATATATTATGTTACCCAATGTCATGTCGCATCCTGCAAAATGTTATCGTGTCAGTCTGTATTTATGTACAAGATTTTAAACAATCTCGCTCCACAAAATTTTAATTCTTTTATACGCCTGTCTAATATCCAAAGCAGATCTAGATCTACTCGATTTTCAACAACAAATGTTTTTTTTATTTACAAATATGTTCAAAAAGTCTTTTAATTACCAAGGAGCGTATACATGGAATATTTTACCAGATCATGTGAGAAATAGTTCATCATTTTTATCATTTAAGAAAGCTGCAAAAAAATTTTTTATGGAATAATTTTAGTATGCGAGTAGATTGGCATCATTTTCTTATTATTAGGCTATTTTTATACCTGTTAATTGACTGCTACAAAACTACTTTTTCAGATTCAGTATTTTTTGTTTATTGTTACTGGTACATTGTGTCTTTAATATGACCATTGCTTTATGTATGTTGTATAAATAGTGTATATTTATATTGTCTTGACCATGTGTAAGACAAGCTTTTACTTTTAGCTCAACATGCCATCAAGATTAGATAAAACCTATTACCCCTGGTATTATTCTAATTTCTCCTCGGTGCCATGGTGGCAGAGTGGTTTAATCATTAGCCCTAGGCCTGTACCTCTGGGTCGCAAGTTCAAATCCCACATGGACCAGATATACTCATCATAGGACAGTGTTTTTTCCTGGTTCTCTAGCTTTCCTCCACCTCCAAAACCTGGCACATTCCTCAATTGGTTTCAATTACCATGGGTCAAATCGGTTTTTCAATTATACTATAAATTAAATAGATCACATTTAAATAACAAGACAATGATTTTTATCGAAGAATTTAATTCAAATCATCAATTTTTATGTTCCTTTACTCCATTCCAAGAATCCAATGAAATTTCCCTGAATGATAAACTGTACATATACAAGACATTATTTAATGTAGCTATACGTAATTTTATCAGTCATTGTTATATTGTCTGCAAGGTTATAATTATTCAATCATTTTTTTTTTATTTTGATTACCAATACTTGCAGGACTACAAATCAATTGCCTCAATTGTTGCAACATCAATTACCTGTAACTTGTATATGGAATAAATGAAAGGAAATTAACAAATTGGAGTTTGTGATTAATTCCGCATGGTACATGTAGATCAGTAATTTGCACATGTTTACTAAGCTTGCTTGTACACACAAAGTATTTATGACAATTAACAATTTTCTTAATTCAACCATATTAATGGATAACCAGAATCAGATTGGGGTTGTGAAAACATCATTACTTTGAGCAAATTGTCTTAAATATATGTGTAATCTATAGATGTGATTTGTTCAGACATGACTATATTACAATACCAGTTTCCTGTATTTGTCTGACAATGAAAACCTGGTTGATTCAAACTCATCCACTATACGTGGAAGAAACTTCTGGAAATAGAACTTTTTCAATCTCTCAATACATATTTGTGGTAAAATTCGCTACATTTTGTACATGAACACTCATTAGAATGCTCTTGATGGGGAGTACAATCACACGTAGGGTTATTGAAGACTGGTGCTGGTGTAACACTAACTGATTTGTTAATTGTCGTGTTTTGGAGAAGAAATAATTCTTTTTATGTCAGAGTTTTCTACGAAATCTTGAAAAATTTTCTGAAATGTAAACATATGAAAATCTGACCGACTTTCAACTTCACTTCTACCACACTACTCACTATCATCACATTCAAATTCCTTTTCTTCTACACGCCGTTTTGGCTTTTGGAAGTCCATGTTGTTAATTAAACCTGGTTCGATGTTTCTGGTCGTTCCCATGTTCCATTTTACTTGCTCATCTGTGCAACTCTTTCCCGTCAAATTCATTCTAACAGCATGCTCTACCTTCCACAACAACGCCCCGACATGACTACATGTTTTACTCAAACCCGCAACACACGAACACTCGCCAGTATAAACAAAGCCGTTACGCCCACACAACACCCACGGCGAATGCCACTTTTCATTGGCCTTCTGTGATGGACGAACCTCTGCTTTTAACAAAACTAAGTCATCGTCAACTATAGCATGCAAACTTTTCCCAACAGAACCACTCTTAAAGTAGTTGAAACTGTCAAACGATTTAAAGTTCTGCATTTCACTTTCATCAACTGCCCGATTTTTCACTAAGTAATTGTAAATGTCACCATACAACACTTCCGGCCACTCTCTCATGTCATCTCTCCAATCGCTTACTTTTACAAGCTCAGGGCGATAAATGGATGGTTTCAGCTGTTTAGACAGTGACATGGTTATTCTAACTTCAAAACTATTTAAAATATTAAACTACTTCCATTCACTTATAAAAAGATAACGGCAATACAAATCATCCGATCTGGCGATATTGTTTCACTGACCTTCACCGAGCTCGAGGCGGAGGCGGTCACGGAAGAAATGTCACGGAGCTAATGGCGGCCGACGTCAGCGCCATCTATTACCGCAATTTGGAACTATTGAGGAGATAACTGAAAAAAGTCGTCTATAACCCTAAATAAATACAACTAAGGTGTATAATTACATAATAAACTACTAGATTATCTTTTAAATACAAAATAATAATGTGCGGCTCCACAGTATACATCAAATTCCATAAACTCGCACACTACTCAAAATTACACTCCAAGGCTTCCATACATTTTCCACCCGCGCGCAAACACACTATACTTTACACTATGACAGTGGAACTGAGCTTTCATAGATTTATAATTGTGTGAAATCCACAATATATACTGAAGAATTTCATATACAACAATCAAACATATTCATATAGTAATATATAACACTGATACACACAAAATATATGAAATCTAGCATGAAATAGAATCAAAATACAAAATATTACTGCCTAAACGATAAACAATGGTCACGGCTGACTGGAGCGCAGAGATACCTAGTTTGTTTGACTTGGTAATAATCAGGTACAATACAATAATACCCAATAAAATAGAATATAAATGAAGTATAATGTACACTTACTACAGTCAGTAGTCTGTGCCTGGTTCACATGCCGTAAAATGTCGGTAAATCTATACCGGGTACACAGAACAAAGGAACCATGTCTGTCCTCCTAAACAACTCGTGCACAATTAACCGTGACGCATTTCCGCCCTGCAGGTAGGGCGTAAGAATTGTACCTGCTGTCCCCATTGCATGATATCGTAAGAGGCGACTAAATTTGGGATCTTATCTTTTCTACTCTTTCTGAACAACTTTCTTCTTCCTAATGTCTCCCTTGACAATGCCTCACTTTTGGCCTTTAGTTGAGCGTTCGCCCCTGTGAGGAAGGCTTTGGGTTCTGTCCCTAGCCGAGACATACCAGAGTCTCTAAAAATGGTAGTTGCTGCTCCTGCTTAGCGCTCAGCATACAAGGAGTGGGACGACTGGTTCGCCCGTTGTCAGTATAATGTGACCGGGTGGGGTGTGCTGCTGGGTGTCTTCGGCAGTATGCTTCAGTGAGGTAGCACTATAAATCGGCAAAAGTTCCGGCCTATCACAAAGAGACTTAACACGAACATACCGCAGCCTCCCAAAACACACCTATGCACTCACCACACGCATACATGTCGCACGCACGGGAGGCCGTCCTTAAATGACCTTAGCTGTTAATAGGACGTTAAACAAAATAAACCAAACCAAACCAAACCATTTCCGCCCAGGAGTACCTATTACTTTTAAGGATACTTACCCCGGCTTAAGTTAAAAATAAAATATTTACCAAAAAACTATACAACTAATATCAAAATATACTTGCTTGCGTGACAGTCGTTTATATCAATATAACCAAATAGACCACTTTTGGCCCCGCCACTCAGGCTCTCAGCCTCACCATATGTACAATTTGAGTCCCATCCCAAATTCCTATCAGCGGTTATGAAGAATAAGTTGTCGGACGAACGACGGACGCCACTGTATGGCATAAGCTCACCTTGGTCCTTCGGACCAGGTAATTTGAGCTTGGCCATGAGGAGTGGAAGATGAGGATTTGATGGCTGAATATTGTGGCAATATTGCCTATTGGAAAAAGAAAAAATTATTTTTCATTGTCGGTAAATGAAGCCGCTCTGTGTTTCCAATAGGCAACCACTGCCGCTGCCTTACTTTTGATGGCCTCAATTTCAGCCATCAACTTCCTCCTCTCCCACACCTTCCTCATCTAATAGAGTCTGGCCTCGCTGAGGGCCCTCCTCTTCCAATTACTCGAGGGAATCTGTCCTCCTTGGTCTTTTAGATTTTGATTTCGGCCCTGTGCATACATGTAGCTGCCGGTACCTTCTCAACATTGACTGGCTTTGTCTTTATTGGCGTATTGTCTGATTTTGGCATACCCTGCAGGTAGAGCGTAAGAATTGTACCTGCTGAGGCGACTAATCTTGGGATCTTATCTTTTCTCTTCTTTCTGAAAAACTTTCTTCTTCCTTATTGTCCCTTGACAATGCCTCACTTTTGGCCTTTAGTTGAGCGTTCGCCGCTTTGAGGAAGTTTTTGGTTCTGTCCCCAAGCCGAGACATACCAGTCTTTAAAAATGGTAGTTGCTACTCCTGCTTGGCGCTCAGCATTTCTGGAGTGGGACGTTTGGTTTGGTTTATATTGTTTAACGTCCTATATTTACAGCTAAGGTCATTCAAGGACGGCCTCCCGTGCGTGTGACATGCATGCGTGTGGTGAGTGCGTATGTGTGTTTTAGGAGGCTGCGGCATGTTCGTGTTAAGTCTCGTTGTGATAGGCCGGAACTTTTGCCGATTTAAAGTGCTACCTCACTGAAGCATACTTCCGAAGACACCCAGCAGCACCCCACCATGTCACATTATACTGACAACAGGCAGAAAGATAACTGTGCTTTGTTACGCAAGTTGCCTTAATTTCGTTGCATACAAATTCTAAGCACCATACTTAGTTGTTTTTTTTAAAGCATTGTCAAGTTATTGAAAAAGGCTACAGAAACACGGGAGACACCAAGCAGAAAGAGAAAGCCAAACTGGAGTGCGGACGAGTGCCTCTATTTGACTAAACTTGTCGAGGAGAACAGGGGTGTGCAACGGGCAAAGTTTGGCGCCGGGTTAACTACCCAGAGGAAGAGGGAGACATGGCGAAAAATCACAGACGAAATAAACGCCTCGTCATGTGTCAGGCATTCGGTGGAAGAAGTGGAGAAAAGTGGCACAATCTTCATATGAAGGGTAAATCAGAGCTGTCTGACCACAGGAGACACGCTAACATGATGACTGAATTCCAATAAGTCCCGAAAACCATTTAACCTACTTACATTACTTAGTATGCTGTGACCAAAGGCAACGACTAACGGTATCTAGGCCTATAGTACAATGATTTTGCAGAACATATACTGTATTGTTGGTTCATACAATGTAAAACACAAACATTTGTTTCCTATTGTTCAATTTACTTACTTTGAGTAATAAATCACAATATATCGTCATATTTTCCATCGTTTGTTCTTACTGCTTACCGCATCAATGGCGGTTGCAACTACTGTTACCAAGAGTTGTCGTTCCTTTCAAGGGGAATGCTCGATTTGTATACAATAATAAATTTCAGTAAGTGTCCCCAAGGTACGTTTCCGACAACTAAACGGATAAGATGCCATATTCTGCACGAAATTTCTGAATTAACGGTACATAAAATGATTGATGATAACACAATCTTATATAATTGTTTAGCAGTTGACCAAATCAAATGGCATGCATATGTATCTAACTCGTAGCCGATCAGCTGGTGGACAATAAATCGAGTTTTCGATACTTATATATAAATATTCTTAAGTTTAGACACTCCCATTCAGTGCAGTGTTAGACTATTAGTGATGAGGTCAAGATTAAACTGCATGACCACATTGATTAGGACTGGCAAATTAAAATGAAAATATATAACAAGTGTGTAATTGTTTAAAATTCACGTTTTTACTAAAACATGTTACTTCCTCAATTAAGTCTGTTTTTTTCCCAAATGCATCATTGACTGATCATGCATGATTCTACATGTATGCTGTTTAAAATTGCAAAAATACAGTAAATATATATATCATAAATATCATTTTTATTAAATATTGCATTATAGCTGTATGTCAATTTAGTTAATACAAGTGATTTGGGTTATCTTTTTAAACAATCTTAAAATACTTATCAATTTCAGGTGGGGGTCCATCTTCTGCCCCTCGGGTCAGCCCAATTGCTGAAGCTGTAGGGAATGTCATCGGCCTGGACAATGTGTCAATTTGTGGGATTAGTGGGGCAGTGGACACATCTATGATGATGTTACTTAATACTGATCAAGCCTGTTCAGCTATTTCAAGGTATTATTTATTATCAATTAACCTATATTATTGATTTACGTGCCCTAGAAAATGTGCAAAATTACAAATGGTACTATACCTGTATATACCTACATGTACATACATTGTACCTTAAAATTGTTGAAGGTTGTGTGCATGTATGTACACAAAGTAGTGTTTGGAATCGGTTGGGGAAATCATAATCGATAATCGGTTGAACACAACTTACTAATTATCTTTATATAATCGGTTGCTTAACCTTTTTTTCTGAATTGACCTATTTTTTTGCTTCTAGCATCACAGATGATAAGTCCTGGGATGAAACAGTATTGTTACTATTGTATCATGCTTTTAATTCATTGTGTGTCAGGAAATGCTTACCCTTCTGGAGAACCTGATTTTGATAGACATGTTAGAAGTTCATCAGCATGGTGTGTTGTGTTAATTTATGTTTCCTTGTTTTAATTTGTTTTACATGTTATCTTCTTGTCCATTGACTACTGACATGCATTTTACATTTGTGTTACATGTGGTACTATACATTTGATATCTACGTTAAAAGAAAATGTTGAGACACTGTTAATTTGTTATCAATAAAATTAATTTTATGGTATGAATTTTTTGGGGAAAAAATACCGGTAATCCATATTCTAGATGTAGACTCTTATCATTTACACATTTAACAAAAACGTACACACTGTGAGTCTAATGAGTCTATATTTAAAAAAATTGGAAATAACAAAAATAACAGTAACCACCCTGACGGACATTTCACCTCTCTAGTAATAAAATCGGTAACGTTACTGTACCGAACGCTATGGCTAAACGGAGGTCCAAAACAAACTTACATAGATCTATCAACAATTAAATAATTGATGAGTAACATTTCAGCAATCGTAAAGCAGATCAGACAACAGTAAAAAAAAATACGTAAAAAGATTTATTCTCCCCAATTTCTCGTAAGCCTACCCTGTGTAATGTGTAGTAGGAAAACGAAAGTGGAATTCCCAGTGATTTCTGCGCACTTACCTTTATTGGCATATATTCGTCTACAGAATTTGCAAACTGCCTTTGTCATATCCTTTGCTTTACTTGGCACACTTTCCTTGATTTTGTAAAACAGAAGGTGTTCCCATACCCGGGATCGGGCTTTCCCTCCCGGGTATTGATAACTAGTTTGTTTGTCGGCGTGCTCCACTGCCGTGGCGTCCATTACTGAAATAGGATGTACCTTCGGATTCCCCCGTTATTTTTCATTTAAATACAGCAGACAAAACGTACTCCGAATGTTTTCTTCCCGCTCCTCACACCTCCGAGATATGTTAAGAAATGCGAGATTCCTGTGCACATTTTGTCGATTTTCAGGATGACCTATAGTCATCATGCTTCGTCCGTCGTCGTGCGCCGTCCGCCGTGCGTAAAATTTCACATTTCAAACATCTTCTCAAGTTCCACCAGTGGGATTGAGCTGAAACTTGCCTGAAATGATCCTGAGATGGTTCTGACCAAGTGTTGTTATTTTTCGGGTCAGTCCGAAATCGAACATGGCCGCCATAGCCGCCATTTTGAAAACACATTTAAAAAAAAAAACTTCTTCTCAAGTTCCACCAGTGCTATTGAGGTGAAACTTGCGTGAAATGATCCTGATATGATCCTGAACAAATGTTGTTAATTTTCGGGTCAGTCCGAAATCCAAAATAGCCGCCAGCTTGAAAAACACATTTTAAACTTCTTCTCAAGTTCCACGTGTGCTATTGAGCTGAAACTTGGCTGAAATGATTCAAATATGATTCTGATTAAGTGTTGTTATTTTTCGGGTCGGTCCGAAATCCAAAATGGCCGCCGTGGCCGCCATCTTGAAAAACACATTTTAACTTTCTTCTCCAGTTCCACCAGTGCTATTAAGCTGAAACTTGGCTGAAATGATCCTGATATGATCACGACCATGTGTTGTTATTTTTCGGGTCGGTCCGAAATCCAAGATGGCCGCCATATCCGCCATCTTGAAAAACAAATTTTATACTTCTCAATTTCCACCAGTGCCATTGAGCTGAAACTTGCCTGAAATGATCCTGATATTATCCTGACCAAGTGTTGTTATTTTTCGGGTTGGTCCAAAATCCAAGATGGCCACCATAGCCGCCAGCTTGAAAAACACATTTTAAACTTCTTCTCCAGTTCCATTGGTGCCATTGAGCTGGAAATGGGTGAGGATGTCAAGGAAGGCGAGCCAACATAGTGTTGGTATTTTTTCGGCCTCGTAAAAACTTTGAAATGGCAGCAATGGTGGCCATTTTGTAACATGATTGCGCAATCATGGTTTTCCTGAACAACACCTATTTCAAACTTCTCAAATTCCACCAGTGGGATTCAGCCCTAACTTACCAGAAATGATCCTGAGACGGTCCTTACCAAGTGTTGTTATTTATCGGGTCGGCCAGAAATCCAAGATGGCCGCCATGGCAGCCATCTTGAAAACACATTTAAAACTTTTCCAGTTCCACTGGTGCCTGCAATCATGATTTTCCTGAACAATGCCTATTTTAAACTTCTCAAATTCCACCAGTGGGATTCAGCTCTAACTTACCAGAAATGATCCTGAGATGGTCCTTACGAAGTGTTGTTATTTATTGGGTCGGTCAGAAATCCAAGATGGCCACCATGGCCAACAGTGCCACTATATACTTGCTACAGAGAATACATACTACAATAATATAAGGTTTTTAATTTAGAGTCAGATGACCGTTAAGGTCCCGTGGCCTCTTGTTCTATATATGGATTCAGTACAGCAAGTTTTAAACTCATACGAGTTACCTTCCCTGCTATAATCGATTATTTGCTTTCATAATCGATAGTCGCTGGCGGGATTTAAAGTAATCAATGATCGATTAAAATCGAGAATCTTCCCAACACTAACACAAGTACAACCTATGTTGCAATGGTACTTGTACATCACATTTTCATCTTATATGTATTTCTATTTATCCTTTAAAATGTGTTTGTACACAAATTCTGTCCTGCAGAAAGACAGTCAGAAAAAGAAGTTTCATGTTGCATGAATTTTCACTAATAACTACATTCAAAAATTTAAAATGTACATGCATATATTAAAAATGTTTCAATTATTTTATTTACCAAAACAATGCTGAAGTATTTATTCATTTTTATACGCCCGACGAAAGACGGGACGGACGTATTATGTTATGTTGGCGGGCGGGCGGGCACATATGGTGTCCGGACCATAACTCCAGTACTACTCGACCCAAGCTCTCCATACTTGACACAAATATACATATTGATGAGCCGGAGTGTCGCATGCCAAAATCATGCCCCTTTCCCCCTTATTTGTGGAGTTATTCCCCTTTGAAGATTTTACTTCGGGCACATATGGTGTCCGGACCATATCTCCAGTACTATTCGACCCAGGCTCTCCATACTTGACACAAATATACATATTGATGAGCCGGAGTGTCGCATGCCAAAATTATGCCCCTTTCCCCCTTAGTTGTGGAGATATTCCCCTTTGATGATTTTACTTCGGGCACATATGGTGTCCGGACCATATCTCCAGTACTACTTGACCCAGGCTCTCCATACTTGACACAAATATACATATTGATGAGCCGGAGTGTCGCATGCCAAAATCATGCCCCTTTCCCCCTTATTTGTGGAGTTATTCCCCTTTGATGATTTTACTTCGGGCACATATGGTGTCCGGACCATATCTCAAGTACTACCAGACCCAGGCTCTCCATACTTGACACACATAAACATCTTGATGATCTTAAAATTTTGTAATTGCCCACCATTCACTTAATAATGGTATTAGGAGGCTGATTCTTTGCAAAGAGGTTCTTTTAATGTATATATTCTGTATATAAACATGTGAACTAATTTTTGTGTTGTGTCTAAACCAAGGTTTCCCATATTTGCAACATATATACATCTCATCATTTAAAGTTGCCCTTCGTTTTCGACTACACACCATTATGTGTATCAATATCTCCTCCCAACTTTCCAACAATGATACTTCATTTTAAAGCATTACAACCTGTGAAACTACCCCCTTCCAAGTGTCAAATATTGCGGCGGGCGTATGTTGTGGCCCTCCAAGGGACCCTTGTTGTAAATTTGTTTTCCATGAATATATGATTAGAGGAACTGATGCATAAAACATTCCAGATAATAAAATATTGTAAAGTCTCTCAGTTTTAAAATGTCTTATATTTATTACAGATCTTCTAGACATTCTACAGCCCCCTAACAGTGTAACCATGGCCACTGAAATCCTGCCCTCATCCATCTTGTCATCCTTGCCACCATACATCTTGTCATCGTTGCCATCAGACTCCTGTACATATCCATCCCTGACAACATCCTATGACAGCCTCAAAAAGCAGAAACTGGAACTGGAAATTGAAAATTTTAAATTACAAAACCAGCTTCTAGCTTTGAAAATTAAGAAAATAACTGAAAATGAATATTGATATGTCAAAATAACAAACAAATGAAATAAAAATGTATTGGATATTGCTTTGATAGTGTTCTTAATGTCATATGAACTATCTTTTTAATTATAAATCAAGTATACACCTAATATTCAAATTAAAAATATACTAAATATAAAAAAATAAAATCAATAGAAAAATAAATACATGCACTTACATCAGAAGTGAGTTGATACAATGTGGGTTGTGTAGGCCCTTCCATCAGCTGGATTATCATGGATATTATTGGCATCATCATCTTCATTATCATCCCCATCATCATCAATATCATCATGCTGTGGCATATTCAACAGTTTTGTAATGTGTAGAATTTCGCAGGCTGTTATCACCTTGCAAGCCCTTTCTGGTCTCAGCCTGACCTCTCCATGTAGGACATGGAATCTCCTTTTCCACTGCCCAATGGCTCTCTCGACAATACATCTAGTTGTTTTGTGGGCACTAAGTGAAATAAAATAGGAAGTAAATGAAAATAAATATTTCGAAGTATTGCCTATTACATCAACAGGTAAATACTTCATATACATGTACATATAGCAATAGGCAACTTTATCAAATAAATATATGATTATTAACTTTATTTTATTATAACATGCATATTACCATCTTACACTATACTGTGATGATTTCAACTCATATGAGTGTATATTATTCATTACAATATATATATATATATTCTGTTTATTATCTGTAATTAAAATGCATGAATTACCTAATTCAAATTTGACTCCATAAGTTGAAAATTGAAACATAAAAAATCATGAAATATGTGATTTGTACAAAAACTTTTTTTATCATTGAATTAATTAATTAGTTTATTTAGCATTTAGTTGATATATTGATAAAGAAGTGTGCCTATTAATTTATACATTTAATAAATTTGCAAAATATGTATTTGGAAATATGCAACGCATTTCAATCAAATTAATTAACCTAACATATTAATAACTTTTGCGTAGTGTAGTACATGTAACATGAGCATGTACACTTATTGCAATTTAAAATGGTGATGAAAATAATGCGGTTGTAAATTTAAATATGCTGGTAAGGACAGACACTCTACATATTTTTTTATCATTATCATCTACTTTTTAAAATTCGGAGAATGCGAGCTGCACTATGGTGTTCATAAAATTTCCCCGTTTTGAGCCCCCTCATACAAAATAGAGTTAGTCCCCTTCTGAAAAAATCTCCAATACAACTGACAACAATCGCGCGACTGAAAGAGAAACTTGTAACAAGGTTGGGCGAAATTAAACACAGTTTAAGGACCATTTACCTGTTGCATCGTGTCTGTTCTCAATGTTGTGGGTTAAGGTATGGTGTCAATATCCAGTTCTTACACGGATAACCGCTATCGCCAAGTAAGTGACATTTTGTCGGTAACATTCCTGCCTCAAATATCCTTGCTAGGCCACTTTCACGGAGAATTTTTGCGTCATGTGCTGACCCTGGCCATCTCGCAACTAAATCTAGAATGCGATAATTTGCATCCACAACAATCTGAACATTTATTGAATTGAAAATCTTCCTATTCACAAATTCTGGTTCGTTGATGCTTGGACGCAAAATGCCAATGTGTGAACGTCCATTGCTCCAACAACCCCTGGAAACCGGGCAACCGCGTAACAATCGGGTTGGCGTTTTTGATTTCCTCAGCAGTCAGAGGAAATGTTACAAATCTCCTGACAACATCCTGATGATTCAATGCATTCGTGACTCTTTGGATCACTCAGGACACAGTGGCTGGTCAACATTAAAATTATCGCCACTACATAGCGGTATTTCCCCCGTAGCATAATATCGCAACGCGATCACGACTTGCAAATGTGGGGGTTGACTGTGGTTTCTTCCCGTCGTTGGGGCAATGAAAATAATTCCTTCCCAATCAAACCTAAATCTTTGATAAAGTTCAAGACCGTCAAAATTTTGAAGGAGGTCAAACCTGTCTCGGAGGTGCCTTTCTCGTCTCAAAACTTTTGCAATCTGCTGAGATGCATTATTCTGTCCATTTCCTGCAGCCATTTTGCAATTGTAAGTATCTTGCTTAACGATTTAAGACATGTGAGTGGGTTGTTTAAGTGTAGGAATATTCCCAAGCTTTAAGAACAATCATGCAAGCTACTTAACGAGATAAGCAATATGCTAAGTAAAAAAATCAATATGATTAGCAGAATGTATTGACTTAAGCATATGCTTAACCATTTAAGAATTTTATGCATACGAGTCCTGTCTATTTGAAATAGCATACCGGTATGCTTTGAAGAGGTATCTGTATTTAGTAGAAAATAGAGAAATTTTCATCTTATTAGAACAGAGATTTCAGTAGTTTGATTAGTTATCAGCATTTGAATAAAAAATGAATTACAGATATCTGTGTTTGCAAACAGAGATAGCTCTAGTTGTTCGGGAAGTAAAGATATATCTATATGAAATACAGAAATATCTACTTAAAAAGATGCATTTATTTGTATAGAGATATGTCTGGTATTTTCCATTCAGATATTTCAGTGATTACCTGTTTGTTTTTTTACTTCATGTCGGCTTGTCAAAATGTCTAATGTCTGGTGTTGGGGTCAAAAGAAAACATGGACTATGTTATGACAATTGCTCATATAGTTAATACAGTAATGAAATATTAATCTAGCTGGTATGAGACTAAATTTGAACATGTAATCTTGTATTATTGATATTCAAATAAAGTCACGGCTCCGATAAAGTACTCGCCCACTCGTCTTGCCCGGGTCAAAACAGGCAAGTGCCGAGTGAACAGTTAGGTACGACTCGTCCTTGTGCAGAGTTAAATTTTAGATCGCACTGTAACAAATTGTTATGAATCCAAATACAATTCAACAAGATTTTAATATCGTCCATAATCTGTCGATCAGATGAACCATAAACATTTGGTTTGGTTTGGTTCATTTTGTTTGATGTCCTATTAACAGCTAAGGTCATTCAAGGACGGCCTCTCGTGCGTGCGACATGTATGCGTGTGGCGAGTGCGCATGTGCGTCCGGGAGGCTGTTGTATGTTCGTGTTAAGTCTCCTTGTGATAGGCCGGAACTTTTGCCGATTTATAGTGCTATCTCACTAGATCATACTGCCGAAGACACCCAGCAGGACACCCCACCCGGTCACATTATACTGACAACGGGCGAACTAGTCGTCCCACTCCCAATATGCTGATCGCTAAGCATAACCATAAACATATCTTAGGCTAACGTGACATGTGTTTACAAATGGCTTCACTAGTACGGGCCGGGTCATTCAAACGCTTGTTATTTTTGAAAGCATGTGTCCGATAATAAAGCATCAAAGAGATGCTGTAATATACCAGTGCGGATGCTGACGCGTCTTCAGCACTTCCTTCACAACAACAAGCGCAAGACCGCGAGTGGCTGGCAAAAGACAATAGCCAGGTTTTTTTTCAAAACAACATCTGACAAACGTAATGATGGTAATGATGAAATCCAACACACTAACGATCGAAATGACTCAAGTCTTTATTTTTCTTTTGCTTAACGTCCTATTAACAGCTAAGGTCATTTAAGGACGGCCTCCCTTGCGTGCGACATGCATGCGCGTGAGGATGGGTTGTATATATTTACTGTAAATATTTGGAGACTACACTATTTTTAGTTGTACGGTACTAGTGTGCTTATGTTGCATGTCTAGTAGTTTAGTGACTGCTGTTTTTGTGTGTTAGATGAACTGAAATTGCTGGATATGTTCGTTGCTGCATTAATGTTCAGAGTCTGTTTAATGTGGCTATGTATTCTGTGGCTGGGGAAGGACAGGCGTACACATACCTTTAACGGTGGCCTTGTTTTATAAGACCGGGAAGAATGAAGTGAGTATGGCCGGTTCCAGTATTTAGTGAGTGCTGACTGAGAAGGACTCAAGCGGGCAAGGAGTTCCGGAGGTGATTAGTGTTGACCAGAATCCTGACCGTGTTGGACGTATCTGCTGTAGCGGTTCGTTCCGTGGGTATAGTTGCACTGAACGGCCGTGATGAGTATCCACATACAGTTTTTTACAATATAGGTTTATAAGTCTATATATGAAAACTGATAATTACTTAATAATGGGAAAATATTGCATCATCCAACACTAACATTTAATGATGATTACCACTGGGACCAAAAATGCTGTAACAATGAAGCGGCCAGGCCAAACCATTAATATTTATACCTCCTTAACGAAGTTAGGGGCGGTTTACTGGAATCGGCCTGTCTGTCTGTCCGTACTTGCTCAACATCATTGTGGGGTGCATTTACCGATTCATTGGGTCAAAATATTTTCGTGGCCAAGTATTTTCTTTTTTACCCATAAATTAACATTAAATCTCACTGCGCATGTGCCTTTTAGCGATGGAATGAACGAAAATAAAAACAGATTTTGAAATTCTGATCGACTTTCGCCGTGCACCAAGCAAGTTGACAAACAAAACACTGCACCCAACTAGTCGACCTTGGCCGTCCGTCTGTCGTCCCATAATCTTGTCCGGACAACTCTACCAAATAAAGTACTGTTTCGATTTCAACAAAACATGTATAATCAGGACAACATGTAGTTGTGCATCCCTACTTTTTTTCCCCTATAATGCATTTTTCAAAACGGCCGCTGACTTCAGATTAGTTGAGGCTTGTCCATTTAATGAGGTTTGTCATTCCTTGTATACAATACATGTAATGTGGCAGCATAGTTAAAGAGTGTTATTCATGCATTTGTTATTACGATTGTATGCGTGTGTATTAGGCTGTTACATCTGTTATGCCCAACTGAAATAAAACAAGTCAATTTACAATGTTATCAGGAGTGTTAAATATTTGTTACTGAACCGATGTACAATTGCAGTATTGGATGGTGTATATCGAGTATATATATAAATTTGAGCTGGTTTTTGGATCGATTGGTGTCAAATGTAATAACTAACTAGAATATATATTATTACACTCACCAATAGCATACTCAACTATAGACGCCCACGAGGGGTATTAGTTATCCCTTGGGATACAAATCTAGTTATGGTTGTAGGCCGACTGTTACATAGGGTATCAATATCATTGGTGCAAAATCCATACAGAACTTCACTAAATATCTAGTAATTCTAATTGATGGAACTGTTCCCTGTTATAAATAACCAATGTTTATCCTTCATTTCCCCTCCTGTCGTAGCTCTTTTTCAGATACCATCTCCAGCATCAATAAATACTTTCTGCTTAAGTTTTGTGTTGTTGTCTGTTGTCTATGTCAGCTTAGTTGAACTGTGTAGAAACAAACTCCGACAGAATTGTCTGCCGTTAGACCATAACAAACGTTGGGTACGAGTTACCCATCACTTTCACCGGAACCGTTATCTCAATACAACAAAAGGTTTTTTTTTCCGAATTAAATAATTTAATTTTAGATATTTAAAACCCACAATAATTGTACATGCAAAAATTACATTATTTCTAGTTAATATTAACTTTCAAGAAAAAAAGTTATTTTTATGGTGTTTTTTTTTTGTTTCTTGGCACGGTCTTAGCAGCAGTCATAACAACAAAAAAAACCAAATGTAGTTCCATCTACAACATTTATTCTGTAAGACTTTCGGAGTAATGTTTTATGTTTTGAATATTTAGAAGACCAAAACAACAATGAGTTTATGTAAATACTACATGGATCGCGTGAATTTTAAAGAATATGAGAAGACATCCTAGAGTACTACCGGTGGTAACGCAGTCCCCGAAATTACCACACAATGCTGAGGCTAATTTAACTCATATTTGTATTTCTGGCTGTCAGCATAAACAACTTTTCAACAAGATTTAGCCAACTACTGCCATTGTTTTTTATTCCGTCTGCTTTTAAGTGATATTGTTCCGGGTACATCGATACTGACTTATTAGGAGCAATATGATAATAATCGATTCCTATAAATACCCGTGCTTTCTCTCACCGACTCATTCGTATCATAATTATGATTCAATATGTTTCTCAACGCTCCCTTACTCTCGATTATTTATGATTATTAGTTTTTTTTTTCTTCCCAAAATAATTCCCCCATGTTTTTATATTACCAAGGCGTTGATTTGCTTGGATTCTTAATCAGTACCTCAAAGTATCAAAATCCAAATATTTTAATAACAGTAGTAAATGTAGTTTTTCATCAATAAAATTCTAATGACATGTCACCATGTCCTGTTTTGGATTCAATATTGGAATAGTTGGAAATGAGAAAGCTGATCAGGCTGCTAGGCATCACTTGACCTATAACAAAACGATGCTTGTCTTCGGCAGTATGCTTCAGTGAGGTAGCACTATAAATCGGGAAAAGTGCCGGCCTATCACAAGGAGACTTAACACGAACATACCGCAGCCTCCCACAACACACATACGCATTCACCACACGCATGCATGTCGCACGCACGGGAGGCCGTCCTTAAATGACCTTAGATGTTAATAGGACGTAACAAAATAAACCAAACCAAAATAACAAAACGACGTAAATTCGTATCATAATTATGATTCAATATGTTTCTCAACGCTCCCTTACTTTCGATTATTTATGATTATTAGTTTTTTTTTCTTCCCAAAATAAGTCCGCCATGTTTTTATATTACCAAGACGCTGATCTGCTTGGATTCTTTATCAGTACCTCAAAGTATCAAAATCCAAATATTTTAATAACAGTAGTAAATGTAGTTTTTCTTCAATAAAATTCTAATGACATGTCACCATGTTTGGTTTGGTTTATTTTGTTAAACGTCCTATTAACAGCTAAGGTCATTCACCATGTCCTGTTTTGGATTCAATATTGGAATAATTGGAAATGAGAAAGCTGATCAGGCTGCTAGGCATCACTTGACCTATAACAAAACGACATTAGACTTTCATATTCAAATTGTAATCTATTGATAACAAACCCTATCAAAATGGATTCGGAAAACAATTTGTACCATGGAAGATCAATGTTAACAAACAAATAACCGCGATGTTAAACTTGAAGTTGGCACGTATGGTAAAAGTGCATATTCGATACAGTTTCTGCATCGCTTATATTTGATTATTTACGTGCAATATCTTTATACCATAAAATGTCTTTTACAACCAGTTCTGTTTGAATGAGTGATTTGTGGATTTTAACTTTTTAATTTTGAATCCTTTTAAAAGTTTATAATAAATCCGATGTTTAGTATACTGCTTTCTCCCAAACAATGAATTGATGAATAACAGAGTATGAGGACTAATATTGATCAGTAATTCGTTTTAACAAATATTTCGGTCAAACGTTTGCTTCATCACATAGACTGTTGTAGAGACGGAATTAACATAGCTTCACTATCGAACCACGGCAATCTACCCGTCACAGGAGTCAATTTAAAAGGCCCGTCAAAGGTACATGTATATTTGTAGAATATGGAGAATACTACGTGGCTTCACCTGTATCTTGACAGCTTCGAGTCTATGTGACATGGCGTTATGATTCGTCTGGTATAGTTTTCAGCAATGGACTCGGATCGAAAGCTTCAAGAATACATATACCCCCACCTCCCAAGAAAAAAAATTACTATAGCAGAAATGCTGAGAAAGAACTTCGAACGATGACCCCAGAAATTGAAGAAATTGATAGTGCTTCAATATGCAGCCTGTCGTGTATGTTTAAGTGCAGAATGATTGTCTGAGAAGCACTGCTCGACGAAAGTGTTGGAGAAGTAACAGCAAGCATATTAATTGTCTTTCCATTTTTCTGTAAATACGAGCGTACGGCTGTATTTTGTTTCTACCTCTGTAGCCCACGTGATGACATATGTTCCAGGAGTTGTACATATAAAGCTGCCCGTCCTGGAATCATAATCATCCCCGAAATTTGAATAAATGTCATCAAACGTAAGTATGATTGGTGATTGGTTGACCCGAGTTGTTTCGAAATTTGACACAGAAAATGCCATTTTCGTACCTGGATAAAAAAAATTAAAAAAGAGTATAGATTAGGTTTGCAAATAAATTCGTTGCATTGATAAACAGTGATTTGACGAGGCGAATGAAAATATAAAAAATAAAACTCAATTTGGCATATGTTCAGCAACATCATATTGTGCTATTTCCCCTAATTTTGATTTGAAGAAACGTTTAAGGTTTTATTAGAAGCATGATTATTTAAATCAAAGAAAAAAGAAAGTACTGGATATTTTCAAATTTATCCTATAGATGCACGAAGATCAATGCTGAAAGAGTTGTCTTAAGACTAGCATCTCAATTAAATGGTTGTAAATCTGAAAGGAGACGAAAATAATACACGTGTAAAAAAGATGATGTGGTATCGGACACAAATTATAAGTGCATTACAACTCAGGTTGTTAAATATTGCTTACCCTTTGCTTCAACGGACCCAGGTTGTCCTGGTTCACCTTTATCTCCTTTTACACCTATATGCCCGGTGTGACCTGCAACAATTGGTCTACAGTAATAATGGGTAACACTACAATATCAACAAAAATAAGAACTAAAATAAATTCTAGATTCTAAAAATCATCACCTTGTACGACATGCACAAACCCATCCGGATCTCGAAAAACAGGTGAATTAATTTCTGAGAGAAATTATGTCAAAACTACAGAAATATCTCGAAAAGTATGCAAGAAACAATACCGTAAAACCGAGAAACTACCCAATGATTAAGGGGAAATTCTAATGCGGTGCCTCATTCTATATGTCACTGAAAGGAGGAAAACATGTCATATACGCTAACTGGTTTGTTTTGAAGAATGGCTGATTAGCAATCAAAGCCTCGCACCAGAAGACCAAAGTCGATCAGAGGTACTAGTCGTTGCCGTGAAGATTAAAAAACATCATCTATGACTTGAGACTGTTAGGCAAAATAAAGGATGGATTTAGCGTAAAAAGCTACAATGATCTCGCAGTGAAACTTATCCGTACCATGCTTTTCGTGGGATGTGACTAGGCGTAAGCAAAAATGGTTCACGTTCTGTTTTTAGATGTTTATTATTTACCTTACTTGCGAGTTGTTGACGTAACTGAACAGGTTTGACGGAAATTAAATGAAGATATACCCACATATGATTATGAAGTTTAGCTTGAAACATTTTAACATCTATAAAAAAACACATAAGAGACTTTGAATATTTCTATTTCCAATTAGCGACAGAAAGCACGCAAACCTGTCGGTCCTGGTACCCCCTGAGGGCCTGTATCACCCTTTGAACCATTTCTGGCCTGGTCTCCTTTCATTCCTTTTTGTCCTTAATAATGAAAACAAAGTCCAACGGTTATTTTTGTAGTCAAATATCAAAATGATGAGCTTGAATACCTTAGTAAATTATCGTCGAAAGTTTAAGTGACCTTTTGGCCATTTTGACTGATGAATATGTATGTATAAGTATTAGATCTTAATTTTATGATATGATGGCATACATATGAACCTATTATGAAATAGCTTGTACACAAGCATTTTTTTCAAAGTGAGAATAAATATTTCATCACTTGGGTCGTTCATGAGATACTTTGTACGCAATATCTATGCTTTGAAAAGACTTTGTACGAGTCCCCAACACAGTCCATAATTTATCATATAATTTGTATTAGCCCCCCAAAACACATACGCACTCACCACACGCAATGCATGTCGCACGCACGGGAGGCCGTCCTTAAATGACCTTAACTGTTAATAGGACGTTAAACTAAATAAACCAAACCAAACACCGGTCCTAATGAGATTGCAAGACATGAACTAGTTCCTTCGGAATATTCATTACATCACCGAAGAGTCAATATATGCTAGCTAAGGAATTAGCTTAATTCATGCTCGTAACTCATATCAAGACCTTTTTATAATATTGCCTTTAATTATGCCAATATTTCTAGGCTAATATTAATGGGAACGCGTATCCTTAATAGCGGTATAATTACTACATTTTCATTGGTTTCTGATGACGGAATTGGATAACAGGCTTCTGCTGGGTTGAAATGGCCTGAAGGACACATCTCTATTCTCAATCATCTGCCATATTGGATTTTTTAAACACACATACATACTGGCAAAGTTTTTTTCAATCCCAAACTCACCTTCCCCTTGTTTGTGGTTGGAATGAATAAGTGGTACTAGATTGTCACCTTGATAATTAATATAATAAGAATGTTGTAGTCTTTTTTGTGTTAATTATATTAGTGTAATTCCGAAATGTACGTCCTAAATTCAGTTCAGTCCACAGGTTTTAATATAGTCTTTTTATCTCTGTTTCTTAGCCCAGGACTGGATCTTTATTTTTTTTATATTGATTGTAGTTGCCATTATTGTACGGGTGCAACTACTTTGCAATCATAAGAATTATTTCTTCTTAGAACCCTGCAGGTAGGGCGTAAGAATTCTACCTGCTGCCCCCATTGCATGATCGTAAGAGGCGACTTAACTTGGGATCTTATCTTTTCTCTTCTTTCTTAACAGCTTTCCTCTTCCTAATGTCTCCCTTGACAATGCCTCACTTTTGCCTTTTAGTTTCATTCATTTCAACATATTTTATTGTATAACATCTATACAAATGGGTTAGACAGCAGGCTTGGCCTATATAAGTCTTCCCCAATACAAACAGAACAATAGTAGAATTAAACTAAAACAATTGAAAGTGAAAAAGTATAAGAAATATGTATATAAATTAAGTCAATGGAGATGAAATATCTATGGAGATGAATTTTTTTTTATGAATATATTGATTTTTATATATGGTCAAAGGGAGGTAATTACAAAAAGAACTAACAATTAGTGGAAAAGGGAGGTAATAATGTTCTAGTATATCCTTTGTCAAATTATGATCATGTTACAGAGTTATAAAAAGATTTTGTTCTCAGTTAATAGCTATTGCTTAGATACAGGATTGGCACCCAGCCTTAAATCCAGCAGCACTATAGATGTTCAGGCATAAAATGTCTTACTCCTTCTTCTGTAGCCATCCATCTTAGTGTGCTAGATTCAGACTGAATGCCCCTGCATCCAAGCAAAGCTTTCACATATTAGATATAATAAACTGTGTAATTATACTTTGGAATAAAAAGATTCTAGTTGAATATACTAGTTTTGAATTAAGTAAATCAGAGATATTCAGGGATCAGCTGACTTTTGAAGCAGGTCGCAGGTTCACCACATTCTTATATCAAGAATATGAACAATATAGAATATATGTAAATACAGGTAAAATAATAATCAAAAACTAATTGAGCGAGTCTGGGTCTAGAAAATAACATTTTGGTTAAGTATGGTTAATTTTGAGTTTAATCAAATCTCTTACTATCTTTAATGTATTTTTGAACGGCATTCAGAATGTTGATATTAATTTCATCAGACAACAAGTAATTTCATGTGTTAATATTATAGTGGTTAGATGATGCTGGTTATTGATATTTTGTTTCAACTCTTGCCTTTGCTGTTCATATAAGCAGCATTCAAAAAAGTAATGGTATGAAGTTTCATCCCCTTGATTACATCTGCACAATGGTGAATCTATGAGATGATCATTAAAACGGTCAAAATTTAAATTACTTGCATTGTTTCTAAGTTGCCAAATATAATATTGACGGGAGTGATAAATTTCTTAAAAACACCTAGGGATGGGTGATTTAGAATTTTAGTGTTAATGGAATTAAATTCACGTAGCATAGTTGGGGAAAAGCTGTTATAATAATTTTCTGATCTACATAGTTTCCAGTCCAAGTTCTCTGTATAATATATTATGTGCAGTTCCTTTCCTAAGTCCAGTGATAATACGTGTAGCTTCTAACTGTATTGATTCTATCAATTGTTTACATGTATTATTGCAATTATCCCAAACTACGGGCCTTTTAGTTGAGGGTTCGCCCCTGTCAGGAAGGCTTTGGGTTCTGTCCCCTGGCCGAGACATACCGTCTTTAAAAATGGTAGTTATTACTCCTGCTTAGCGCTCAGCATATTTGGAGTGGGACGACTGGTTAGCCCGTTGTCAGTATAATGTGACCGGGTGGGGTGTGCTGCTGGGTGTCTTCGGCAGTATTCTTCAGTGAGGTAGCACTTTTAATCGGCAAAAGTTCCGGCCTATAACAAGGAGACTTAACACGAACATACCCTAGCCTCCCAAAACACACATGCGCACTCATCACACGCATGCATGTCGCACGCACGGGAGACCGTCCTTAAATGACCTTAGCTGTTAATAGGACGTTAAGCAAAATAAACCAAACCAAACCTTAGAAGCCACTAGGTTGCTTTCTTAGTAATAAATTTAAATATCACCCTGGTGGGTGGCAATTTCAATTTCATATACATGTACTTGTTTGAGTTATTCTTGATATTTGGAGGGGCATAAAATGTTTTATTATGTGACTCCAGTATTTACTCAACGCTGATTGGTCTTAACTGCCCGCACAGGCCAACATAAAATGCGATATCCACCTGCAATGACTAAAGTCTGCACGAGAGGTTAATATTGAAATCCAAAAACCCCGCTGTAAGGCTCCAAGGTTAATAACTGAATCCAAAACCGCTGCTGTTGAATATTGACCAATCAGACGCCAGTAAGAAAAATACTTCGTGGAGTGTAAACATGGCAGATAACAGAGACGCCTCACCTCACAAGGCACGATTTCGAATTATTTCGGAGGAGGAAGTTGTTAAATCATTAAATGAATCAATTGCTCCACATGTTTCAAACGCGCAACGAGGTGAAAGGGTCCTGGAAGGATGTCGGAGCACCTCAATGTCGACCCCTTTCACCGTCTCCGTGTCATTAAAATGCATTAAAACAAGTAAATATCATTCATTTAATAAAATAGTTATCAACCTTTTTTCCGTGTGAATACGAGGATATTTCAAACTTCGAAAGAGATATTTCCCTTCGCCTGCGGCCTCGGCGGAAATATCACTTTCTCAGTTTGATAAATCCTCGTATTCACCTGAAAAAGGTCGATGATTGTATATTGTTACGTCGTGTTATCTTATATTGACTCCTGCTTGAATATTAATTATGTCATCTGTGCTGTGATGTGTTTTTTGTTTGTTTGTTTGTTGTTTTTAATGAATATAAATCATGTAATAAAGTAAATGGAGACTGTCGTTTCGGGCATTCCATGGTTTTACGGACCTGCCCTGAACTATATCCCCCTCCGAATTCGGCAAGGGAGGCCGTCATTAAATGTTGATAGAACGTTTAAAAAATAACACCAATCCAAATCGGAGAATGTTGTCCAGGTCAGGTCCGTAACATCATGGATTGCCCTCAACAAAGGTCTGCATAGAATTAAACCACTATATCATCATTCACTTAGCGAGTTTAAACAGGCATACTTGGCCATGGCATTGCATGTCCCTACCAGCCCCCACTGAAATAGTTACAGTGACTTTGACCTAAAATCACTGAAGTTCTAACTTGGCTGCGATGTTATCGTCATTTATCATTGTGTGAAGCTTGATTAAAATTCCTCAACGAATGTCGCCGTTAAAGCGTAAACTTTGGTGTTTCATATTTACCACCTACAGGATGAGCGGAGTGGAAACCTATAGCTCCGCATGACTTATCTTGAAAGTCCATCAACACTGAAATGTCGATATGACCGAAAAGGTGGAGTTTGAATTGCATTGTTTTACAGCCCATCAACACTTTGAGTCATTTAGGGCCAATCAGCATCAGATTAAACGGGGTACAAATGGATATCAATAACGTATTTCTACACACGTATAGAGTTTGAAATGAAAATTTTGGCTATGACTGCTCGTATCCTGTACAGACGAACAGCTTTTATATCCAATTAGTGTGTGTTAACGGTTTCGAAAATAAATTTTAGTCAAGGTATGCTGTTATAGAAACTTTCTCATGCAGGCTGTAGTATATCAAAACAAGCCTATATTGATTCCTGGTCATTTTGTTGGTGAGAGGAAGTCGATTGCTTAACATGCGTCTTTGACTACGCCTTCTGATTTTGGAGACCGCACCACGGCATAACACGGTCATACTTTGTCAGTTGGACACATCGCCGAAGTAGATTTACTTAGTTCCTTGGTTACTTCTGTCTTGCGGATAGGACGCAAGAATTGATGGAAATTTTGAATTTTTATACCCCCTTTGTTTTCAATTTTACTAAAATTTGGTATGTAGTTAGATGATCCAATGAGGCTTAGCTCTATGCAACGATGTTTGCCGAATTACCAGTTCTAATAGGGTTATGCCCCTTTTTCTAATTCTATTTATTGTCTTTATAAGAAAGGAATTTAGATTTAACACGGTTTATATAATTGAGTGAAAGTACAATATCATAATTTAACTTTTACTTGTATTTCTTATGTCAAGTGATAGGTCGTTTGAATGAAATTCTTTGGCGTTATGTTTAGGGTAGTGACATATTTATATCCGTAGCCTGTGGCGATCAGAAAGTGTCATTCAACCTTTTCTAAAGGTTCGAGTTTTGAGATTACTTGTTTAGCCATTTTCTTCAATTAAGTACTTAATTCAGGTTCGAATCGCCTTTACCGTCAAACCCATCGTCCCCATTGAATCCATTTGTTCCTGCTTCTCCTTTAGGCCCACGTTGACCAGGGTCACCTTTATCCCCTTTCTGTCCCTTTGTAACTGTAAAGGCGACAGAAAATGCAGAAATATTAATAGTATATAATTGTATATATTAGGTTTTTGAAAGATTCATTAAAGGAATATTTTTTTGCATTCATTGTATAGCAGACCAATTGTAGTGCGAAATTGCCGTTCAATACGATATATCAAACGTGCAATAATAATAGAAAATGTATTCGTAAACTAGCATAATCGCACGTGAAGTAATACATATATTAAACTCGTTTATTACTTCGTGGGACATTACCAATCGTGTTAAATCATATATTAAAGTGTACCCGGAACGAAAAACGATATTTAAATATGTTATTCTATGTAACCACCAAAGAAGAATGTCGCAAACTGTATCAAAATCGGTTGGCCGAGTGCCGAGATATCGCACATCGAAGTACGCGATTTGCACCTGTCGGCCGACTGCTAATCAGAGTATCGGTCAGTCACGCTAATTTGGAACTCTTCAGTTTATGACGTCACAGGTTTAACGGAGACACTGAAGTGGTGGCAAGCAGTATAGGCGGCAGTGTGAATAGTAGCAACACAGACATGTCTGAATACGATCTGGATATAAGATTTGAGGTTGATGACTTTCGCGAATATTGCCGACAAGACGTCGGATTCCAACAATATCAGTTTGAGCTTTAAAGACAATTAGTATGCTTTGTTACGCTTGATTACCTCCCCTTGGTATTACTCATTTCGCGTTCCGATCGAAAACGAGGCGGCCGGTGTTGACTTGTTTGTTGACAAAGATCAGTCATTTGGTTTGGTTTGGTTTGGTTTGGTTTATTTTGTTTAACGTCCTATTAACAGCTAAGGTCATTTAAGGACGGCCTCACGTGTGTGCGACATGCATGCGTGTGGTGAGTGCGTATGTGTGTTTTGGGAGGCTGCGGTATGTTCGTGTTAAGGTTTGGTTTGGTTTATTTTGTTAAACCTCCTATTAACAGCTAAGGTCTACGTCTCCTTGTGGTAAGCCGGATCTTTTGCCGATTTATAGTGCTACCTCACTGAAGCATACTGCCGAAGACACCCAGCAGCACACCCCACCTGGTCACATTATACTGACAACGGGCGAACCAGTCGTCCCACTCCAAATATGCTGAGCGCTAAGCAGGAGTAGCAACTACCATTTTTAAAGGCTCTGGTATGTCTCGGCCAGGGGACAGAACCCAAAGCCTTCCTGACAGGGGCGAACGCTCAACTAAAGGCCAAAAGTGAGGTATTGTCAAGGGAGACATTAGGAAGAAGAAAGATCCCAAATTTAGTCGCCTCCTACGATCATGCAATGGGGGCAGCAGGTACAATTCTTACGCCCTACCTCAAAGATTCGCTGTACCGGCTTTGGCAGGTAAGAGTATTTACGTGAAGAATAACGCACAATTTGGACAAAGAGATTAAATTCATTATTAATTAATGCATTAAAACCATACAAAGGTTTTTTGTTTAACATCAGAAGGTAAATAACAAAACAAAAAACGATACAATGTGCGTGTTGTCAGAGGGGGCGGGGTTGTTTTTGCAGATGTTTAATGTTCCTATCGGTCTTTTATAAGTAGGACAAGCACAATGTTCACTGTTGTTGGTCGGTTAACGACAGTTGTCTTGCCAGTAGACGTATCTACGAGTCCGATACCAGGAACGTACATACAGGGATTGGTAGCCTACCAATAACTGTCTCTGTCTATCTATATTGATAACGACGTATGGCGAGATGACATCGAGTAAACTACATAACCATTGCAGCCATTGTGACCACATTCCTACTTCTCGTCAAATCCTTTCAATTTTTGAATCAGTAAAATTTGAATAAATTCCACGTGCACTGATTAAGTCTCTGAAACATATTTTGTCATAAAGTTATTAAAATTTTGCCTAAGATATAGTTTATTTTTAGCAAATTTTCCAAAAGAACTTTTTTTCACTATTGAATCAATTAAAAACGGAATACATTTACATTGCTTGTGATCAATTTTAATTTTAACCTATTTTGAAAAGTTAACTTAATTGTACATCAATTATCAGACCTTTGATGAAATTATCCAAGTTTACCTAATTGCTGGTATAGTAGTAGCGATATAGTGGTAATCACACCTTCACGGTTCAGTGCACAAATACAAAACTCACCGTATGTCAGTATCCAAACTAGAAGAGTTGCTAATTCCTCTATGTATGTCCCTGTATATTTTTTTCTGTTATACAGAACGACAGTGTTCCGGACAGGTTGTATCCCGGGCCAATTTAACTATTTATAGTAACGTTTTTTTTAAATGCCAATTGATATAGGTCGTTTCCATTTTACTCCGTCCAACCTTTTTAAATATTAAGATCTATGCATTTACATATGCTTAAATATTTTCAATAATCCATATCCACGGATATGCCGAAATCCAAAGGGAAGCAGTGTTGTGTTTATGAATGTGACAACTTTGCCTTCAAGAAAGATGCGACTAGCACAGAAATACATTTTATTCAAAGACCAAAAAAAGGTTTTTGAAGACAGGAAATTAAAGCTGCGCTGGTATTCTTTGATAAATATATGAATTCAAATACCGTTTGAAGGAGCAAATTTCCATTGCACTTGTAAGTTAAAACTGGACATTAAAACCTGACCAGGCATCAAAAGTCTTCTCATGGATAACTGTACATACTCCTAGAAAAAGTTCATTGAAGAGGTCAACAACCATGAATGAGACTGGAATCGGTTGTGGATGATTCTGAGAATTTGCATGTTTCTGAACTACATGTATTTGGTTCGGTAAGTTTTTTATACCATTATTTTTTAATCAGTTTTAGATAGTACTAGTAGGCATGTACTAACAAGCTTAACGATTTTGTCGGGGGAAGGGGGCTGGTTAAAGAAGGCAGCATTTATTAGGGATCCATAGAGATCTAAACTAGCTAGAAGAAAGAGTTCGATTTACTTGGACTGCCCCACTTAAAATCCCCTACCCTCACCCAAATTTATTTTTGGTGATTTTGTGAATATTTTCTGGATGATTTTTTCCTGTATTTACATTACAATTCAATTGCACAAAAGTTGACAAGCACAAATTAAATTTATTTGGAAACCAGTAAGAATTTGTTGATAAAACAATGTCCCAATAATAGTAATGTAAAACGTTTATATACCATTTATCACAAGCATTAGACCAGTTCTAAGCTGTTCACAATTTTATTACCTGTAATCATTGGTCCATTTGCACCAAACAGAAGATTTCTCATTTCTGGGGAGTATATAGCCAAGCAGACGATATAGCACTTCACATTCACATGCCCAGCACTAGTACCACATAGCAATGAAGAGTGAAGTGACTTGCCCCATGCTGGGGCTTGAACCTAGGTCCTCTGGCCGGGTTACAAGTCACACTCGCTACCATTGTGCCTCCTCCCTCCTAAATTTCCAGTAGGGAGCTCGAGGGATAAATGCTGTAAAACTAAATGTAATTTACCTAATGTATATATGGAGTTTAGATTTTTTAGTTTTAAGGATACGAAAATTAAATGTATAATAAATTAATGCAAACTATATTTATTTTGTTTTAGGAAATTGGAATTCAAGCAGGTCCTGGCACTAGTGTTGTAGGCTGCCAGACAGATGATGGTGATGTGATAAATGTCTGTGATCATAACCACTCTACTTATAGCGATATACTTATAGCGACCACATTTACAGTTTTCATGTCGATGATGATGGCGAGAATGAAATTGAAAATCTACAGATATTAATTGAAAAAATGTCATCACAAATAAATGATATGGAATCAAAGATCGATTGAATGAATATAAAGGGAATCGTTTTTCCATTGAAAAGATTAAAGATGGCCCAAACATTGCTTTTTTATACAGGATTTATCAACTTTGTTTGAGTGTATATTAAAATACTTATCTCCAAAAGCAGAACAAATATGTTATTGGTGAGGTAAAGGTGAAAACATTGGTCCAATAATGATGCTAGACAAAATGAATACAATGTCCAGCAACAAAACTTTCAATTGAGGAATTTTCTAAGATTCTTGTTAGACTGAAAGTTGGACTTTTTGTTCGCGACATTGCATATAGATTTGGTATATCGCAGTCTCAGTTTTCTAAAATATTTACTACATGGATAATTCTTTTATATCTTGAACTACCAATGATGTTTCCTTTTCCATCACAAAAGCTTGTAAGAAAAAATCTGCTGATAGTTTTGTTTATTATCCTTCAACGCGAATTATCTTAGATGTACCGAAATATATGTCAAGGTTCCTTCTTCTATGATTGCTCAATCACAGACATGGTCATCATATAAGCGCAATTATCAATGCAAGGTTATTGTTGGCATCAGTCCAAAATTTGATTTAATGGAGTAATTACATTTGTTTCTGATTTGTGGGGAGGTAGAGTGTCGGACAAACAAACAACAAAAGACAGTGGTGTGCTAACATTGTTAGAATCAGGTGATAATGTTATGTGTGATCGAGGGAAATTATTAGGGCATTCCTAATAGCTATGTTGAATTCCAAAATTTTGATAATACACTGTATTTGTTTGCTCATCTGAGAAAATAAAAACTTTTGAATTTTAATTGAAGTTTTTGGTCATTCATTCACCTAACTTTGAAAACATTATTAAGGTTAAGAGTACCTAAGCTAGAAATGTACTAAAAGATGTGGGTATAATTATGTAATTATCTTATTGGTCCCCACAACACGTTTTGCAATTTTGTCATTGTAAAAGTTTTAAGTTACAAGACGTTTATTTTAAGAAATTATGGTGATATTAAGTTATAATATATATCACCGTGCATTATAATTTATCAATATATACAATACTAACTGGAAAATTTGATGTACCGGGTAATTAAAATGTTTTACATCAAAAAAATTATCATATCAGTGTTGACATGAAAAACTCTTCTTCGTTTTACAAAACCTTGGCTGCGGTACTTTTTACCTTAAATTTGAAATAATATAACATATACCATGTAACATATATGTAGTTAAACAATTCAAAATGTAACACATTGTATTAATTGTATATAATATTTAAAAATTATTTTAACTATAGTTTGTCATTACAAGGGCCCTCAGTACAACACATGAAGTCATGAATCACCGAAATTTATCTTGCAACAAGGCTTTCGATAACCTGCTGATTATTAAAGCCCTCTGTTGTAATTTTGACAATGAGCAGAATATATTTACTATTCAAACCATGAGCAGTGGCCTAACTATTTAACCACTTGGGGGTGTTTATTTAGAAATAACTTCATTTAACTAAATTAACTGCTTAGAAAGTTGTTTTAAAATGGAAAGATTATAAATATTCATTTTGGTATTTCTAATAAAGGTCTCTATTTTCCCCTCAGATTCTCAATCTTCTTCCAGTCCATAAGAAGAGGTAATCCCCGCTTTACCCTCCGTGTCTGTCCACGATTTACCTTTAGTCACAGGTGTCTGACTCGTTTTATAAAATATTAACATATAAGAGTACATATCAATATGATTATTTTATAAAACGAGTCATGTACCTGTGCTTTAGCACTGGAATGGGGCCTATAACGCGTCATAATCGACGTAAACAGTGGATCAAAACTTAAACTGTCAATATCATATTATCACCGACATTAGCGCTTTCTAACCGGGATTTTAAAGCGATAGAACGGACACAAGCATATTCTTATTTCCGGTAATACTTTCTTGATAATACCGCAATATATTTTTCAGGTTGGGAACGGAACTTTCAATTTACGCAAACTTTCGATATCGTTGTCACGAAGTTGCAATTGAACCTCAGCCTCAGCGTCAACAGTTTTGTCATCGTAAATGTCAACACCGATTGCCTCGTTTTCGAATCGGAACACTCCTGTACTTTCGTTTAGAAAGGTGGTATGAAACTAGCGCATTTGGTCAGAAACATCCTTGTGGAAAGGGGAACAAATTTTGCATAAATGACCATTCTGACCCCCCAAGGGGCCAGAGGGGCAGGGCCAAATAAGGGAAATTGAGGCAATTTCTTTAAACCGCTACTAGTCAATCAGTTTTTATTAGATGTTGACCAAATTTGGTCAGAAACATTCTTGGAGGAAGGGGAACAGATTTTACAAAAACGGTGACACTGAACCCCCACGGGCCACAGGGGTGGGGCCAAATAGGGGAAATGGAGGTAATGCCTTGAAATCGTTACTAGTCATAAAGTTGTGAATGGATTTGAACCTAATTTGGCCAGAATCATCCTTGGCAGAAGGGGATAAGATTTTGCATAAATAGTGACTCTGACCCCCAAGGGGCCGGAGTGGCAGGACCGAATACATCCTTTAGGGAAGGGGAACAGATTTTGCATAAACGGTGACGCTGAACCCGAAGGGGCTTTAGGGGCGGGGCCCAATAGGGGAAATTGACGCAATTCCTTTAAATTGCTACCTTTAAATTGCTTCTTCTCATAAAGTTATGAATGGATTTGAACCAAATTTAGTCTGAAAAAGCCTCGGGGGAAGGGGAGCAAATCCTGCATAAATTACTAGTCTGAGCCCTAAGGGGCCAGAGGGGCGGGGTCCAATAGGGAAACTAGAGGTAATTCCTTTAAATCGCTACTTACATAAAGTTATGAATAGATTTTAACCCAATTTGGTCAGAAACATCCTTGGGGAAGGGGAACAGATTTTGCAATAATGAAGATTCTGACCCCCAACGGGCCAGAGGGGCGGGGTCGAATAGGGGGAATAGAGATCATTTCTTCAAATCGCTACTAGTCATCAAGTTATTGATGGATTTGGACCAATTTGGTAAGAAACATCCTTTGGCAATGGGGAACAGATTTTGCATAAACGGTGACACTGACCCTTCAGGGGCCAGAGGGGCGAAGCCCAATAGGAGAAATAGAGGTAATTTCTTTAAATCGCTACTAGTAATAAAGTTATGGATGGATTTTAACCTAATTTGGTCAGAAACGTCATTGGTTGAATGGGAACAGATGTTGCATAAAAGGTGACTCCCAAGGTTCCAGAAGGGTTGGGCTCAATAGTGGAAATAGAGGTAATTTCTTTTAATCGCTATAATAGTCATAAAGTTATGAATATATTATGGTCAGAAACATCCTTGGGCGAAGGGGAACAAATTTTGCGTAAACAATGACACAGACCTCCAAAGGACTGAGGGGATGGGGCCCAATAGGGGAAATAGAGGTAATTCCTTTAAATCGCTACCTGTCATAAAGTTATAAATGGATTTGAACCCAGAAGCATCCTTGGGGAAAGGGGAACAAATTTTGCATAAATGGTTGCTGTGACCCTCCATCCCATAACCATGTATAGCATCGCTGGACGTTAAGGGATAAACACAATCATGTTGTAAAAAAACAATCCCTGAGGTTTTTTCACATCCTTACAGAGTCTGGACTTCGTTATTTCTTTAAAGCAGTTGGGATACCACACTATAACCATATATAGCATTGTTCGAGATTGACAAATAAAGCTATGTATTAACGAATTGAACATGAACATTATTTTGACATTTGGACAAATTCAACCAGGTGAGCGACACATGCCCCATGGGCCTCTTGTTTTAAATAAAATAATGTGCCATTTTATTTGCAAATTAATATTCAAATAAACATACCAACAATACAACAAATCTGCAGCTGGATACTATGGTTTGTGAGACAAGATGATATACACGTAGAGTAAACGTATGCATTGCATTCTATACAAAACCTGCTTTAAGTCATGAAGGACACTTAATTCAGGAAGTAATATATTATATAGAGTCATCATGATCTACAATAGACTAAATATCTTCCGTATGAAAACCAGTGTTGGAGCCTACAACGTACTTCTACATGTACAGATTGTATCCCTTATTTCACATGTCAAGGTCTCGGAGATTACCGACGATTAAATGCTTGAGAAAGATATAATTAGTATACGGTCGTTGTCAGTGAAATTATATAAAAGTGCTTAATATTATTGATAGTTTAGGTACAGGTACATATCATAGGTACTTATTAAAACCATAATTTTAGCTCCATTTTTTATGATAAAACATACAATTTAGTTCATCGTAACATCATTATTAATACTAAAACTTATTAAACTCGCCATGATAAAAGTGTATGATTTTTTTTATTTATTTATTTATTTTTAATTATTTTTTTTTAATTGTAATTATCGTGAAGTGATTGAGATCCTTGTGATTTTACTTTCCATTCCTGTGTCGCAAGTCATGTCTTCTTTTTAAACAGGACTTTAAAAGATATACAAACATGTTCGGAGAATTTCGAATTCTCAAGTTTGAGTGGGTAGGTATACCGCTAAATAATTACCAGGTGTGAAATTACGGTCCACAAGCTCGTCACACCTGTTCCTGCACCACAGGTGTCTGTGATTTCTGGTTTTCTAATCGGTACGTGCCGATAATTGCTTGTGAGTTGACGCGTTTGGTTTCCATGCACTTCAAAAAAGTTCCGAAGATATGCTTTTACTGGTTGTACGTAAATTGAGCTTGAATTTGGTTAAGAATTGCGTTTATGCTATAGGGAATACATTTTCAAGTTGTTGAAATCAAACACATTATTTTTGGAATTCAGTGAGTTTCATTTTCCCTACAAGCAAAAATTTGTATCTCAAAGGTTTGCCTATAAAATAATTAACCTAAGTTGGCTCATTCATATACCAACGATGTTGAAAATTTACTCTTTGAGTCTTGTCTGGGAGTTACTAATCTTTTATGAACAAGTTTTATCAATTTTGGACAATTATCCGAAATGTTATACATGTTACAACGACCCGTAAAAATATAAAATTATTCAAATTTTACATGTTATGTACGACCCGTTATAATAGAACATAAGGAATCGAAGATGATACACGTTGCATGCGGCTCGTTATAATAGAAAATTAGCAAGATGTTACATGTTGTTACGGCTCGTTATTATAGAAAATTAGTAAGATGTTACATGTTATATATGGCCCGTTATAATGGTTTCGGTAGCACTTGTTATTACCTAATTCACAAATGTAACACAAAAAAAGTTTTTTTAGCACTTGCATTATTGTTGTCTAATTCGCATTAATTGCAGACACGTGTTCACGTTTGTTTCTATATATTTCCTATATGGCGGCTCTGACCCGTTAAACCTGTGACGTCACAGGTCAGAGGTCACTGTTTTCGAGAAAAAATGCAATTACTCTAAAACTAAAGTCGCTATGAAAGTCGGACTTTCGGCATTTTTAGTTTCATCCTAAATCACGTTTTTTAAGCTTAACATAGCAAATCGTTCCGGGTACATTTTCTGATATACATTTAAACACTTCAGAATCATTAAAATGTTGCAGTTGTCCAGATTTTGTAAACAGGAAATATTATATAGAGGATATCTAACAGTGTCTTCAGTATGTAATAACAAATACATTTTACGAGTGGTGCTAATATGTTGATATATTTCATAAATGCGCAGCACGGGTGAAAATATAATTGAAATATTAGCTCCAAGAGTGCGCATGGATCAGTTTTTAATTTTACCCATTGTCGTTTGCAAGTAGTGTTTTGATTGGTTAAATCAGAAGTAATATTTTCACCAATGAAAAATATCACTTATATAAAATGAATAATTTTCGATATTTCACTGGTAAAAATGTAATAAGAACATGTTTATTCTTGTTTACTCACGTATACTTCGCTCATTGTAATGGGAAGTTTCTGTGGTCATTCGTGAAAAGTTGATCCGACTTTCCTCTCCTGAATCGGCCCTCCTGAAATTATTCCTTATATAGATTTTAAAGTATATAGCGGAATAATAGATAACGTACATTAACAATACTTTCGGTACGCGTTCCGTTTGTCTTGTTTACAATATGCTGATTTTTTTGATTTTATTTTGATTTATTTTTTTGAATTAGACCATTCCAATTTGAAATAGCTTTAAGTTAGAGCAAGTTTACCTGAATTGTTTTATCTCATCTGAAAGCGCTTGGTATTTATATTCCAAAAGAGTATGTTGCTGTTCCAGATCTTTGAAATCGGCACTGATTTGTTGGACGATTCGTTCTAGAGAGATAATCCGATTTTGCAAACTTTGAAAATTCGGATCAATATCTGCATCGACGAAAAAGGCGATATTTAAAAACGACGTTAACACAGAGAGGAACATATCTGAACTTCCCGATCAGACTATCTGTTGTGTAATATTCATTATAATAACTTCGAAGGATTCACCGGTATGCTGAACTGTAAGTAGGTTAGATAGATAACGAAATGACATCGGGGTCACGTTACTGGTCATCTTATCTCGTATTTGAGACTTCCCCACATAAATTCGTTATGTTTATAACCTAGAATATGTAATCGTTGAAACATTGAAATCTATTACAAGTGTGTAGAAGACATCTGTCCAGTCTATATTTTCAATAGTTTAGCACAAATCGGTTCATGTGCTGGTAGTAAATTATGTAATACAAAAATGTAAAATATATACTTATAGAAACTAATAAACAAGTTAAAAGAAAAACGTTTCAAGAGGCTCTCGAGCTAACATCGCAGTGGTAAATTATGATAGCATAACACGATGCCTTAAAATACATTCGTACTATCAATCTCTACTGACTAATATGGACTGCCCTTGCAGGTAGGTCGTAAGAATTGTACCTGCTGCCCCCATTGTATGATCTAATATGCGACTATATTTGGGATCTTATCTTTTCTCTTCTTCCTGAACAACTTTCTTCTTCATATGTCTCTCTGGACAATGCCTCACGTTTGGCCTTCAAATGGGCGTTCGCCCCTGTGAGGAAGGCTTTGGGTTTTGTCTTCTAGCCGAGACATGCCAGAGTCATTAAAACTGGTAGTGCTACTTAGCGCTCAGCATTTTGGATGTGGAACGACTGGTTTGCCCGTTGTCAGTATAATGTGGGCCGTCCTTAAATGACCTTAGCTGTTAATAGGACGTTTAACTAAATAAACCAAACAAAATGCAATTTGATTAAAATCTATCGGGCCGTGCAGAAGTACATCAAGTGATTTATCTATTAGATTCTCTTGGGACTAGGCCAATTATTTTACAGTATTCAGACCAAATCCTTTCATTCCAATAGAAAGTTTTTTAAGACTCGTCTTTTATAATAAAAAAAGGGGGGGAAGGAGGGGGTCTCTTTAAACCTAACTAAGGATGCTTCAGAAAAAACTTAGACAAGGTCCATTCTCGTCCATGGCTATTATTAGAAAAAAAGAAAACAGAAGGGCGGCGAAAATATCAGCACAAGGACTAGGAAATCAGTGTTCATGTATGTTTTTTTTTAAATCTATATATAGTTAAATTATAGGGGAAGTATACAGGAACAGCAGAAATCCTGCACGTAAAATTGTTGATCACTTTTCTGTCATCCCTATTCAATGGACTTTCTACGTATCAGTTATAGTAAAGATGGAGAAGTAAATAGTTGTTACATATTTAAATTTGTCCACTATCAAAAGATTATTGAAATAAGAGATCGTTTTAGCCTGTGATTGCAAACTGGTGCCGTGATTATTTGCTCGGGTAATCCGTTGTTAGCCTAATCAGTATTTTCTTTATTTTTGTAGCATTTTTGTAGAATTTTTTTGTTTTTTTTGTTTTTCTCCCAAGTGTTAGCCATGCAGGGTAAAGGGTTAGATAGGCCTAGTTGGTCGGTACCTACATGTAATGCCCCTAATTTTACAACACCTGTAACTAGTCATACGGACACATACTTGCCTCGTATGAGGACTGACCCGTATACAGATTTGTACAGTCAGTCTAATTATTCCACAGGTAGCGAGTTCGTCGACTATAGGCAGTACGATACAGTTGACATGACTGGTACGACTATGGCTCACAGGGTGCACGTGCTACTGTTTTGACAGGTGTGACACCTATAGCTACGTATAGTATGGATGACAGAACGGAGCATGACTTGTTAGATTCCATTGACAGTAGTAAACAGTCAAACATAGGGAAGTCTGTGTCATTTGTTGATAATTTACCTAGGAACCTAGTACAAAGTACACCCATTACAACAAGGCCTTATTACCGTAATTACTATGACAATTACGACGACGTGTCTTGTACATACAGTCAGGCAATCTCGAGACCTATTCCAGCGACAATGGTTACAGTCTAGGAAAGATCCATGGAGGGTTGGGTCAGATGATATTACTAGACATATGCAGGGGTCTCCTGGTGTGTACTATCGGTATGCTAGTGAACCTCTATGGGATACACCTAGTCAGAGGGAGGTTGATGGGCAATATAATTACCGTACAACAGGTAGTTCAGGTGCTAATAGAAAAAGGCGACAAAAAGATCCCCAGGCATTTGATGGGTCCTCAAATTTGAAAGATTTCATTGTTCATTTCGAGCAAGTATCTAAATGGAATAATTGGGAGAAGGATGAGATGGCCCAACAACTTAGCATGTGTTCAAAAGGGAAGACACAAATGATACTATCAGAACTTACCCCTAGTCAGTTAGAAGATTACTCACAACTTAAGTATGTACTATACACAGGATTTGCACCACCGGGAAGGGAGGTTGCTCACAAATGTGAATTCAGGAGTAGGATAAAGAAGGAGGGTGAATCTATAGTGGCTTATGGGGAACATCTTAGGGCTTTAGCAGCACTAGCTTTTCCTACATTATCAGGTTAATCGCCAGATTAAACATTATGATTGTGGGCTAAAACCTAGGACTTACTCTGTAGGCAATTTTGTATGGAGGTGGTACCCTGCAGCCTTAGCATGTAAACTAGGTCAAGGTTGGACAGGACCTTCCAAGGTTATCAAGGTCATATCAGAAGTAACTTATCAGATACAAAAAGAACCTAAAGGTAGATCCGTAAGTGTTCATGTAGACCACTTAAAACCTTATGAGGGGGTAATTGTTCCGAAGGCCTGGATGGAAGAGAACGAGACTTGTTCATCTGATTCAGAGCCTGGAATTGATGTAGATGTAGGTGACATGACATCAGAAATGGGGAATGTTGAAACTCCAGTGAAAACTCCAGTTAAAACTCGTGCTGGTCGGGTGGTAGTCCCCAAGAAAATATTTTCACCATAAGTACAGGGCCCGGTTCCACGGAATGTCTTCTACCATCTCCTTTTCTTTCCTCTCCTTTCTTTTTCTTTCGTTCAATTCTCTTTTCCTTAAAAAGAAGTAATAAAGTAACAGTGAATTATATGAGCATGTTTGTTTAAGTTGAATAGTTTATATATACCATATCATTATTATATAATGGTTAGTTTATATTATTATACAATAAAATTAACTGTGACTAAGGGAAGTTTATATGGATTATAAATATAAATATACACTTTACGTCTAGTATTGTTTTATCAGTACTAAATTTGTTGATAGCTAGCAGTATTAAATTTGAAATTGACATACCTGAAATTGAGTTGAATATGAGGTATTATCACTCGGTATATACTATAGCGAGCACATATATATGTATTATATACTAACTGATAATTATTCATTTTATAAATGCTTACCATTTTCTTGTAATTTTTGTGTCTTTAGATATGGATGTACTTGATTTGACGGTTGAAGTACGTGAGGTGCAGGCCCTGGACAGGGATTTAAGACCTGTCTGGAGGGAGTCTGGCATGCCTTGTCCTGTGGCATCATGTAGTACAGACATGATCTACACCAAGTACAGGAATCTGGTGGCGCATTGGGTGCAGATTCATCGTCCTTACATCAAAACGTATCCTTGCTGTGTTGGCACCTGTGCCAAGAGTGTTATCAACAAACAGCAGCTTCAGAGGCACATGACAAAATCTCATCATCTACCTGTTGATGTGGCGAGGACCAATGTTGGCAGGTGTCAGGGTTCTATGGAGTCTAATTATCGGTACATCTCACCAGGGGAGCCTCAACTTCCTGTGGCTGAGGTTTCTCGTCGTACAGCCAGCTTCCGGGAAGTTGCAGCTCTCCGCCGTAGGGAGGCTGAAAATGTGTCAAGTGTGGAATCTGTGAAGCTCTTCCCGGAAGTACATCAATCACGGGACGAGACCGTCGACGTGGACATCGATGGAGATGAGGTCAAGGTCACAACCTATGTGAGGGGATGGGGGCAAGACCACACACCCAGGGAAATTAACTTGCCAGACTTCCTGTGGAATAGTCAATAAAATATTAGAATATATACAGGGTGGACTTATTCCTTCATTTCTTTTTTTCTTGTAAATACTGACTGTTATATACCCTGTTGGACGTGGTGTCACTTGTAATATTTTGTGTACATGTGTTAAATAAATTATTAATATCGATGCAACTGTGCTACCGCGTCGCGTGTGGTGTGGACCCTGATGTCGCGATCAGTTGGACTTGGACAATATTTTTTGATCATGAAATAATTGCCTTTTTTTTTTAATGGCGTGATTATGTTTGAATTTAGTAACACTTTGATACATTTTTATATATTATATTATATTGTTACCGTTATATATTTACTTGAATGTGTGTTAGTCGTTTCATATTCCATTGCATGATCGTAAGAGGCGGCTAAATTTGGGATCTTATCTTTTCTCTTCGTCCTTAACAACTTTCTTCTTCCTAATGTCTCCCTTGACACTGCCTCACTTTTGGCCTTTAGTTGAGCGTTCGCCCCTGTGAGGAAGGCTTTGGGTTATGTCCCCTAGCCGAGACATACCAGAGTCTTTCAAAATGGTAGTTGCTGCTCCTGATTAGCGCTCAGCAAATTAGGAGTGGGACGACTGGTTCGCCCGTTGTCAGTATAATGTGACCGGGTGGGGTGTGCTGCTGGGTGTCTTCGGCAGTATGCTTCAGTGAGGTAGCACTCTAAATCGGCAATAGATCCGGCCTATCACAAGGAGACTTAACACAAACATACCACAGCCTCCCAAAACACACATACGCACTCATCACACGCATACATGTCGCACGCACGGGAGGCCGTCCTTAAATGACCTTAGCTGTTAATAGGACGTTAAATAAAATAAACCTAACCTAACTTTCATATTCCTGATTACATACTGAGGCAGCAATTATAGTTATTTCTATTTGTTGAGATCAGACTCTGCATTTTTGCATGAGATGGTTTTAGAGAAAAATGTTGTTCAGTAATGTAATAGGGATAGGCATGATATGTTTGTGTATATAAATAGTTATCTTATATGTCGTATATATATATGTTATAGGCAAATGTTACCTAGTTTAATGTTTTAGGTTGCCATTGGCCTATTTTTCAAAGAGGGGGGGGGGGGGGGGGGGGGAGTGTAGCAGGAATGAATTGTGTAGGTTATATATATTAGAACATACCTCGTGTTTCACTTACCGTCGTTAGTTATATACCGGAAGTCTAACTACTTCCGTTAATCTATTCTAGTCTGCACGTGTATTTCGATAGCCAGACGGGTGCGTTTAGTCGCAGGTCAGCTCATTCTTTAGCTTCTTCTCTCTCTCTAACTCTAACCGTGATGTAGTAGTGTAGGGTACTTTATATTATTAACATTGTAGTCACATATTCTGTGGAACCGGGATGGGGTGGTTAATTACACACACATCTGTATACCGGTAGGCGAAGTTATAAGTAGCTACTGAGTAGGACAGGGTTATATATTAGGTGATAGGGTAGTAAGGGTACGTATATTTCTAGGTATTATTGTTTGTATTTGCGTATGTATAAACTCGTCAAATGTCCACGGGGTATACTAAATGTGTTATTGAATGTTTATCTGCCTTTCTTGCTTATTCCACTTATAGGCTATATATTACTTATACACAACGGAACCTCGAGTACAGAACCTGGGTACTATACTTCACGACTAGACAGGTGTACCTCGCCTGTTACAGATTACAAGACTAGGAAATCAGTGTTCATGTAAGTTTTTTAAAATCTATATATAGTTAAATTATAGGGGAAGTATACAGGAACAGCAGAAATCCTGCACGTAAAATTGCTGATCAATTTTCTGTCATCACTATTCAATGGACTTTCTACGTATCAGTTATAGTAAAGATGGAGAAGTAAATAGTTGTTACATATTTAAATTTGTCCACTATCAAAAGATTATTGAAATAAGAGATCGTTTTAGCCTATGTCGGTGGCATATTACGGTGAAATTATTTTGAAACAAAAAAACAGTAGCCAGTCTCCCTTCAAGTACAATTTAATAATACACTCGTATTTTATGATTTGAAATTGTATGTTTCACCCTGTAAGTTTCCCGCTACATATAACATCATTTGGTCTTCTGGGTTGAAAAGTAGCATACAGCCACGTGTTGGTTAGTGTCTGTCCAGTGATTTTCCAAATACAGTCCAGCACATAAAGCTAGAGTCCGTATTTGGTCAACATTGTATTTACAGCTTACTCCTTTGCCTTCATGGAAATAAAGGCGGTCATCCTTTGCTAGATTTAAGGTAATCCCAAGTCCAGCTGCAATACACAAGATAAACATGTTATTCAAATCATGATTCGTGTAGTTCACAGCTGTTTTGGTTCGAATATTTAGTCGCAGGGGTCAAATATGCTAGAATCTTGATAACCAACTGGTCCACAACCTATTATTTGGTTCTAAGCATGCTAGGGAAAAGGGCTATCAACTTTGTTCAAATTAATGAACGTCCTATTAACAGCCATGGTCTTTTAAGGACGTGACTGGTTCGTGAGGTGGAGGAAATCCGCAGTACCTGGAGAAAACCCCACGGCTTACAAAAGAACCCCTTAACAACGCAACTCTATTTCATAATGAATATGTACTTTTCTATCAATCTTTCATCGGTCAGTTGTATGTGGTCGGTGTTTTTATTGGTGTTCGGCTTTTCTTTTCACTGCAATAATAACTTAGTTTTGTTGTCTCCCTCTACCCTGAAAATAATCTTAAGATTATTTGCATACGTGTAAATAAGCACCAATCCGTGTAAACGAATAATATTTTCAAAGAGGGATTAGTTGGGGATTTAATTTCGTTTATTTCGAGGTTTTAGGAAACTCACGAAATAAAATCCCGACGAAATTGTGACCGTACGAAATAAAATCCAAAGTAATATATATGAAATAAATTAGAGATCTTAAATTGAAAGTCAGTGGTATGTCCGTATCAACATAATATAGACATATATATCATTATCTGAAACAATGAATGTCATTGATTATTGCATTGCCTGAACGACACAGCTGAAAAATTCAAATTTATCTGTACTACCGGCCTGCCAATGTGAGTATAGTCTTACAATGCCGCGTTCATTGTGTATAACTATCAGGCCTGACTGATATGATCGACCTCTATCCAGTGACTAAATCTCACTCCACCCATGATTATTTACCTCTGTTTTGTCGCATCACCATCCACTCGAAAAATTTTACCTACCATACACACAATTACTAGTATATTACTCGTTTATTATAAAACCTTACCCCACCAAATGTATCCCAAAAAACTAGCCACTCTTTAATAGCTTATATATGGTCAATGTACGTATTTAGAATACGTACGTATATGATGGAGCTGATTCTCTTTGGATATCCCATACAGCGTGACGAAGCTAGTTTCCTTGTGATTGTCATTGTGTATATACTCTGCCTCCAGATTTAGAGTGTCCTTGTTTATAGAACAGCCAAACTCCCTATTTAGGCGGGTTATCGCATTGAGGTATAAGTCTGCAGATATTCCTGGTGTACATAAATAATAAAATCTTCATTTAAATGTTAAATCGGACAGGATGTTGGATGTTTAACTCGTTCAGATGTCTGGCAGAAAAGTTATTTTTAGATGATTGTAAACGAGATTATATAACAAACAAAAACAAAATGTTATCGTATATTAAATCAAACGTGTTTGATGTTTCTTTTTAGCCTAGTAGTTTCTGTGTCACCAGCCTAACTCTCATTTTGAGATTGTGACTTAACCAGGATTTGTATGACGAATATGATCGAGGATGCAAAAGACGCTTAACGCTCTGGAACAACGGGCCTTACTGTTTGCAAGTATCCTAGCTATTCTTAAATTTACTGCTGGCGCATCGCGGTTGGAAACGTTCTAGGTTGATAACGTACTACGAATGTTGAGCCAACAGATATATCGGTGTGCTAATTGATTTGGAAACAATACCCGATGATAAAAAGAAATACAGAACGTTATGTAGTTCGGTGTAGCGGGACGTAAGTCGTTCAGTATTCAGTAATTATTTATCATTTGTACGACGGGTTCATTTTATAGTTGGGTATAAATTGTGACAATGGGCAATAGACGAAACAACATCAAACTATTGAAAATGTAAATATATATATTGGTTCACTCGCGATTAGTTAAAATGAAAAAGTTGCAATTTTTACTGGAATCTTATGATACAGACCAATATAATTATGTTGGTTCATCATTTTGTATGTGCTTTTTTGAAGGTTTTAAAAGATCCTTTATACTAGATATGCTGTTGTATAAACTTTCTCTTGTAAGTAGTAGATACCCTCTCTGAGTTGTAGATCAATGTAATCGAATAAAAAGTGTTCAGCGGTAAATGGTACCATGCACGCTATGCGGGCAAAGGCAACCTCGTCTCAGCGGTTGTCTCTGGAGCAAGGTGACCATTGACCGATATATACTTTGAGTGTAATTTATTATCTACGCATTTACTCTATTCAGTTTGCCACTGTGACAATAAACTTTAAAGGAAATTGTTTCATATCGGTAAAATGAATTTTAAAATTGTAATCGACTACGGTATACAAAACGTCTTCAGGCAACATCTTAAACCATTAAACAAGTTGGTAGCATCAAAGAAGATATGTTACTATTTGAACATAGCTGGCGCTGTGGACGTACCGGATGAAAAGGACAAGGCCCACCTGATAGGGTTACAACACCGAGAACACAATCACCGCCCCCTTACAACCATCGCAACCGCCGTGAAATGAGACGCAAGACCAGTACACCATACACCTCTGGAGTGTGTGTTCGTTAGCCAATAAAAGATCGGAGGAGGAGCCTAAAGTCTGGTGCCTGTCAAATATCGTACATACCGACCGACTGAACAAAGGTACACCAGGGATATTCATAAGAACTTGTCAACCCAAACGGTTATGATTCGTGTTGCGCCAGCAGTAAGAATATCAATGTGCATAAACTACAATGTTTTTTATATATATGTTTGTTGCCTTGGAAACAGGTATTTGGCAAGCTGCTGTTTCGCAAGTGTGACACATGTACAAGAACAATGATACAAAGTGATGCTCTTACAATTTAATAGCGGAAAGTTTTTAACTGGCTTACGTAAATTTAGAGATCAATAGTCTTACTTGCATGGACTGATGAGGGGAACATAGTTTAATTTTGTATTGTTTTACGCCATATTAACAGCTATAAAATTTTGTAAGGACGACCTCCGCGCTGTTAAAGAGATTTATGCGTCGTGAATGCTTTGTGTATTGGGAGGCTGCGATATGCTCGTGTTTGACTCATTCAGATAGAGCGGAACTGTTTATGAGCTACCTCGCTGAAGGATACTACCAAAATCAATCTCGTGCAAGTGAAATTCGGTGATTATTGATGAGAAGTAATGCTGATGAAAGTGTTACAAAACTACGTGGCAGTTAACTTCTTTTGCACGAGATTAACTTCCTTTCCTCTTTCCAGTAAGCACCAAAATTCTAAACATGACCGTGCTCTATACCTGTAGGGTCAAGGTATGCGTTTTCTATCTGCTCCTTATTTTGTGTGATATCCAAACTTATGATGAGCCGACATCTGTCTGAAAAAATTGCAAAACAACTTTCATATTGAAGCAATATAAATAATACCATCCAGATATTGTTGAAGTGCTATATATCCCTGTGCTATCCACATGAATTTGCATGCATCGCTTTGTCGTAATTAAACCGGTGCTGCTGTTTCTTTAAACCCTTTTGGGCGTTAATTAAATTTTGTGTCGAACGTTGCAAAGACTTTGAGGAATAGCAAATAAGCAAATCATGAACACAAATGATTTATAAATTGAATAGTCTGTACACTGTCTGTGATGTGTGGAAGTATTACAAATTGACACATAATAAAACGTTTCTAAAATATCACATCATTGAAGAGAAATCCTGATATTGCATCGGTTGTGAAAGTTTTGAAAAGAGGACCTATGATAATATGATATGGCGATATTAGAGTCAATACCGGATGTAAAATTTCAGCCTGAGCCTTGGTAAGCAAGTATTAATGTTATTAATCAAATAAATTGTGAAGTGGACGTATATGTTACTCCTGAAAAAAAAATTTATTTACGATTTGGAAAATTCAAATTGTTGCATTTTTCATAGACTTAAGATCGCTAAATCCTTCACATTTACCGGTTGTCTAAACATTCTAGTCACCACGATCCTATTCGAGTGACCAGATACCAATCAGGGAATAACATTTGGGTACAAAAATAGTGCTATATTGCCAGAATACCCATATTTCATGTATCGGAATAGTCAATATTCGCAGACAAAAAGTAGGATAGCCTGGCCATGTGTAGCAGACAAGGCAGAATTGCAGAAAAATCTAATTATGGTCATTATACTCATATGTCAAAACAAGATTAATTCTGTCATTGGGATAAAGATACTTGATTTAAAATAGGTTTCCGAAAAAAAAAATGTGAAGACATTTTGTCATTTTTGGTATAAAAAAAATATCATATTTCGCAATGTTCGAGGTTTTTTGAAGTTGTTACCATATTTTTCACATATCTGAAAGAATCAGTTTACTTGAATATCACTGTTGTGTTAAAATTATTATATAGATCACAAATATACATACTTTTGTATCGGTAATATGTAGTGTTAACTGGCTTTGTTTACATGTCTTTTCAGAATGTGACACTTCAACTGTACACTGCAACTATGAAAAATATTTACCTGTCATAACGTTTGATAACAATTTAAGCCGTCGTATTTGGTCCTGATATTTCTGGTTCTGGAATCCACCACCAAGCCACATGATAACCTTTACCCCTGGCATATCCCTAAAGGGAGACAATTCTTAATTGACATGACAAAATGAAACGCAAACATTCCATGACCGTATAAACATATAATTTTTTTACTGTTATGTCACCATTAACGAAACAACCAGATCGTATACAGATGAAAACTTGTGTTTCAATACAAATACTTTGTGAAACCATTCGTATTTAAATTTCAACATTCCTCCTTACCATATATTAAAATACGGGTCATGAAGATGACTTTAGGATGTACACCTTTGTTGTTTCAATCGTGTTCGATACTCGTTTTGATCTTGTTTAAGTTTGTTTTGTAGTGTTTTGACAAAATTTTACCTATCTAACAAAGACGAATCTAACGAAATCAATAAGGTAAAGAAATACTATTTGTGTCGGTACTGCTAGCATCCATACTTATCTGACAACATATAATAAAACTGTATGGATTCGTCCTGTTACATGTCAAAACAGCAAAATCAAAATTACATATTATGGTAAATTTCAAATTTCCAGAAATGCAAACGAAAAATTAAATAGTTATGAAATAAAAGTTAAATACGGGATTTTTAGACATCACAAATGTGTACATCCTTTAATGATTTTCTCGTCTCTGATTATAACTTCATCCTCCCTCCTTATCAAAATAGATGTTAAGGATCACATTTTGATTTGAAACTTTCATGAAGGCTCATTTGTTTACTTGACAAAGGAAATGTACGTTTCCTGAGCCTTGCAAACAGTTATCAATAGCACGTTGTGTTGAAGATAAACATCTTTCAAAATAAGTATAACTTTCGTTGCTAAAAAAGCAAATTACTTATGTGTGAACATTAACTTAATACAATTTATCAAGCTGAAAATTTCCAAAGAGAAGGAAAAATGAAACATGCGGTCTATTGCACTATATATTACCTTAGTCGTTCTATTCCTACGTCGTAATCTCCTGGTATACTTTTAATGCATAACTTGTTTCCATATATCCCGAACAACTGGTCAGATGTCTCGGCTAGAAATTCTACAAGAGCACATTCTCCATTAAAAATTATTTTGCATATTTAATGTACAACATCAAAGGTAATGTAAAGAAGGCCTTCCCTGTTTACGAGATGAGTGTGTGCAGTGCGTGTTTTAGAAGGCTGTAGTATATTGGTGTTTGTCTCCTTGTGATAGCACGAAATTGATATCTCCTTAACTTAATTAACCTGCAGTGATCAAATAAAGACAGTTTAACAAATTTATGTTTTGATTATCATTCAATATTAACTTATTACAATGTCATTTGAATAATCGAAAAATATCGTCTGCACATGTAATCAAAGATTACCCGCTACCTGCTCAAGTGAGGTTTTATTTATTTACACATTTGATTCAAAGTACGCTCAAAATTCTAATTGTATCTTGCAGACAAGAGAGGCCGTCCTTAGCTTTTGATATTACAAAGCCAAACATTGCATTGAATGTGGTGCGTACGAATTAAAATTGCCTCACCACATTGCCCGATTGCCCTACGGAAAGGGTGTTACCTGCTGCCCCATTGGCAAGGTGGCGAAAGGGACGAAATTGCGGATATTACATGAAATATTTTTCTAACCAACTCTTTTTTTCATGATGCCTCCGTTGACAATGCCTCACATTTGAACGTTCGCTCTGTGACGAATGCCTTTTGGGTCTGTCCCTTGGCCGCGACATAACTGAATATCTTAAAATGGTTATTTGTACCCTTGCATAGGGAAAAGGTTGGTAACTTCGGACAGTTTTCAGAAAGTCAAAAGCTTGCACGTGTAACGGTTCGAATTTCCCTTCAACCCAGGTTCTTAATTTACTTAATAGTACCTTGCTTTGAATATATAAGCCACACAAAAACTAGGTACAGGTCCTACATTTATTCAATAGTCCATCATTGGCAATATAAAACTAGTAACCATAACTATTTACAGCACCACAGAATAAAACCATCTTCCACACTATCATACACGAGGCAGCTATTACCCGAAAACATAGACTGAAAGACAGAAGGAAAGTAACCAGCCAATGGCTTCTGTTAAGTGTAAGGAAAGTATAGAAAGGAAAGAATAGAAAGGAAGTAAACAACCAACTTGCATAGAGATACCAGCCAATGGCTTCTATATCTTCATAAACTTCCCACACATACTCGCTACATTCACACATATAAACTAGCACCCTTTTCCATTCACAATGGTGCACATATATTAGCTTACACTGTTTCCAATATAAAATACACAATCATAGTTACACGCACACATTCCCAAACTATATACATACTCTCATACTACATAAATTTTACATTCTGAACACATATATTCACACTCACAATTAATAATTAAACTATAATTCAACAAAATGCTCTAATACATACACAAATATATACTTCTACTAAGGGACACAACTCTCAAACAAAGGTACATAACTCGCAAAATCCATTCCTGTTACACACGTATACCTCTAAGATAAATACAGTCAAACACGAACGGGTCCCCGCTATGTTGTTTTGTTACAATCATCGCGTTTTGATACACGAATTTTGAATGGCTGGAGCATAATTCGACTATAATATACAAAACACAAACCGGTCAGGTTGAGGCGGATATCCTTATTTTCTTTATCCTTATTATTCCTTATCTGTCATATACCCGTTTTCCTGCAATGTCCAGTGGGGCCTTGCATTCACACATGCCATTACGGTTACGGTCGTCCTGTTCTTGGATGAACGTCCATTAACATTTCTCATGGACTTGTCTGCGATAACTCTGGGTGGGTTGTGGTTAAAACTCCTACTTCCAGATATAGGCTGGTTTGTCCTTCAAGCCGTGGTCGTTCTGCAGATTTCCAAGATTATCAAAATACTTTTTGACAACGACAGGGTTTATCTTGACGCCCTCGATGCTGCTAAATTTTCCGGTGTTCTAATTGTCAATTCTGGGTGGCGTTTTTTACACCTGCCCACCAGTCCTTTGTAGGATTAATATGTTTAAAGGGTGTTGTCCTTAACCTTCTGCATATCTCACTGTTCGGGATAACAGTTGACTCATTGTTACCCCGACACCGATTCGAGAAGCATCTTTCACAGCATCAACGATTTTCTGTTCTACTTGTTCCGGGAGTGCAGGTTTTCTCCCGGGTTTATTTGGGCTCCAATCGTTCACTGATCTGGTCCATTAATGTTGATTTCGGAACACCGTACTCCTTAGCAGCTTTTTTTTTTTTTTATAGACATTCGTATTTCTTGTACTGCCTTTACGGCTAGCAGTTCCTTGTTGAAGGACAAGTATTTTATTTTCGATTATTTTTTTTTTTTTTTTTTTTTTTACTTTGACTTTGGCATTTTCTGAAATAAAATTATTGGTGTTTGATACAACTAGATTGACATGAACCCAAATCATATATGACAAAGAACACCCCCCAATTAACGATATGTTATATCATATGATAGATAATAAATTATAATATATATATGTTTAAGTCAGTAACATGTAGGTACCAATGACAAAAAAAAAAAAAAAAAAAAATCGTATTAATTTGTAATTTAAACTATTTCATGGATAATATGCACCGAGACAACCGGAATAGCGGACATTTTTGCCAAAATGATTGCAATTAATAAATGTCCGATATTAAACTCCTTGGTATTTACTGAGTAGTCTAATTTCGGACACCTTTATTGGTTTTATTGCGATAAATAATTAAATTTCATCATTTAATCAAATTTTATATTGTAGTTAAATATACAATGTCACAAACATTTATTCATTCATTTCAGACACATTGATACAAACATTCTTATATTAATAACTGTGTGAAGAATTTTGAATGATACTGAACTTCAAAATTTCCCGGTCACCGAACTCCAGGCCACCAACACAAAAATCCGGAATAAATTACCGTCATGCCGTTTTATACATTCGACATTGAGGTCTTGTAAACGTTTGTTTTGACGCGGAAGTTAGCGAGTCCGAGGTTGCCAACTTCTCTAATATTCAATATTTACTGCTACTACACTGATACATGCTACAGTGGAACTTCGTTAATTCGAACTCGACCTGACCACGAGAAAACTTCGAGTTATCAGAGTGTTCGAATTAAGAGAGTTGTCATTCTTGGTGCAAAGTTTGGTCAATATTTGTAAACACAATATAATCATTATAACTCCGCTCTGTCGCTCATCAGTTAAGTGCAAGGACTGGTCAATACATGTAAATGTATATGTAATATTTCGTTCGGTCACTCGTAGTTTGGTGTAGTTTTGCCGATATACAGTCGCGATAAAGTTTCTTTTGCTTAGTCTCTTCAATAGCGATCTGATGTACATGTCATGTTTGCAAAAGGAATAACTATAAAATGGTATTCAAGTGAATAACAATTTATCAATGTTATATTAAATAACCGTTTAAATTTTAACAGATTATATGTAAAACGTAACAGAACCATTACCTTGTATTGGACATATAAAATACTGTTTGATAGTCCTACTTACGTTTTACCGACAACCACGCCATTTCAATGTGTATTAGCACAGGAAGTCGGGCTGCGCATGCGTATAAAATGTTATTATTACTGAGTTGGCATGTTATCCGATGTAATTGACAGCGCTGACCGTTACAGACGTACTCTGAACACCTTGGTAGTAATTGCGCTATTGTTTCAGCAGTTTACAGATTTGAGAGGCACCGGTTTTATTTCTACAACTGTAAAAACATCCGCCGACTAGATCTACCGGTGTGTCAGAGATTAATTCCGCTTGAGTGAGCGGGAAGATGAGGTGTTGACTATCGTGTGTACTGTTATCGGCAGAAATTATCTTATGTAAGTAAAACAGTGCTTTTTATCACCTACAGTTATTGTTATAATATTCCACCGACAATTTCTTTAATGAATTTATGAAACACTTATAATAGAATATAATAATCGGTAGGTTTGTAGAACCCATACAAACAGAATTTTGATGTTGAAAAAATGCCGGCGTTTACCACAAAAATGATACTTCTAGTTATTCGATAATTTAGGTAGGATTTTTATTGTTGGGACCAAAATTTCACTTCGTATTATCCGAGTTTTTCGAGTTTGTTTTACTAGGATAAAGAGAAAATTCGGCCGGGACTGACGAAGCACTTAGAGTTACGCGGGGTATTCGAGTTTTCCGAGTTCAAGTTAACGAAGTTCCACTGTACATGATACAACCTGGACACTCAATCCGGTCATATTATATTGACAAGAGTCGAACCTGTCGTCCCACTCCATCAATGCTGAGTGCTAAGCAGAAGTAGCAACTGCCATGTTTAAAGACTCCAGTATGTCTCGACCAGAACTGAAAGCCAACCAGGCAGGGGCCAAACGTGAAAGGGAGACATTAGAAACAAGGAAGCTATTAACAGAAAGAAGAGAATAGATAAGATTCCAAATTTAGTCGCCTCTTACGATCATGCAATGGGGCAGCAAGTACAACTCTTACGCCCTACCTGCAATGTATTGATTAAGTGTAAAAGTTTATATGTTACAAATATGACCTCTTCCTATCGCACGGTCCAATACTAACATTTGATATCTTGATTTCTTCGAAATATTAACGCGGTCCAAAGGCGTTCGATTTAGCAGAGCTTTACTTATTTCATTTACATAAAACAATGGAATTAAACAATGTTCAAGCAAACACGTTATATCCACACATGCAATATATAAATATATCCTAGTATCGTTTTATTTAACCAGATGTAAACCAAAATATATATACATTTATACTAATCGCTTTAGTAAAACTAAGCAGAGGAGTTCTTTGGGCTTTAATATTGATTGGATTTTATATTGTTTAACGGCTCATCAAGATACGTTGGTTTACGGACGGCCTCCACATTTGATTATGGTGAGTGCGTTTGTACCGATAGGAAACCGCTATAACAGGAAAACAAGAGACTCAGAAGGCCTGTATCGCTCACCTGGATATTTCAGTAATCATGGCAAAATAATCTCAAGTACCATCATAATTATTCTCCTACTCTTTTGCTGATTCTACCAATAATGGTTCACACAAAGTTTCATCAAGACTAGTAGCGATTTAACGGGAATGCTGACGGACACTGCGCGATGACATAAGCTCGCCGGCCCTTCGGGTCATGTGATATAAAAACAGAAGTGGCAAGTAACTCCATACCTTTTGAAATGTCAACCGGAATATATGTAACACTTTTATACTTCGTAAGCAGGGCGTCGATAAATCCTCTAGTTTTCTCGCTGTTACCACTGCCCATATCAACAAGAGTCGGAACTTCAGATACATCTTGTAGTATTTCCTACTCAAAAATGAGCCTTCGTGAGTATGTCATTATCTTACTTAAATATCAGTAATACAACTGATTTACTCATATTACTACCAGAAATAAAAGCAATGAAAATTAGTCAATTACCAAAAACGTCTGGTAAATAAAACCAAAAGATATAAATTTGCTTGTTAAATTATTACCAAATAAATGTTATGCAAATGTCATAAAAAACGTCTTTTTTTTTTTTTACGTAACAACATGCCTGATTCCCGGCGTGTTCACTTTCTTCAGATAAAGGAATATTTGAGTTGTGTATCATATTACTCCCGATGAAAAATATGAAATTTTGTGGGTTTTTTTAGTTGCTAACAAAAACGAACACATCGCCTCAATTAAAGTTTCAATATACATGTACATATCCAATTGATTAAAAATGATTTGTTCACCAATCATAGGATATATTTCTTTTATTCGCGAGATTTATCTTACCTCGATGTTGGCGGAGAGAGTGCTTATCTCTGACCTGTAGAAGTAGTAGTAGGTGTTGTCAGAGAGACATCGGTCATTGAAGACGGACCCTGCCTTATCATAACGGTACCAGACCGGAAGATACTTCGGGGTTGATGTCAGACCCACACGTAATGCAGCCGCATTATCCATAGGAACGAACACGTCACTGCAATGCAGAATTCGATATTTAGTAACATTTGTAGCATGTGAATAGTGTAGAAGCATTAAATTAAACACAGTTGTGTTTTTGGTCCAACGAGACACAACAAAGACAGAATGACTGAAGGGAAAGGGATATGTTATCCCAGGCAATTAAATGTCTCAATTGGTTCTGATAAGCATTTCCATTAACTGTCGGATATGCAGGTGAACTGTGAATTCGAGCTTTATTTTTTGGGTTCATCTCTTAACTTTCTAGGTGCTTAACGGATAACTATGTCCAAATGCGGTAAAATGAGCCATACATTTCCAGCAGAGAAAATATCTCGAAAATAAGACTGTCTTCCAAGCTTGAGATTGGTTGGTCCGATAAAAATACCAGGATGTGATCACATGTCCGTTATGTTACTTATGTCTTATACTGTCTTCGATACCTTATTCAGGTACATTTCTATAGTCACGAAGTTGGGAGATAGCGGTCGTCAACTTTTAACGTCAAATATAACGTCAATATAAATCCTCTTGAAAATAAACCAGCATCAAAAGAATAAACGCGAAAAGATATTTTATTTTTTTATAAAATCCCCGAGAAGAATAAATAAAATTGACGGCGGTGAGTACTACCTGTCGTAACGCGGTCCTCAACATTACTACACACTGTGATAAGGCTTATGTTGTTATGAGAAATGAATAAAAAAATTCGCAAATGCTTCCAAGCATGCTGAATGTACATGTGTAATACTACCGCATTCGTGCAAATTGTCCATTAGGAAAACTTCTACTTTACTTATCGAGTTATCTAGGACAGTAAGGTCAACCCCTGGGGCCTCATGATCAAAGTTTTCCTTGGTTTTACATATACAAATATGTAATATCATGTCCAGATATTAAAAGCAAAACCTATGACGAATTAGTTGTTTATGTAATGAATTTAGCTAATTTTCTGTTTCAGTTTGATAAATTCTAAAGAATTCTGCAAAACATTCCCATAACGGATATGTTTTCTGACGTTGTGGATCTTTGTCCGGGTGTGTTTGTATGGTAATACAAAGTTTAGCATATCACTCATCGCTATAGTAAATGGATAGGGATATAAATGGCAAAGTAAATATGAAGATTGGCTTGTATAGCTGAATACCCTATTAACAGCTTTGGTCACTAAAGCCGGTATCCCATATTTGACGAACTCACATACGGCTTACCACTTTCAAGCTACTGCAAAACGCTTAAGATTGTAGAAATGTCAGTGTATTCTCATTATTTTTTCTAACTACGGTTAAAAGACGTTGTCAAAGTCAAATTTGTATCCTCTCTACTTTTCAAACAATTGTCAAAACTAAAACCCACGCTTTCATGAAAAAATGACAAAAGGGGTCAATATAAAGCACATGTTCAACATATGTCAAAAAATACCAAGGAAATAATCGATAGAATTTGATCATATACGTAAATGTGCTCAGGATAAGGGAAAGTGTAGTGTTGAAAAGTATAAAAAAAAACTGGTAACACATAACTTACATAACTTACCTGAAACCCAGCTACGCTATACTTGTATTGTGTTCATTATACCAAATTGAATACGAGCACAAATGTTCAAATGACGTACACTTTACCAGCAGTGTGAATACGTGATTGGTGGAGTAGGTCGAACTCAGAAAGTATATGCGTAAACTGTAACAGCCGATTCATTCATGTTTGTTTTTGTACTTGTAAAGTGTGTTATTCATACGAATTATAATCTTGGATCAAACTTCGGCCGGCTAAAAGATACCGATCACAGTAATGTATTTTCCCCTGTGTAAGCTGCTTAGACAGACCTATAATAGCGAATAATATGTAAACATCGATGGTACTTAGGGCACACAGTTTACAGTTTAATCCATCTTCACAATTACATATGATTAAAATATCACCGATGGTAGTTGTGGCAAATCCTTAGACAGTTGTTAGGTCAATATCTAGGTTACAATTTTAGAAAGGAAAATCCTTGTTAACTTTCTAGCTTCTTCAGTCCCTTTAGTATTTATAATATCTAGGGGGCGGTGTTGAAAGAGGTTGATTGATTATAGCTGAATAGCTGGCCCGATGGTCCAAGAACAGATTAGACCTATGACATCAGAATCTCCAGTAACACAGTATCGTGAGGTAATAGGCTTCCGGTACACTGGTTATGGGTAGTGAGTGATTGGATTTATTTAGTTGAGCGTGAGGATAAAAATACAGTTTTTATAGTTGGGGGCGGTGGGGACAGAGGCAGAAGGACAATTGGTTGTCCTCGGGCCAAGACATACCAGAGTCATTAAAAATGGTGGTTGCTACTTCTGCTAGCACTCAGCATATTAGGAGTGGAACGACTGGTTCGCCCATTGTCAGTATAATGTGACCGGATGGGGTATCCTGCTGTGTGTCTTTGGCGGTATGCTTCAGTGAGGTAGCACTATAAATAGGCAAAAGGTCTGGCCTATAACAGGGAGACTTAACAAGAACATACCGCAGCCACCTAAAACACATATACGCACTCAACATACGCATGCAAATCGCACGCACGGGAGGTGGTCCTTAAATGACCTAAGCAGTTGATAGGACATTAAACTATAATATTTTATCAACAGAAGATACTGTACGATCACTGCGGATGTGTAACAAGAAAATGTTGTATATGTACGTGAATAAACAATGTCTGCTATCACTGTTATGCAAGAGTTCACGCCTTGTTGACGTTAACGACGGAGGCTGAACCACTAAACATCAGAATGATAGATTCAGAAGATGACGTCTATATGGAAGACAGACTACAAAGAAAGAGACAGCGCATATATTTATATATATACATACATAAACAAGTAATTCTCATTGTGACAAACATTGATGCAAAATTCTGTTTTTCATGAAATTAATGCACAACCTTCGAGTCTATGTTCTATGATAGGTGTACAAAATATTACTCAGATTATTAAACCATTCTCAGGAAAATCATATTTAAAGATTGGAATAGAAATAAAGAAAGATATGCTAATTCTGGTAGCCTAGCAAAGAACAAAGGAAAGACATCTTTTTTTAAGTACTTTTTTTAGTTTGATGGTATGCCTTTTTGGGCTTAGATAAATTTGCTATAGCATTGAAGTTTTCTCTAGGTTGAAAAAAAAACCAAGTTGAAAGTTGAAATTGAAAAAAATGCTATTTTTTTCAAAGCAAAGACAAAAACCCTTGGTTTTGTTAAAAATCAGAAAGATACATATCCGGATCAAGAAAAGGTCGAGGCCGTGTGAAAAATAGTAGCTCTAAATTGTGTTGAGGAACTAAGAGAGTTTATTGGAATGTGCAGTTACTACAGAAATTCTGAAAGTTTATATAAAATTTCTCAAAATTGCCGAGCCTTTAATTATTCTGACAGACATGCGAATTCCCATGGACGGATAACTGTCAATCAGCATTTGATCAATTGAAGGGAAGTCTTTATGTAGAACCCTTGCTAGCATACCAAGACGTTAACAAACTTTATAGGATGTACACAGATGCTAGTGATAGTGTGTATTGGGGCATTTTTCATCCAGCCTTGTGAAGAAGGACTGAGCATATTACATAATGTAAGGCACATGAAGCCATTATATTATCTGTCTTGTAAACTATCTGACATACCATCTAGTTAGTCCAATAGATATAGAGAGAGCTATTCATGATGCAATACAAAAAATAGATCACTTTTTGGATAACGCTAAATTTGCAATAAGGACTGATCATAAACCAACAAAGTATTTGTTGGAGTCGCCTATGCAAATGCAAGAAAATTAGAATGATGTATACATATATAACTGGAGTTGAGAACACATGCGCTGAATGGTTGTCAAGACCCCTCCCCCCTCCCCTCAGGATGATAGAGCTAATGAGGAAGTGACACCAGATTTCAGTGATATGACTTTTGAAATAAATACATTCCATTCAAATGGATTCAATCCAAAAGACTATGTTAATCCTGAAATGGGTTAACCTATTATGACAACTCCAGAGACAGATATCCGGTTGCCAGGGGAATATCTTGTATTGTATATCCAATCCAGATATTGACCTAGAAGTGTCAAATTTAAGATTGAGCTTCAGAATAGTACCGCAATACCATGATTTGGTTTGTTTTTGTTTAATGTCCTATTAACAGCCAGGGTCATTTAAGGACGTGCCAGGTTTTAGAGGTGGAGGAAAGCCGGAGTACCCGGAGAAAAACCACCGGCCTACGGTCAGTACCTGGCAACTGCCCCACGTAGGTTTCGAACTCGCAACCCAGAGGTGGAGGGCTAGTGATAAAGTGTCGGTACGACTTAACCACTCGGCCACCGCGGCCCCCGCAATACCATGACGAGAGTGGACAAGACATTTGACGCCATAAAGACTGAAAATTGTTGGCCGAATATTACAAGCAGCTATAAGAGTATCTTCTTAGCTGTCTTTTGCCAGAGGCGTAGTTCGAGAAAACAAAAAAATATGAGAGAAAAGAGAAACAAAAAACATGCAGCAAACGTACTTTCGTATCCTTTTGCAAAAATTTGGTTCGATGTCGGTGGTTCTTTTCAGAAAAACACATCAGGAAATAAATACATAATCAGTTTTGTAGATTCGTACAGTGGCTCAACAGAGGTATTCGCTGTTGCTGATAAATCACCATCAACTGTGGCTCACTTATTACTTGAGTACATAATAACTAGATATGATTGTCCATTACAAATTATCACAGACAATGGGAAAATGTTAAAAAAGTGATGAAAGAGACTTGATAGGAAGCATATATATCAATATATGTCAGTTGATGAGGAAACGAAAAAGAAAGATTTCCCCCATACCCATTAGCGCTGATGACACGTGAGGTTCTATCTCGTGCTCAGATAACAAGCTGTTAAGATTATGTGGGATTGCTTGTTAAATATAAATTCATTATTCAGATAAAGATATTGAGAGATTATAACACAAAAAAGTTTGGAAATCAGAAATTGAATAATTTGATAATTTATGAAGAGCTGAATGCATCAATGTTAATACACGTGACAATGGGAAAAGGCCAGGTAAGATAATCACTTTGCTAAGTTATGTAATGGTATCCAGCTGAAGATGGGAGAACATCTGTAGAGAATAACCTCTATACCAACAATAGATATCAACGACAATCTACACCGTTGATCAATTAAACAAGAGACATTCAGGTAGGTGTTTGAATCATTTGTATTTAAAGAGAGACAGAAAATACTTTAGACGTATTTATTCAAAAGTTGAACAAACATTCCATTTGCTTACGTCAGAAGTGGATTATTATACGGATGAAGTTCTTAAAATTCGCTTTTTTGGTGAGTAGTAGTACGTGACCAGAATAAGCTGATAATACTATTACGACAGAGACTCAAGTTCAAGTTCAAGTTTTATTTTATGTGAGTTTCACATGTCAATACAATACCTGATTAAAAAAAATGTACATCAGAACAATAAAATACATATTGACATCCAGCCATTATTGGCTTATGAGACACTAATTACGATTAAAATCTATTAAAAGCTATCAATTATGCTATCCGTTATTGTTAAATTATACAATGATTAAAATATATAGATTATCAATGTCACATACTTATTTTTTGGAGTTCAGAGACTAACGCTAGTCTGTAATAGTTATGGTATTATCAGGCTACACATGAGCCTTGAATTAATTAGTAAATAATTGTGCTGCATATTAATGAGCAAATTGCTCATCTTAATAATTAATTAAATTTCACACTGGATATATGAAAGTGTAGAACATGGTTAGTCTCTGGCTAACCCTCATATATAACAACATACAAGATATTACTTTTAGAAGAATTAAACATACCAGGGTTCACGCAGTATGATATACATTTGTATATACTATAACAATGCTATTGGCATATTTTTCCTGCGATTGTACATGTTAAAAATAGTAGATGCTAGAAAATGTGGCTCTGCGCTCTGCATTATACAATTTAACTTTTCTGTATCACTCATATTATCAAAAGAGCCATTTTCCAACTGCATTTTGGTAAAAAAGCTATGCCTGATATCTGAATAAAAATCACAGCTTATTAAAAATGTTTTTCATCCTCCACCACCCCTTTTTTACAACATATACATAATCGTTGGCATAGAGGGGTTATCGGTTTGGTATATCTGCCAGTTTCAACTGCCAGTGGTAAGTTACCACATCTTTACGAGGCTAGAATGCGACGGTGGTTTTTTTGAATATTACATTCTACATATTTTTCACGTGACAATACATGTTTACATAATCTGTATGTTCTCAACTTATTTCCATTAATATTACCACTATCATTCCAAATTTTATTGAACCAGTTCATCCTATCAACACTTTCTAATTTATTTATTGAATTTATTAGGAAACATTATGGACGCAGGCTGAAACCCTCTATATCCATATCCAGTAAATTACAAAGAAATAATAATTAAATAATATCAGTCCGGTGCAATGTACATGTAGCATTTGGAGATTATTGTTCTTTATATATAAACCGGTTATTTTTCCAATAATTGTCCAACAGGATTTCAAACTGATAAACAGTTTCTGCATTTATGACATGTTGGGGAAGACTGTTCCAGAGATCAACAATTCGATAGCTAAAGAAGTGTTTCCTTGCATCCCGTCGACATCGTTTTTTGAAAATTTTCTGGGAGTGACCTCTAGTTCTGTTATTATTGTCCATTTGGAAAAAGTTTTTCGTTACTCGACTATCATATATATTGTTCATTATTTTAAAAACATTGATGACATCTCCTTTAGTTCTCCGATGTGAAAGTGTTGGAAGATTTAATCTTTCCAAACGTTCCGAATACGATAGCGTTTTAAGTCCTGGGATGAGTTTAGTTGCCCTCCTCTGCACAATCTCAAATTCCAATCAGATCAATATCGTTAATTCTGAAAGGGTTCCAGACGCTCGCAGCATATTCAAGATGGGGCCTTACTAGTGCTTTCAAGAGTAATGTAAACATTGATTCATCTGACATGTATTATTGTCTTTTCTCAGAAGATTTAATTGAGAGAACTTTACACTTCTTTGGGTGAAATTTCAGTAGCCATGTATTTGACCAAATTTGGAGTTTGTCCAGATCATTTTGAAGTATTTGAACATCATCATTGCTGTTTATCTGCCTGTATAGTTTAGTGTCATCTGCAAATAATGGCGACTGGGAAGCTGTTATCTCGGGAAGATCATTTATATATATTGCAAACAGAATTGGACCTAGTATACTTCCTTGGGGAATACTGCTGATTACTGGGTAAGTTTTCGATGATTTGCTTTTGACAATTACACGTTGGCAACGATTACTAAGGAAGTCCTCAATCCATTTAACAAGCTTTTGACTAATTCCGTATCCTGTTAATTTCTTTAATAAACGTTGATGTGGTACTTTGTCAAAGGCCTTCATGAAATCCATATATATAACATCGAGTTGACCGCCTTTGTCTATTATATCTGTCCATTCCTCGAGTACTGCAAGTAGCTGGAGTTGGGTTGATCTGCCTGATATAAAGCCGAACTGTTTAGAGCTTAATAAATCATTTTTGTCCATATGTTTAACAATACTATCCCTTACTAGCTTTTCGAGTGTCTTCACAATTATACTAGTTAAACTCACTGGTGTATAGTTTCCAGGATCAGACTTTGCTCCCTTTTTAAAGATTGCCGTAATATTCGCTTCTTTCCATGCTTGCGGTAGCTTTCCATCTGATAGAGATTTGTTGAATAGATCGGCCACGGGTTCGCTTATATTTTTTCGTAATTCCTTCAACACTCTTGGATTCATATTGTCTGGGCCTTGAGACTTATTTTCATTTTAATTTGAAAGTAGTTTTTCTACGAGTTGAGAATTAACGATAATGTCCTCAAAAGGGAAGGTTATATTTCTAGGCTTAAATTCTGGTAGATCTCCTTGTTAAAATCTAGTTCAGTTAAAACAGTTTTAACTCTTGATTCCCATGATCGACCTTTAGATAAAGACCAAGTATGAATATGATACAAAAGTCTATCGGTTCTGGTTCCCTTCAGGCGTAGCCAGTATCTTATAACTTCAGTTTTTTGTTTGGTTCCACACGAGTTCCGTCCAAGATTACCACGGAGAGCGGCTGACGTTGCGTTTTTACTTACTCCTAGGAAAAAGCGACTGGCACGGTTTTGGACAGCAATAATTTTAGGGTATTTAGTTAGTCCCCAAAGCGATGCACCGTAAAATAATACTGGTTCTACTAAAGTAGTGTATAACTTTTCAAAAACGTTGAACAACATACCTCCTGCTGCGTAGCTTTTTGATATTACTGCACTGAGCGCTCTACTGACCGACTTAGCTAGTTCGTTCGCAGTATATTTCATGTCAAAGAACTCATTCAACCAGAGTCCAAGGTACTTGTACGAGTTTATAAATTTAATATCCGTTTTACCACATTTAAAACTGAAGTCTGGACGGTCTTTTCCTTTTGTGCGGAAATGTACAATATTGGTTTTATCAGTATTAATAACCAGTCTCCACTACACCAGGTATTTACTATGTTCAGCATGGATTGCATGTCTTCCTCCGACTCTGACAGTAGGACAATATCCTCTGCGTACATGAGTACATGATGATTTCGTCTACTGATATACCGAGTTGCGCGTCCTTAATTTCCTGCGCTAAATCATTAATATAGATGGAAAAGAGCGTCGGTGAAATATTACACCCTTGCTTCACTCCGTTGTTGACAGCGAAGAAGTTGGTTAGATTGTTGTTAACACGCACTGAACATGACATATTGTCATAAAGGGAAGTAACTGCACCGTAGAATTTCCCATTGATACCTATAGAATAAACAATGACGATTCACCGAGTCGAATGCTTTCTTCAGATCGATAAAGCAGGCAAATGTATGTTTGCGAGATTTCCTTCTATTATTAATAATACTATACAAAGCATAAAGATGATCCATGCAGCTCCTCTTAGCCCGGAATCCATTTTGTTCATCCACTAAGATATTATTAGTATCCAGCCACTTTGTCAGACGCATATTTAGAATATGTGTATAAATTTTACTAGTTAGTGGTAATAAGGTAATCCCTCTATAAGACATAGGGTCACGAGTGTCTCCATTATTACTTTTTGGAATAGGTTGAATAATACCGCGTTTCCATACATTAGGAATTTTTCCGGAGTTAAAACAATACCAGATAATACGAAAAAGTAATTCGACACATACATCATTCTTTAAAACTTCTGAAGGAATACCATCAATCCCGGCTGCTTTGCGATTTTTAGAATGACATATTGCTTTGTACACTTCCTCTTTTGATATAGGTAGGTTTAAAGGACTGGAATCGTACTCAAGCATATTGGGTATTGTACCATCCCTCATATTCCTTTCATTGGAAAGGCCTAGCTTACCTATTTGTTTCCAAAAACCACGGGAGTCTACTTCATCGCACATTGTTGATAATTCATTTTGTTTCTCCATCTGGTATTTCCTCTTATATTTACGATTTATGCTATCAAAACATTTCCTTTCAGTAAGGTATATATCCTTAAGTCGTTGTTTTTTGGTTCCCGAGTGGGTAGAAATCCATAATTTCTCCTGTTCTTTGACTTTATTCCATTGCTGGTCAAGTTCGTCATTCCAATACGGTTTGTAGAAAGATTTACCTCCCCTTGGTCGATTTTATGCACTTTAGGTTAACTTCCATTTCATGATTTATAAAGTTCGTAAATTCCTTATATGCTCTGTTAGCTGAGTCTTCCTCTGTATAAAGAGCTTCTATCCGTTGAATAGTATTGTGTAATAAGTTCAGGGTATCTGGGTTGTTCATAAAACTTTCCGGAATGTTCTTAGTATTATATCGTTTGGAATCCATTGCTGTATCCGTGTAATGTGTAGTGTCCACATGTTTTGGCATAGAGATATTCCAAATTAACATAGAGTGTCCTGGTAGCTTATCAGGAGCATGTATATGTAGATCCTGTATTACTTGGGTCATCCTCCTTACATGGAATGACTGTACATAATGTAACTGTTCATGTGGCATAATAACATAGTCTATTACAGATAAACCTCTATGCGATACACTTGGAAAATCATTTGATGATCCAATACGTCCATTTAGCATACAAAAATTTGTGTCTACTAAAAGTTCGAGAAAGTGATCTCCATAATTATTACTATTGTGGTCCAATATGGATCTTGGTGAAAGATGATCTACTCCTTCAATGTAATCCTGATCCTCACCGCATCGGGCGTTAAAATCGCCGCAGATGCAGATAATACCTTCTGATTGGTACATGTATATTTGTTGAAGTAGAATGTTAAAAAAGTCAACATGATCCACATTACGGGTAGAGTTAATTGGTGGTAGATACCATACACAAACACATATAGAGTATTTGTTTATAACATCTGTCAGTTTTATCCATAGTATTCCCTCTGCTGTGGTATCCATAATATGCAATGAGAAATTATTTAAAAGTGTTTGTTTGATAAAAACACCTACACCTCCTGATCCCCTTTTAGCACTGCGGTGAATATCCTTTCTATTATGACTAATGAATTTATAACCGTCGATTTGTATCCTTTCAAATTCACGTAGAAATGTTTCCGCAACAGCGAATAAATCAAAATCATAGTTATCAACGATTGACTTACGGAAATCCATGTTGTTCTTATCCTTCAGTGACCATCCGTCACAATTCCAGAAACCAAACTTCAGACCTCCCTAGTGCCACTCATCTCTTTGTTGATACTGATGGTTCCGCCGGTTGTTTACATGTTTATTTCGACCACCGCGCCACCTGTCGTGGTTTCCCTTGGACTGCCAGCTGTCACAGTTCAGTTCAGTTCTTTATTACTTTAAACCATTTGGTTTATCAGTACAATGCATATATATACAGTGCAGACAGGAAAAACAATACCATATGTACAGACACACAACACACTCGCAGCGTACACGTTTGTATAGTGTAGAGAGACATCTCACATAATTATTCTCGATACAATATGTTCTCACATTAAGTTTCTATGTCACACATGTTTCATTATTCCCACCTTACACTATACGTTACTTACTTTCTATGTCACACACAACGTTATATTCTCAATTTACATTTATACGTTACTTACGTAATTTTTCATTATTGTTCTCACAATATATTTATACTTTCCTTACAATACATTCATTTATTATACTCCATTACATTTAAACGTTAATCAATTTACATTCACTAATTTTCTTACATTACATCTACCCGTTTCTCACCTTACATTCAATAACCATCTCACAATACATTGAGACGTTACATTATATTATCTAATCTAATTATCATATTTAATACAACCACGGCTTCGATACTACATTACTATTATTACGATATAAGACTATTTGTGCTCAACTCTCTCGCTTTTTGTTGCTCAATCTGATAAATTTTGCTAAATTTGACAAATCTTTTCTATTATCTGTTTTCATTAATTGCACAAATTTAAACATACTAGGATTTTGAGTATAATACCTCTTAATACACTTACTTCTTATATCTTTAAAACATTCGCATTTAATAATAAAATGATATTCGTCCTCGATATCCCCGCTATTGCACGATGTACAGATTATACGACATATATCTGTATTATTATAACGACCTCTCTCAGTATTTAACTTCTGTGACGACAAACGAATTTTCGATATTTCTTTCGAATTTTGAGTCCCTATAGATTTTGTTAGATATTTCTGTAAACCAAAACCCTCATTAATATATTCGTATAATGAACACTTAGAAGATGACTCTATCTTTTCTATGCAGTCTTGTTGGAATATATCATACATTCTACGTTTTATAATAGCAATATCTTTGTCTATTATATTATCACTATGCCAGATATATCCTAAACCCATTCTATATAATTCTTCTCTGATATTATCTGACCAATCACTTCCCTTCTCAAGCATTTCTTGATAAATAGCATTCAAAATACAGTTATTTGTAGTCTTTAATTTAATCCAATATTTAAAAATTCTCAATTTCCTTACAATTGCCATCGGTATTCTTCCTAATTCCTGATATATCATATAATTTGCTGTACTTTTCTTAACTCCTAATAATCGTTTACAATAACTCAAGTGCAATTTTTTCTATACTTGGTGCTTTGTGAAACCCCCACACTTCACTACTGTAATTTAAAATAAAAACGCGGCTGGTGTCCTTGACCTCGATCGCGATCACTAGTGGTGTGAAAACCCGCATTGTTAGCTTGAATGTTGTCGCGTCGTATTGTGTTGCTTACGGTTTTGTTCTTCACCGGTTTTGTTCCGTATACTCTGTAGTTGTCAAATTTTCCCATTTCTCTTAACACTAGTATATGTTCTCGACATGCTTGCACGTGTGCCAAGCAACAAAGACACGGTAACGGGAGGGGCCTATAACATAAAAGACTATTGTACTGTGCATGGAACATTTTACAGGAACACGTGATGTTAGTTAATATTAGTTTTCAATTATTTCACATTTCATAGATTTTAATGATTACATTCTTGATTGATTCTGTCTTATATGACATTTCGAGAAGACACTATTTCCTTAATATGAACAATACTATTATTATTGTGTGGTGTGATAATAATACTCATTTTATAAGGATGTGTTGCTAATTATCAATAACTATGTGATGATAATTAGTAGTGGTTTTCTTCTTGACTTTTAGAGTGGTTCTAAATCTACTATATGAAAATGATAAATGTGTGTTATTTTTATTACGGCTTTTCACCAACACTCTTTAAACGACTTCTCAATAGCCAAGAGACCAGGGAACTTGATCGGCTACCAAGTATGTGCAAATGGCTAAATGGTGTATAGTTGGATAAAAAGACTGGTTGTATAGTTCGGGGGCAGAGCCGTGTCCTGATGTCATTGTACATGTACTATATATACAATGTGTGCTATCAACTGTTATGCAAACGTTCACGCCTTGTTGTGTAACAGCCACAAATTGCCTTTAAATTCAGACATCTGTAAAAGTCTGTACTATAACCGATATCCTATAACAAAATGCTGTCGATAGAGTTTGAAATGTGCTAGGATAATTACAATTAGAGTTTGTAACACGCAAAAAAGTTATTGTTTTGATTACATGATAAGCAGTAAGAAAACCGTCAACGACGTTACCGCTGTGACAACTACTGTATACTAAGCAATTAGTATGATTATTTAAACACGCTCCGAAGCGTAATGCTTTCAAACATTGCAAAACAGGTCTTGCCTGTTGAGACCTGTCATCTTCAAGACATTGTGAATAAATGATTAATTTTAATGTCTTTTAGTTACGTTGAAACCAACTCGCCTCATTTCCAAACATAAAAGCACATACATCGTTCACAGGTTTGTAGGTTTTGCTCTCAAAATAGCGGCCAGTACGACGCAATATATTTTTTCAGAGTACATGTCTCTTATCGGTCAGCATTTACAAAATTGAAGTCATTTTTGAATCAGCGTTCGCGAAATCTAAGTGATTGAAAGTATTCCTATGCAGTCCTAACATATTTTTTGAAACATTCAGACCGCTTCTTCTCACAAACCAAATTGGCCTAGAATCATTTATTTTCTGAAACAACAATAACAACAACATTTATTACCACAGACATGTGTAAAAGTTCAAAGGAGCCACGGCACCCATGTAAAAGTTCTGGCTCCTGAGACCAGTGTATCCTCGTATAGTGATTTAAAGTTAGTCAACTCTGGTTCTGTCTCGACTTTTAAATATACCACCCAACCCTGGATAATTTAGAGGTCTAAGTCCGAAATATACTATATACCTGACTCTATGAAAGAGAAAGACGAGCCGGCCAGCTGCATGTAAGCCTCTGCCAGACTGTCGTATAATACTAAAATTCCCAGCTATATAGCTAAATTTAATTGTATGCCTCGAAATACACGTGCAGTTTGTCCTAAAACTATAGATAGACCGACACCTGAGCGTAGAGTAATGTACATGTAAGGTGGTTATAAATAAACACATACCCCGAACATTAGCCAATCAGAAACGTCGACAAATACAACCGGAAGGGATTCCCCAATGGGTAACCCCAGATAAACAATATGGACCGATGATCACAACAACACGCACTCTGGTTTACAGGATGTAAATATGGTATTATAAACAAAAGGTAAGTGTTCAAAACCCAAATTTTTTACACATGTAAACATTGGAAAGCTGTCAAGGTTGGGGCCACGAATACCATACATCCAAACTAGTAAAACACTGTTGAAATAATTTATAAATTAACACATACAACAGACACACACACACATTAAATATTAGCTGCGATGACGTAGCTCTGGACGACGGACGGAAATTTCTGACAGATGGTCGTCGTCAGAGCTACGATTCCCTCCCATTGCTCGTAATGTAGCAAAACAGTGAACCTCGAAAATGCTACAAATAGCGGATATCGTTTAACTTTGGAGTAATAGTTCGTATAATTAAACATTTCTGATACAATTTTGCAATGTATTAGCCTACCGTCTAATCTAGAAATCTTTAATTCGCATATTCTGATATCATACTGCTCGTAGTTGTCTCCGCCATGATACTTCTCGAAGAACTCTCGCGAGGATTATAACCCAAATATATGTCTCTGCCGTGATCCATATATGGATGAAGCTACTACGATAAATAAATACATAATCAGAGATATTTAAAGAGGCTTACCCACAGACGGACCGGTAAACGGCACATCTCCGATCACTAAATAAACTTCAGTACACGTTTCTATGTGACAAAATTAGAGGCTTTCTGACTTTATTTCTTGAAAACAATTACAGAATATGTATTTAAAAGACGTTTTAAAACTCAACCTGAGAGGGAAATGTATGGAATATAACGGCAAATCTTTGTAAATCGCCGCTGCCTTTGAAGTTATCACTGTGCGGCACTGTGCACGTGCTTGTTTCTTTGATGTGTCAATCAAATTAGACTTATTGCGGGTTGCGATTAAATAAATAATATTTAAAAATGAGGTTTTAATATCACTTTTCAGCGTTTTATAAGGAAAATAAAATGAAAACTCAACAATTCCAACAATCTGTCATGTGTAAAAAATCTTTTTCTATTAGCCAATTTTTCTGATCTCTCTGCGGGCAAGCCTCTTTAACCACTCTTTTGTAACTCTTGTGAAGAAAGCGAATCTTACTATGCGTAATTAAATAATTTCAGAATGAATTGACTTTCCTTACCGAGATATATTACTCCGAATCTGTTTTTCTGTTGAAATCTCGCGGGAAACCTCATTGGCATCAATTTATTTTGATTTCCTTATAAGGAAATTGACCTTTACACTTGTATCAAAGATGGCGGTATGTTTGAACTGATATCTCCGTGTGTCTTGCTCGTTTTGGATTTTACTATTTATTGTCAAACATTTGAAGTAATGTGCAGGTTTGTTGCTTGAATATTCATAATAGATACCAGAATCATCAATTTACATGTGTTTTTTTTATCCGAGAAAAATTTTACCACTGCTAATACTGCCCCGATGTGAATCACATCGGGGCTTGCTACACTATCGGCAATGGGAGGGACTTCATACCCTGCCGGAGAGCATTGTAGGCAGGGTATGAATATTCGTTCTAATTAAATATATATATACAATTATACATACAAGACAAAAAATACACAAACATCTATACATACATATGTACTCATACATACATATGTGTAAAACAGACTGGTTACATAAATGCATATGATCCCAAATATAGAGAGTATAGCTATACACACACTTTGATCAATAATTTACATACATATACACAAACATACACATTTTTCTCACACGGTAACACATAAACGTAAACGCTATCATAACAGGCACATGTAAAGTCCCATGAACGACATGAACATGTTTGGTCTTTTCTTGTCTTAACTATATAGGATAACATACATATTAATTTTGATACAATGATAAAAATATAAGTCTTCCTGAAATATTTACTGTGTCGAGCAGTTAATTAAAGTTACAAAGGAACAGTAAAATACTATAAAAAATTATACTACCACCATTCATCCAGGGAAATATAAGATGTGTTATATCAAAGTTTTACATTAAAATACAAAATATAAAAAAAAAAATTCACTAGTGTCAACTAGGTGAGCTAGGTTCTATTTTTTTATCTTGATCACCCATAGAGGATTTGTTACATTGTTTTATTTTTTTATTATAGAGCAAAAATACTTGACCATGCTATCCAAGTGTTTTAACATTTTCCCATGCTATCCAAGTGTTTTAACATTTTCCCATGCTATCCAAGTCTTTTCAAATTTTTCATTTGGGCTATAAGCTTTGTCAATTTCATAAATATGTGATCAATATAATTGGAACTCATTTGCAGTGGCTTTTCTTTTCTGTCTTCAGGTATAATATATAAAAATTAGCATGTATCAAAATTTATTTTGAAGAGATGTCTTATATTTTATATTTGCAGGAATGCATTTTTTTTAAATTCATTAGTTTCATGCAATAAAATGATTCCTTTCCTTAATTTTAAACTTTTGTTAAGTTACTATGTATGTCCTGTCAGTAGTTCTGTGTTACATGACATTCATAAAAGAGGTGCTCTATGGTTTCTTCGTTGTCTGGACATAAATAACATAATTCTCATTGTCTAATTCCAGTTATTTTTAGATAGTAGTTTAATGGAAGTATTCTCGAAAGAAACCTGAAAATGAACCATGGAATACTGCTGTTTTTAATAGTTAACAGTGAAAAAAATGTGGTTTAATAGATAATCATTTATCTTTTAGCTGTGTAAGTAAGATTTTTAATGTTAATTAGAGTATTATGTCTCTACTTCCTTTTCTATTTTGTAATACTACTTTAATGTGAAAAGGTTTTTGAATCAATGTATGATGTTGTCTGATGTCATTATCTCTCATTATTGTTTTTTATTGACACGCACATGCTTCTATATTTCAGGTTTCCAATGGTTATGTTAAAAGTCTGCATAGGTTAAACAGTTACAATCTTCTTGAAATAAGTTAACGATATAAACTACCTTGTAACAAATCATTATAGCAAAAGTGGTCGTTATTAATTGTAAAATTTTACCAAATTGGGGATTTTAAAAGATCTTTTATTCTTAACATTTCTCCTGCTTTGGTCCATGCTTCAAAGACGTCTCTTCAAAATAAATTTTGTGTCCGAAAATCTTGAATAAATATAATTCCTGAATCATCTTTTTTTTGTTTTTGTTTTTGTTGTTGACATATTTCTCCAAGCAAGTTTAGCCATTACTCATCTAAATAAATAAGCATTATCTTGATCCATGTAGTTTTTAGGCTATATATGAATTTTTCGAGACCAATCATTTTAGGCCGCCTTCGCCGTAGCCCTGAATAATTGCTTAGCGCTTTCTTCGAGATTAAATTGCATTTATTTATTCAATGAATCAATACGGTCTTTGTTGGAAAAAGGTAGAGATATAAATAAATAATTCAGTTTAGTAATAATTAAATATTTAAGAAATATTATTCTCCCTATAGGTGTTAAAATTCATTTTTTAAAAGCACTTTGATACTTATAAATCAAAATATTATGAATAAAATTTGTTCAAATATGATATAAAACACTTCTTCTAATTATCCAAAAGGCCTAGAATCGGGTTATTGTTATAAAATGAAAGACAAACGAAGAGATATGTGAGCGATGCAGGGTCATTGGATCTCTTGCTAGAAAAGCAATGTAAGCGCTCACAGTACTGTACACATATTAAGTAAATACCGTCCCATTATCAAGTATGACATCAGTAAAAATATACATTTTTGCGAGGTGCAATTTAATATGCGAAAATCACCGTCACGACTGATAAGTACCGAACACATCACTGTTGACAAATTATTACACGGTAATGATTCAAAAGCTTCGCGATTCCCGCTGCAATCAATTAATTACTCTGGTTAATTTCCGATCAAACGACCTTGGCATATATGTGTTACAGTCGGTTATAATAGGTGCACTATCCCTGCAATACTTAAAATTCTTTCTGCAATGACAATGTCTTTCAAACGTTGGGTCAGGCCAGGTAGACCCGAACATGGTCGAATCAAATGCACAGTCTATTTGAGAGCGCTCATCCACGACATTGTAGAGATTGTAATAGGTATGTCGGTGCATACAGTTATTATGAAGAAGGTAGGTAGGCAATATAGTACTGGACAAGGGAAATAGCTTATTTCAGTACTTTCGTTTCTTGCGTAATTCGTTACACAATGTGGTATATCAAATCAGGTCAAAAGCAATAATTCGTTGTTTAGAAGATGATGGCTACATGTACAAACACTTGTATCTGGTAATTCTATGTAGGTATGGGTTATGTCGTATAGCGGCGGTAGTGAACGTTGAAACAAGTTTAAAACAATGAACGTATCAATACACATACATACTCACACACGCATGCACACAAAACATTTTTTGTGACTTTATCTTCAATATCTGTTCGTAATACATGCCTAGCAAATGCTTTTCAACACTTACCTCATTTACCGTGTCGACTGCAATGTGGCGGCCATGACGCCCTATGTCATTCAATAAAGAGTACTAAGGTATGGTAGTACGAAAGCCCAATGTTCTCCAATCAGCGTCAAGAGGATTAAATTACACCAAATTCAAAGGGACAGTCCTTCGTTCCAATGGCAGATATGACATTTATAGTGATCAAGAAATGTTTGCACTCATACCTGGGCCGAACTAATGAAATACATGTCAGGTTTGCATAGAAAATCCGTATCTTATTGTTGCGAGTAGAATACGGTGAGCGACGACAGGTTACACGGTTGACATGTTTATTTGAATTGTTCCTTTAACTAGATGACGTCACATTAATCAATCGTACGTGACGTAAAAGAAAAATCAAGGTTGAGGTCCAGTTTAACAGTATCATTAACACTATGTTCTCGACATCCACATGGCTGCAGAAAGTGCTTTAGTTTGGTTTTGTATTGTTTAACGTCCTATCAGCAGCCTGGTCATTTAAGTACGGCCTCCACTGTGTGCGAGATGCATTCGTACGTTAAAAGTGTTTTGCGTGGTTGCAGTATGTTGTAATGTCCCATAAATATATAAAATAAAATGGTGTGCTGCGGGTTTACTTTATAATATTAAAAACCAGTGTACGGACAAATCAGACAACACAGGATCGGGACAGATAAATAACTCTTATACACACTCACACACACCAAAACAATGCATCATCTTTGGCAATCATCCTCAATCACTATCATGGTCATTATAATCGATGTCATCATCGTCATCATCATGACAATCATTATCTTCACCAAATCATCATCATCATCATCATGACAAGCATTAACATCATCATTATCCTCATCATCAAATGATATCAGTCTTTATAGGTATAATCAAGATGTACCTGTACAGATACTAATTCAATATTATTGACCGTGTCTATTGCTTGATTTTTTCACCTGCTGTGATGTTTAGTGTCCTTTGAAATCTCGGTATTTTCCCTGTTGACCTTTAGTAGATATAACTTACCTATCGATCGTTTTGTGATTTTGAATGTAGTTTCACTTTTGCCGACCTAGCATATCCGTCGTTGAATTGTACTTGTTTAACTTATTTCTAGAGGAATCGTCATGTGTTTGAACAAAGTTTCCTTCTTTAATTGTTTGTATATGTCCAGAATTTGAATTTACGTAATGATGCGACAAATTCATGCTTCATCTATGTCAGAAATGTTATAAAATCATTTTTCCTTGAAACATCGTGGATTAACTAATTGTGGAAAGTGTCTTCCACCACTTCGTCGTCGTTAGACATAATCTTAGCTGGATAAGGAAGTCCACCAATTCAACTTCCATACCGAAAATGCAATGGACTAAGTGGTTCTGGGTCGCTAGTATCCGACGAAATATAATTGTATTAATGGTCTTTCATTTAGTGAAGCCTCAACCTCTGTGGTTATTGTTAAGATGTACTGTGACATAAGTGCCTCCGAGAACTTTTTTGATACATTCCTTTGTTATGCCGATCAGCCGTTTCTAAAAACTGTCTTACCATGGTATGAATTAATACAAATTTCCGCACAGTTCCCGCTTCACGAAGTGAAAGAAACAGAGACTGGCTTAGACGTAGAATATCCTCAGCTCAGTAAGTTTGACCTTGACATTTAATCTTCAAACATGAAAAACAATCGCAAGCAAACACTTTAAGAAAGAGAATTTTATGAAGTATCAGTTTGATTGGCAAAAACAAACACAATTCATTGCATGGAAACTGATTTTTTTTTATATTTAGCAATAGTAACTTCGATCTTTGACACAGAAAAGCTATCCCAAGCAAACGTTTTAAATAAAAAAAAGCACTATGGAATTTGAGTACGATCGGCCTAATGGAAACTCAACTTATTACGTAGAAACTTATTTTCTTTTTATAGTAGGTAACCTTGACCTTGGACCTTTTACACTGAAAAGTAGTGATTTGAACCCAATTTGGTAACTCGACCCCCAAGCGGCCAAATGGACGGGGCCCAAAACATAAAATAGCGGTTATTGATTTAAATCGCTACTTGTCAAAAAGTCATGTATGGCTTTAAACCAAATTTAGTGAGAAGGATTCTTTGGGGAAGAATGAGAGATTTGGCATAAATGGTGACTGACTCTCTGGGGCCTGTGGGGCGGTGCCCAATAGATCCCTGGGGTAAGGGTTTGGTTTGGTTTGGTTTATTTTGTTTAACGTCCTATTAACAGCTAAGGTCATTTAAGGAAGGCCTCCCGTGCGTGCGACATGCATGCGTGTTGTGAGTGCGTATGTATGTTTTGGGAGGCTGCGGTATGTTCGTGTTAAGTCTCCTTGTGAAAGGCCGGAACTTTTGCCGATTTATAGTGCTACCTCACTGAAGCATACTGCCGAAGACACCCAGCAGCACACCCCACCCGGTCACATACTGACAACGGGCGAACCAGTCGTCCAACTCAAAATATGCTGAGCGCTAAGCAGGAGTAGCAACTACCATTTTTAAAGACTCTGGTATGTCTAGGGGACAGAACCAAAAGCCTTCCTCACAGCGGCGAACGCTCAACTAAAGGCCAAAAGTGAGGCATTGTCAAGGGAAACATTAGGAAGGAGAAAGTTGTTAAGAAAGAGAAAAGAGAAGATCCCAAATTTAGTCGCCTCCTACGATCATGCAATGGGGGCAGCAGGTACATTTCTTACGCCCTACCTGCAGGGCAGTGGTGTGTGTAGTGGTTGCAGGATAAAATATATTAAATCAGGCATTGCGAGAAATAAATATGTAAGTATTTATAATGAATGTGAAAGAGTATGCGTTAATTGTGTAACTTGTTATTGTATATAATTATCTTGTTGTCAATACAGGTTCATGATTGCACCAATATATTTTATGGCTTACACTATTTAATGTTTATCATACAATGTTGTTGGACCATTCACAGTGAAATAATCAAGTAACTAGTAAAGTCGTAAGTGATTTGCGACCGCCTTTTGTTCGGCGTGGTAAATAATTTACATTTTCGACATATAAACCAAGAAAGCCACAACAATCAGTGGTTTGGTTACCATTATTTTACAGTCACATTTGGCTTTTCATTTAGGGAAGTAATTACTACTTGATATACATTAATATTATTACAATTATATATTAACACAAATTACTTTTGTTAAACATAAACCACGATATTCAATATTTAGATGTGCCTGTGCAAATCAATATAGCAATATGCTTACGTTATTTTATTATATAAACCATTAATGAACACATGTATGATCATTAACCTATTCTGAAAAGGGGCCGAGGGTCTTGAAGAAGTTCTGTCTGCATCACCCAGGACAATATGTGCGGCGATATACTGAACACCTAATACGAAATTATATATTTGTATACATCTTGTACATGTTATATGTATTTTAAACTGATAATGGAGTTCTCCCATAAAAATCAACTTTATGAATTTTAATATATATCAAAGTTTGTTAAAAGCACATTTCATTTCAAATAGTTTATACCGGGTTTCTACAAGTATCACAATTGCACGTACAAATACGTTCTAATATAAACCTACCTAAAATGAGTCTCAAAATGACCACGTCGACTGTGTGTAGGCAGTGGCCGTCTCAGCTATCCTCCCGTCGAATGCAGGACAGAGATAATGACCACAAGATCTAGACAATACCTGGACACATACAAAGTTGACGTCACACAGGTAAACTGGACATACGTGCACAGCTATAACATGATATAATGAATGGCTCGCCATATCAAACAGAACCGACCGATTTCACACAATTTGTTATACTGTACTATATGCATATGTGTAACAGGGGCCGGACGCGATAAAAAAAGGTAGACGAACATACTTAAAACCCATTCCTTATCATAATTTAGAATATACTATTGCAAAAATGAAGGGTGAACCGGTAATAAAATGTTCATATGATAAAAATCTAAGTAATAATAATACCATTTAACATGCAAAAATAATTTTAATGGCCACTTTAATTATAACCAGTATAATATTTGATTGCATCCTGAATGCTAAGTCCGGACATGTGTATTGGTTATGTATTAGAAAACAGTTATAATGTTATTATGAGTTATAATAGCAAGCATAACATTTAACGCCGACAACTCATTTGGAAGCGTTTTCCTCCTAGGGATATTCGGCGGTAAAAATGACCAGATAAAAAAACTGGCCGTAATATTTTTGTCAGTAGCATACCAGGATGAAGGGATACTAAGTTTTTTCAGATGAATGAATATTAAGGTCAAAAGGGTGATTTTTAACAGCTTCCCATTATCCAAAAGGTCAAGGGTCATGGCATTAGTACTGTACCACCTTGACCTACTTTCTTGAAGACAGGTGTCAAATGTATTAATTCATTTTTCAAAACAAAATCATCAGTGTGGATTTCAGAACTCTGGGCCTGCTGACTGTCTAATTTCTTTGAGACTAATTATACATTGATAATCACATCTACCATTCTATAACCCGTCAAATTAATATGTATTCGTTCGTCCGTCCGTCGTTAACTTTCGTTTGTCTGGCAATTCCTTTCATTTTTCGACCGATCACTTAATTTTTTTTTATTTTTTTATTTTTTTTTTTTCAAATGTCTAGACATAATCTCAAAACAGTACAGGGACAGATAAATAAAATACATACACACACGTGATGGTGTATATACAACACATACACACCAACAGTGCATATGTGATCCGTGATATAAGTTTAACACAAATGCTTCTAGTTGTATTGTGCAAAATCTTACTGAAATTGGATAGCAATTATAGCGAAATCCCATAACACAAACACGCTTGAGCAATTGTGGCATGAAATATTTGTAGTAAGTTTCATAAAAATCCGTTGATAAATAAAGGCTAGAGAGTGCTAACAAGGAAAACAGGCACAGGCGGACGGACAGCGCAGTGTATACCATAATAATAATAAGTATATATGATAAGAAATGCATGAGCGAGCATATATTTCCTTGAATGAGCAAGATAATATATTATTGTTACTGGTAGGTATCATGTACTATATACTTGCGGAAATTCTATTATTTGTTATTTTTTGGGGATACATCTTTAGTTCACCTAGTCCGAAGGACCGAGAAGCGCTTATGCCATACCATGGCGTCCGTCGTCCGTCCGTCCGTCAACACAATTTAATTTTTCTTCTGAACCGATGATCATAATTTAACCAAATTTGGTAGAAAGTATTTCTAGGTGGCTGGGATTCAAATTTATACATATGATGGGGCTTACCAACAGGGGCCCGAGGGGCGGGGCCAAAAGGTGTCCATTTGGCAATATTGATATAAACGACTTCATCTCTGGACCTAAGCAATGTATGAGATTGATATTTCAGTGGTAGCATCCCCAGGTGGCTGGGATTCAAATTTATACAAATGATTGGCTGATCTCCCAGGGGCCTCAGGGGCGAGCGCAAAAGGGATCATTTTAACTATATTGCTATAAAGGACTTCTTGCATTTTTGATAAGATAAAGAGATGAACACAATCCGGATGTATTACTGTACGTATACCTAATATTAATTAGGATTGTCACATGTATAGATGGAACCATGCTATCCCTCATTTTATTTTATACCGGGAATCTCACAGGCTTTGTAAGAGGGATAATCGTGGCGGATGTTTTGTTTTTCAGATACAGGTGTTCATGTTTGAAATTCTAAATGATTTAGTCACCTTCCAATCATTCTAGGCCCGATCAGCTGTCAAGCTATCATAATACCATCTATTATTGTCAAAGTGAACTAAAGGTAGGTCCGAATCCCCTCCACTGTTACATCAATCAAATCCATATTTCCACTGTCGTGTAGCCGTTAAGGAATGGTCTTTAAGGTGGCGGATTAAGATAATCACAAAAGATAATAGTGTATCAAAGCTACACAATGACTTGTTCATACGAATAATCTGAGACGAGTAAAAAGTCTAACTCATAAATATTGAAACTCTATATTACAACATTTATCGGATTTTTGTTTATGTATGGTAGTGAATTATTGTTAGCAGTGACTGTTTTGAAAAGTGACAGTTTGAAATGTCAAATATTACATGGGTAATGTTTACGAACGTGCAGGAAATATCAACAGTCTAACAATAATATACCAACACCTGACATGTGTATAGCAGTACTGGTGATTCCAATTGTTCGCAAATAACTGATAGAAAGACTGTCATGGGAAAATCACAGTCAACGGTGCACAACATCTTGCTGTCGTACAAGGGCTGATTGATAAGTTATGAAGCTCGTATTGAAGGAGGTATTCAAGGATGTTCTTTTTAAGTCCTACTATTCTCTGACTATATAGGGCCGTGTAACCAAGGACTTGTCCCATTTGGTTGGTTATATCGACGAGGTAGAACTTTAAAGTAAACAAGATAAGCGGCTTTTTGCAAAATGAACAAAATCGGTTAGGATTAGTGTTAGGGTGAAAAAGTCTGTCATTGCCATGGTTGCCATTCACGATTGTGGCTTTAAATTCAGTGAGCATCCGCCTTTTCCACCCGATCTCGCTCCATGAGACTTTCATCTATTTCCAAAATTAAAAAGAGCTATTTCAGGCACTATAACCCTAAACCTAACCCTAGCATGCAGTGGATGACTTTCTGAACAGCTAAGAAAAGAAGTTCTATAAATGTGGTATCGATGTCCTTAAACACCGTTGGCAAAAGTGTAGATACGTAAGGGGATAATGTTGAGAAAATAAAATATGCCAGTCAAAATTTAAATCGTTCAATACGAGGCTCACAACTTTTCAATCAGACCTCGTAGCAGCTCCAATTCCATCCTTTGTAGACTGCGGGAACTCATTTTTCATGGACACTGTTCATGGTGATTCTTAATGTTTTCTGATAGCTGGTTTTTTTCTGTTTTAAAAATCTCGAAAATGGACAAAAAATCCACGGTAACTGGTCGCGACCCAGAAACCCTCGTCCTTTTTTTTTTTTTGAAGTTATCCCAAACTATCATACTACAGACTCTAAGAGGGAAGTTTCACACGGTCTTGCTATAATTCTCAACAGGTATTTCATTCATGATAACATGTAGTAAGTAATTGAACCTTTATTACATGTTACTTACTCATAGGAATGCGTCGATCCCATGTGGATACGATTGAAATAACTACTGAATGACAAAATATTGTATACATTGACCAACGGCTGCGCGCTTACACTGGCTTTGCCTAAAATATATTGATAGCATGCCTCATAACACGTGCTTTTCCGATATCAGTTATTAGAAATAGAATTCTCTTTATGTCCATCAAGGAACTAAATCGCGATCTAACTATCTAAGTCCCTGTTTAATTGATCAAATATATAAATACAAACCAAATTTGTAAAAGTAAAAATTTAGAGTAACAATTGATTTTTGTGGGAAAAATCGTATCTACCGTTTTCATTGAGAATGACGATAGTTAGTTGAAATGCTTAACGACACATCAACACTATAAAGGTCATAAGGGCCAAAACAAGTGATTGAAAATACAAGCAAAATGGACAAGACACAAAATCACAGAAAAAAAACGAAACATTTAAAAATGAAGATATATATATCGGTACCCTCATAATCAGTTAAAAATCAAAAAGTGGCTATTGTCACTCAAATCTTGTGCATCAGAACACTTACTTTTAGATCAAAAGTTTATATATACTAACAGACTCGAACAGAGTCTTCAGACTTGCCATGCTGTTGTTAAAACTCTTTTTGGTAAGTTGTAGATCAATGCAATCCAGTAGAAAGTGTTTAACGGTAAATGGTTCATTGCACCCGATGCACTGAGGCTTGTCCTCACGCTTCAATAAGTAGGGATATGTTAAACCAGAGTTGTTCGTTTATGAAATAAGGACGCACGGAGCTGGTGATTTTTATGTAGTTTTCAGACGAGCATCAAAAATGACGTTTCAAAACATGTACTACTATTTTAACGATTTATGAAATATACAAGTATTTAATCAAAGTACATACAAAAAAAAACAATTTCTAGTATAGTAAAATGATAAGAGATTTGATTCAAGTACAGACATTTGAACTGAGATAACATGGCTATAAAATGACGGCTGAGTGCCGTTAATTTGGTTTGGTTTGGTTTATTTTGTTTAACGTCCTATTAACAGCTAAGGTCATTTAAGGACGGCCTCCCGTGCGGTGCGTGCGACATGCATGCGTGTGACGAGTGCATATGTGTGTTTTGGGAGGCTGCGGTATGTTCGTGTTAAGTCTCCTTGTGATAGGCCGGAACTTTTGCCGATTTATAGTGCTACCTCACTGAAGCATACTGCCGAAGACACCCAGCAGCACACCCCACCCGGTCACATTATACTGACAACGGGCGAACCAGTCGTCCCACTCCTAATATGCTGAGCGCTAAGCAGGAGCAGCAACTACCATTTTTAAAGACTCTGGTATGTCTCGGCTAGGGGACAGAACCCAAAGCCTTCCTCACAGCGGCGAACGCTCAACTTAAGGCCAAAAGTGAGGCATTGTCAAGGGAGACATTAGGAAGAAGAAAGTTGTTCAGAAAGAAAAGAAAAGATAAGATCCCAAATTAAGCCGCCTATTACGATCATGCAATGGGGGCAGCAGGTACAATTCTTACGCCCTACCTGCGGGGCAGAGAGTGCCGTTTATGTCAAGTCTTAGATGCAATGATTTATAACAAGAGGCCCATGGGGCCTGTATCGCTCACCTGGTTGGATTTGACCAAATGTCAAATTAATTCGATATGTCTGTCAACCTCAAACAATGCTATAGATGGTTATAGTGTGGGAATCCCAACTGTTTTTAAGAAATAACGAAGTCCAGACACTCTAGGTTTACATCATGCAATCATAACTTTATGACTAGTAGCGATTTAAAGGAATTACAATTATTTCTTCTATGGGGTCCCGCCCCTTTGGTCCCTTTGGGGTCAAAGTCATCATTAATGCAAAATCTGTTTTGCTTTCTCCAAGGATGTTTCTGATCAAATTGGGTTCAAATCCATTCATACCTGAATGACTAGTAGCCATTTAAAGGCATAACCTCTATTTCCACTAGTGAGCCCCGCCCCTTTGGTCCCTTGGGGGAGTAACAATATGAAGTAAATGTTGACGGACGACGGACGCCGCGCCATGACATAAGCTCACCGGACCTTCGATCCAGGTGAGATAAAAATGATAATTTTCTTTGTAAATACGGCAAATGCCATGTACATGTATCAAGAATATTAGATGAACAATTCCAACCAACGTCGGTCAAATCATTTGAATATATAAGTTGGCCATTTCACTTTATTCGTAAAAGTTAAGACATTAAAACGTATTCAATACATTATTTCCCCGTGGTAAAATCAATAGAAAACAAGCATTTCTTAAAATATCTTGATGACGGAATCACAATTAATAAATGTGGTCATTGTTGTACATGTTGTTTCTTATACCTTTTAATTTAGGCTATCTCATATATGAGTCTTTCTTATGTACATCCTCAAACGTTCCAAGCGTTCCTAACAAGGTCCTGTTGAATCGCTCACATACGGGGTTTTCCATTGGCTAGTATAGTCTTGTATGAGTCTTGCTTATGACAGTGGTGTTACACATCTCCGTGATGATGTTCCTCCCTTGGTCCATATGGATCCGTTTTGAAATTCCGTCATGCGCGATGAAATGTTAGAAAAACGCATATATAGTAGCGATAGCTGTCTTATTCCTTGTTGGTACTGCTTCTACATAATGTGTTAAATGGTTATCACCAGAACATTCACATATCCTCATTTATATTTCTCCAGACTTCGATAATCAATACTTACTAACTCATGATATAATTGGTACAAGCGGTGATCTGCCGTCAATAGCTTTTCACCGGATATAATGGTCACATTTCTTGACATATTCCTGAACATCCTTCGCCATTACTGGCAAATAAACCATGTCTCGAGTCAAAGACATCCCCATATCCCTGGCTTGTCTGGTGACCCATCTCGTCCTGTAGCACTTTGAATACCGTCGATCTGTGGCTGCTTGATAAAACCACTCGATCTTTGACACATTCATCAGTGATGGTAACTTAACGTGGAGCTGCGCTCTTGTTTTGAAGAATACCCTCCTTCTGTGGCTTCTGGTTGATTTCTACGGTTTATCTACACCCGGAAAGGTCTTAATACAGTCTGACGTAGTCTTAGGAAGTTATCATTCTTTTTTTAATCTGCGATATTCAACAGGTAATCAGTATATTTATATTGCTGAAGTTTTTTAAAAATCTGACAGAAGAAAAATTATCATATGTCGCTCTTCCTCACATATATCCTGACACGCCCTCCCTTTTTGTCTTCTGCAGCATTCAAATTATAATCATAGAGGCTTCATGTTGTAAGAGGTATGAACCCTGAGTTCCACCTGGCATACCTCAACTTTGCTCGGTTCAATTCAATTTGAAAACAAAGACTAGTATATCGGATAAGAAACCAATCAACAAATTTAAATAACAACAAGAAATTTATTGTCAGTCAAGTAGTAATATCCTCAGTGTCAAGTATATATGATATGAAATATATAGCATACATATGAAAATACAGGTAAGTTACATGATATACGTTTACGCAGGGTTTAATATCAAAACCAAATCAAATAACAAACTATTTCCTCAATCTATATGTTCACTAAGTAGCAACGTTCCGAATAACGTAAAACAAATATAGCGAACTTATTACATGTTTTTAAAGTAGCAGATTTCTACTTCAAAAGCATGTAATACGTTCCCTATATTTTTAAATAACCTTGATCAGTCTCCATTGTAGCAGAGAATATTTTGTTGATTAAATCATCAACAAACAATAAGAGTCCTTTCCAATTTATTGTGCGCAGTTCAAATTCCATTGAACGCGAATCAACTCTATTTGTGAAACAGCCATTTGAAGATGTACGAAATTATGCAAGGTTTTTTAAAGTATGTAGGTAGGGCGAAAGAATTGTACCTGTTGCCCCCATTGCATGATCGTAAGAGGCGACTAAACTTGGGATCTTATCTTTTCTCTTCTTTCTTGATAACTTTCTTCTTCCTAATGTCTCCCTTGACAATGCCTCACTTTTGGCCTTTAGTAGAGCGTTCGCCGCTGTGAGGAAGGTTTTGGGTTCTGTCCCCTGGCCGAGACATACCAGAGTCTTTAAAAATGGTAGTTGCTACTCCTGCTTAGCGCTCAGCATATTTGGATCGGGACGACTAGTTGGCCCGTTGTCAGTATAATGTGACCGGGTGGGGTGTGCTGCTGGGTGTCTTCGGCAGTATGCTTCAGTGAGATAGCACTTTAAATCGGCAAAAGTTCCGGCCTATCACAAGGAGACTTAACACGAACATACCGCAGCCTCCCAAAACACACATACGCACTCACCACACGCATACATGTCGCACGCACGGGAGGCCGTCCTTAAATGACCTTAGATGTTAATAGGACGTTAAACAAAATAAACCAAACCTAACCAAAATCGTGTCTGCCTCGCACAATAGCTTACCTCATATTTTACCAGTTGTTATTCTTCAGATTTCAGTGAAATGATAAAGTTAAGTAAATTCCTTATAGTCAAATCCCTGGGCTTTGACAGCACTTGTAGTCATTATAAACGGCCTTCAGTTTGAAAAGGTACGGGAAAAGCTGGTGTAAAAACAGGTGAACCTTTAAATATAACGTAAAATATACTATAGGCTGTAACGTCCCGTTACGTTACATATTTAAGAAAGGGGCTATCATTGTCTTTCAATAATTTATCAACCTCCTAGTATGTGGATTAATACCCGGCCCTGCTTCATAGCAAGGTTTATGTCCCCTTTCCAGACCGGGGATTAGTTATTGATTACCTCCCTTGTGGGGGAGGGGGTAAGAAAGTAGGTTTTTTGTTGAATAGTATGGAAGTTTATGTATAGACTAGGGTATGTAATTTTTACCCCTTTTTGCCTATGGGGTCATAATCATAGATTACCATTTCTTTCTCGGGGTTCTGTTTTCAATTTACTAGGTATTTGATGTGAATTTACCGTTTGTGTTACTTGTTAAGTTTGGAGATTTAATACTTATAGCTATCATCCCGTGACTTTCCCCTTGTTTAGCTATTCCATTTACACATGTTTTGTTAATAAATTATTAAACTCATTTTAAACTTTTTATTTCGCTTTCCAACGTAACCCGCCGGGATCTGAAAGAACATGACAGTGGGAAGTAATGAAGAATGGGTGCAAAATCATATACCATCTTAAAAAACAACGCGAAGTACAATACTACTTAAAATAAGGCAATCATAATTTTGTAAAAGGAAAAGGAAATTCCAATGAACTGTTTCCGCGATAAGAACCTTCAGCACAAATAAATTATTTCACTGTGATAGCAGCTCAGTCTCAACCAGAATAACCACTTGTACGTCTTAGGTGATTTTATCTGATATATTATAGTTATTTTCCAGTACAGGAACAGAACAAACTCATCTATACTGGACTCAATTAGTATTCTACAACTTGTGTTTAAAGTTCATTTCTAGTTATGGTTGCCTTATTATTATTTAAAATGTCCTGATTTTTCCCTTTTCCATGTAATCTATTTTTGTAAGTGTTTATATTTGTCATCGGGGCGTGGTACAAGAACTAAGTCTTTCGTTCTTTTGAATCGTTTTATTATATACGGGGCAAATAATGCAATAGACAAGACAAACATTCATACAACATAATATGTATTCACCAACGACGAACGCGAAAAATTCACACAACCACACTCACATCTCCCTCAATTTACTATGCCTCTGGCGACATACACTTGGTAAACTGTTGAAAGTATATCAAGCAAAGGTATTGTTGCTGGACCGCTCGCGAGTACGTCCTGCAATCAAAAGAGGGTTAAGTTTGGAGAGGGTAAGAGGAATGCTAAGGAAGTGACGTAGATGGGTGTTAGAATTGGAAAAGCATGCAATGCAGGTGCTTTGGTCAAGTGCTGAGTTCATCTTTCATGTCAAGTCGGACCGGTTTGTCCACATTCTACAGGACACGTACACTGTACAATTACGTAAACAAATCACACAAGTACATTACACAATATGTACTTGACATATACACGTAAAGGTATTGGGCCTAGGCCCTGGTCACATATTCTAAGCAGTTACATATTTTTAAAGTTCTTATGACGAAAGTTGTGCTTCTTAGCGTTGTCCTTCATTGTTGCGGAATTAACATCTTTGAGTTTCCTTGGCCGCTGTTCCGTTTCCAGACGTCTTTTCACAGTTTTATGGTTGCTCTTCATTGCACTGTCTCTTATCTATCAATATCGCTTGCCTTCAATGGAGCCCAAACCGATTAGCGAAATCCAGATGTGATCGTACTAACATTTTGTGAAGTAAAAGGTTTAATTATCCATGAAACGATATGTTCTTCTTAAAAGTCAAAAAAATGGTTATCTTTATTAACATTCTCAATAAAGTGGTTTTCAAAGGCAATTTCTGTATCTACCGTTACGCTAATATCATTTTCCTTACTGTTTTTTTTTCAAATTTTTTTCCTAGCATTTTTGTTCAGTTGTTCCTTCGATATCTTGTTGTATGCGTTCGATATGAATATGCATGCAGGTGTTGCTCCAGGTATTCATCGTGTCCAGATCCTGCTGTAAAGTGCGTCTGTCCTCTTGTTATGTAGTCGGCAAACATGTAAATATCGGAGTTTACTATTTCTTGCAGTTGGTTAATAAATATCACTAACAGCAGAGGGCCAAGCACTAATCCCTGACGTGATATCTGTCGGAATCCACAACTTGTATGATACGCGTTGCTTTGTTCCAATATCCATTGTATAGTTTCATCCTAAATTCCATAAGCACATAGTTTGTCTGCAGAAATATATCAAGTGATCTCGAACTATTGTTTTCATCACATTACAGACGACAGATGTCAAACTGAGAGGTCCATGGTTCCCTGCAACGTATTCGTCTCCCTCCTTGCATGTAGCACATACTATAGCTCCTTTATTAATGTTTGGTTGAAAATTATAGTAGGAGGGCGGGAAAGAGCGGAGGAGGACATTTGTTTTTAATTTTGTGTGCATGTTGTCTGGTCCTGGAAATTTGTACAATGCAAATATTTCAGATAAACTTTTCAGATTTTGCAATTCTAAACACATGTGTAACCCACAATAATCTCATCTAACATCAATTTATTTATCAACAGCTGCTCATTAATGAATATAACATTTGATCTTACCTCAATAAATATGAAATTTGATTTGACATCAAGATTAATATTACATATGAGCTTAATAAATAATAATAATAATCACATATGACCTCAATGAAAACTATATATGACCTTAATAGATATCACATCTTACCTTACAAATATCACATCTGACCTCAACAAATATAACATTTGACCTCAATAAATATCACATTTGACCTTAATAAACATCACATCTAACCTTAATAAACATAATATGTGACCTCAATTAATATCACATCTGACCTCAATAGATATCAAATTTGACCTTAATGAATATTGTAATAGATCTTTGAGCAACATTTGTTTGCAATAAATGACTACTCAAGAACATCTTTGCTACAAACAACCTCAAAATAGTGTAATAAATTATTAATAAAATGTTTTTAAAACTGCATGACCTCAAATATATTTAGAATGACATAATTTTTTCATCTCAAGAAATCTCAATAAATGAATGAAGACTCAGTTGAAATTATCTTTTTTCATAATAATTTTGAGAATAAGTCACATAGGCATGTATGTATGTATGTAAAACATTGAATTTCGAACTATATTATAAGGAACATAGTCACAGCCTATATTAACCTGTGAAAATGTGTACCCCTGTCTGGATATACTACACTGTATATTTTAATGAAGATCATATTTATCACAAACAGTACAGTTCGGTTCAGTAATTGTACATGTTCATAGTTGTACATGCATTTCATATAACTGTTCTGAAGAAAATCAATATTGTCAAATGTCATGCGGGTCGGATAGCTGCTAGCAAAGACACTAGCAACAGCATCAATATTCACCTGGATTCCATAACGGATAGTCAATGATGCGAGTCCATTCAAATTGTCATTGTAGAGCGCAGATAGGACTTGCGTCTTCGGATAGTGCTGATTGTTCTTTCACATTCCGCTTTGGAGACTGGTACAGTGCAGAGTATCCGCATCAGCAGGTTGAGATTGAGATAAGACCTGCATGGCATCCCTGATGGTTGCTGGTGATGCTGTCTCGTCACACCATCTTCTCAACTATCTGGGATATTCACATTGCATGCTGTCTGTGGATGGTAAATTCCCACTGTACGATAAGGGACTCAATCCCAATATGTAGGGCTCCACTGGGCATTTCAGAGACAACAAATGGTGTTTAATTAGAGTCCATCAACTATAAGCTGGCTATGTCTTGAACGGCGAATTTCAAATTCACTTGTGACATGGTCCAAGAATGGTGCGTCTGTAGTATTGAGGTATGCTGGTTTATGGTGTGTTACTCCTCATAGTTTGTCACTTATACACTCTTTGACGCTTTGGCTCAATGTCCAAACGGTTTAAGATGTACATAGCCTCCTGATACCACACCTCAAAGTAGGACTCGACTTCCTTCCTAACATCCTGGAGGCATTCCTTAACCTGAATGATCTCTTCGTGGCTTTGAATGATGTCCTTTGTACGTTACTGCTCATTAACAGTAGCAAGGTTCAGATAACGCAGACAGTTTTTCATAATGCTGAACGCAAAAAGGAACTCGAAGTTCAGAAAACAGGCTAAGAATCTTCTAGTCCTCACTTGGGTATCAGAGTCCCATATCTTGCCGGTTTCGACCATATCCTCTAAGCAACTCCCAATAACATGATAAAGTTCATGAGGTTTCCATCGCAATATGTCTCTCTATCCACCGTGTTTTGCACAAGTCCACAAGTTTCTTTTTTTTCCAATGACGCCTTCATGTTGATAGTCTTCCCCAGGTGTCTCGGACGTTTTGGCGAAGCATCAAAGAAAAAACAAATCTTTTTAAAGTTCCCAGAATTTTTCTCATCACAGGGATATGGCGTGCCTTGATGATGCTAAGGTTCGGGCAGTGTGCTGCGCGGCCTTGTCGTTGATTGCTATGATTCATCCCTTTACACCCACCATCATATTCCTGTCCTCTCAAACATACCGCAGCCTCCCAAAACGCACATACGCACTCAACGCATGCATGCATGTCGCACGTACGGGAGGCCGTCCTTAAATGACATACGCTGTTAATAGGACGTTAAACAAAATTAACCAAACCAAACCAAACCCTGTCGTCTCAAGTTCTCAATAGTGAGATCCTGCTCATATAGAGTGTCGCGTATTATGATTATCAAAGACTCTCTTGTCACAGACTCACAACTGAGGAAGCAGAGAAACTGTTCCTTAATGGTATTTGCTGTGTCCACATACCGCACGATCAAGAAAAGTTGTTTCCATTTGGAAGAAACTGTAACATCGTCAGCAAGGATGGAGGAAAACTTTGCCTTTCTTGCATCTTCTAAGTTGTGGTCACGAATCTGGTCACCATTAATGCCACTCAGCTGGTTCTGTATGGTCTTGGAGATATATTTTGCTCTACTGATAGCTGTTGCAAATGATTCTCCAGTGTGGTGTCCCTGCATCAATGCGGAACTGCAATAGTTCATGAAAATTGCCGCGGTTGACAGCTTCGTCATTACTTGTTCCATCGTCACGGTGGCCAGGTAGATCATTATTTTGTCTTCCACAAAACAGCACGGTGGAGGACTGGCCTCGTACATCTACAGCTGACGTCGGGTTTCTATAAGTCGACAGGAAATCCTCGCTCATCATTAACGCTGTCTGGCGTTGACTCATTCTGTCATGTGCTTTGCACTGACCTACTCCAATTAGTCAAATTCATGACAGGCTTCTTGATGAATAATCCTATGGGTCATTTCAGTTTCGCGAAAAACGCACAATGTTTGCTAAAGATACCGTCGCATGATAGGGAATACACAATCCATGGAAATGTTACCATCCAGCAAGGTTGAAAACTGCATACATTCCCATACATTTCAGTCTTTGGATAATCAAATCTGGTAAAGAGCGCGCTTACCCTGGTCAACAGATTATAAATGTCATCTCTGCTCGCAGATGTATCAATGAATCTAAAGATGCCATGACCATTGATGTCTGAACAGGAAACATGTACACATGCAATAAAAAACTAGAATGAGTAAAGATAATGACTCGAGATGTCTTGAGAATGAATGAATCTTGAACGTTGGTCTTTTTACGTATATTTGATGTGTACAGTACAAATGTAGATATTGTTTTTACTCACATTACATTAATTGATATGGACTTTCAAACTGTTTTCAAACAGTGATTATTTGATATCTTCATAACAATTTCGCTAGTGATCGTGAGTTTTGACACGATGTTTCGGATTTCTTAAGGAGGTTTTAGATATAAATTGAGCCTTATTGCCTCGAAGAAAACAGATTGTTTGCCCACATGAAATTTCCATTCCCTTACATACGACAGATGTCAAATTGAGAGGTATATAGTTCCCTGCAACACATTCGTCTCCCTTCTTGTATACAGCACATACTCGAACTCTTTTCCAATCTTTTCGTGTCCCTTTTTATTTTAGTGGTTAGATGTTATACCAAGAAGGAGGGGAAGAGCAGAGGAGGGCCTTTTAAAAAATATCCGGATGCATGTTGTCTAGTCTTGGAGATTTGTTTGGTTTCGGATTATTTAGTATCTTCATAACCATTTCGCCTGTGATTGTGAGTTCTGAAATGATGTTTCGGATTTATTTAGGTGGCATGGTATAGGGGTCTCCCCGTTCTCTTATTTAACAAATACGCTTTGGAAGAAGTTAGCGAGTATACATGTATCTACTTTTTCTTTGTCAGTAGTTACTTTCCTGGACTTATTTTCGTTTGGATATTCGTACTATACTGTATAGATTTCCGATGTCCACATTTGTCTTTGATTTTGAGTTTATATAGATCTATTTCTATATCATTTTTATCCGTTTTTTTTTGTTTTTTTGTTGTTTTTTTTTGCCAATGTTTTTTTCTAATAATCATTGCGTAACTTCCGCGTCATCGTTTCGACTTTTTGACTATCATTTGTTTGATTTCTCACTTTGATGTATCTTCTTTTTACATCAGGGTCCGATGTTGGTAACACTTGTTTTTTAAAAGTCGGTTTTTAGGTTACCCGAGACGAAGTCTCAAGGTAAACTTAATTAACTATAGTTTATATAGAGAAATCACATTTTTCACTATAATTTGTTGGATTTCTATTGGAATTCGTTCTAACTTGGTTAACATTAACAGCATAGGATGACAGTTTGATGGTATGCACATGTTGGCCCTGACTGACCCCCAGAGGCTGATGGGCGGGGCTAAAAAGGGTCAAATTGACTGAAATTTCAAAAATCTTCCTTCTCAAGACCCAAATAAGGTACAATCAAAAACTCTTCATAGATGGAAGGGTCTTAACGTGCTTTACCAAAATTGTGAACTTCATGATCCTGGGGTCTCACTTTTGCCGCTGGGGAGGGGTATATAAACTTTACTGCAGTTTATATAGGGAAATCATATTTTTGACTTATTTGTTGGATTTGTATTGGAATTCATTCTAATTTGGTTAACATTATCAGCGTGGGAGGACAATTTGCTGGTATGCACATGTTTGCCCTGACTGACCCCCGGGGCTGATGGGTCGGGCCAAAAAGGGTCAAATTTAATTGACTGAAATTTCAAAAATCTTTTTCTCAAGACACATATAAGGAAGAATAAAATACTCCTCATAAATGGAAGGGTCTGGAGGTGCTTTACCAAAATTGTGAATTCGTGACCCAGAGGTATCACGTTTGCCCCTGGTGATGGGGTTAATTTTACTATAGTTTATAAAGGGAAATCACATTTTTGACTATCATTTGTTTGATTTCTATTGGAATTCATTCTAACTTTGTTAACATTATCAACATTGGATGACAGCTTAATGGTATGCACATGGTGGCCCTGACTGAACCCTTGGACTGATGGTTGGGGCCAAAAAGTGTCAATTAAATATAAATCAGGCCTACATGTACATGTATATATTTCAAATGTTTGGTCCAAGGAAAATGTGTGTTTGTTATTTTGTCTTTTTGAAGAAGTACATTGTATGTTCAATCCTGTAGGAAATAAAATTAACTTGTTCCTTTGACCACATCTCTAAACCGTTTTGTAACAATGCCTAGATAGTTTGAACTTTGGCCTAAAAAACGAAAGGCTCGTGATTTCAAGCATTTCTGTGACGTTGATTTATCAGCAGACGATCCAAAATGGCGTCCATAGTAGCAGGGAGGGCATTGCAGAAGGTTTTGAGCAAAGACTGTTTAATAAGAACTTCTTTTCCAGCTGTCCATCACTTATCTCGGTACGCCAGACATATTTGTTTTTAGCTTTTTGTTCATGTTCGTGGCTGCAATGTCTGTATTGCCGTTGCCAATTGCTTGGCTACTGTACAAACCCGGTTCAAAGTCCAAACCGAACTGCGGTCAGGTGGACTGAACTTGAAGGCAGTAAAACTTTCACAGTTTGCATGTAAGATAAGCTATATTTTGGCAAAATGTTGTAACTGATTTTATTATGTGATTTAGCTCATGTCTACAAAAACGATAGTAAATTACCCGTGCTTACACTACAGTCAACCTGCTACATGTTTAATATTTGAGCCAAAACTCTTATTCCACTGAAGCCTACTAGGCCTACTAGATGCATATAGTAAGCTAGGTAAAATAGTGCTGCAGGAACCGATATATATTAAAAACATGTATATGTGATCAATGATAATGAGATTTATTCGAACAAATATCTATCCAGTGGCGGATACAGGATTTTGGGAAGGGGGGGGGGGTTACGGTTTGTTGGGGTTTTTTTTGGGGGGGGGGGGGGGGGGGGGGGGGGGGTTGCGGTTTGTTGGGGGGGGGGGGGGGGGGGGGGTGCAGAATGTGTACGGGTGTGCTCTCCTGAAAAAAATGAAATATATTGAAATATATAAAGCTATGTGGTGCATTCTAGTGCACCATAAACCTCCAAAATCAGAGATAAATTACAAACTAAAACCGTTTGAAGGTTTTTTTCCCTTAAAACCTTTTTATAAAAAAAAGAAATTGTTTTGATCCCCACCAGCTGAGTCTTGGATCAGGTAATGGACTGATGACATGTTGTTTTTTTTAATGGGGGGGGGGGGGGGGGGGGGGGGGGGGGGGGGAGTTGCAGGTAACATATTTTATTAGGTCGTTGTGGTTTGCATAAAAATAAACAAATCTGGACTAAATATTGCCTGCAAAAAAATACCAGGTAGTAAATTTATTAGTTGAACAATAGGGCTAATGGGCTAATTTTATTAAAAATGTACAAGTTTGTTCATTATCAACCAAAAGTATATTTATCAAGTGACGTGATTCTAACAAATAATAAGATAATAGACTAGTACAACAATGTAATCACTTGCAAGTTGCAGGTTGTAAAATACTTATTTGACAAGGTATTAGAAATAGCCTGAGTTTGATTTTTTTTCTTTTATTTCCAAAATATCAAAGAGAACGGATGCAGGATCCAAAGCCCTGTGAAAACTGTATGAATGTCATGCAAACGCCAATTACAATACCTTGATTTTCGGTTGAGGAATAGCTATACATAAATTAAAGTAGCCCAATTATTACACAATATTGTATGTGCGGGTATAATAAAAATAGTACATAAATTCTACAAACATAACTGTTGCAAATTAATTGAATAAAAAGCTGTTATCAATAAATTTGATAAGAGATAACTTAAGCCTCGGAGACAGTCTAGGTTCCCCATCCCAGCTGGTCGTAAAAAAGTACTATCATATGACCTGCTGCCAATGAATACTTTGTTATTGATAGCAGAGACATATGTAGAGAGATTGGCAGCTCTCTATTTGCCCTTATGTCTACGTGGTTACCCCTGACCTTCCCACAATCCTTTGCGGTCGCTCAATTCAGTCTTCTCCTGACGCCTTATTGGAGAAAACTTGAAAACCAAACACATAATTATCGATAATTTCTATTTGAAATCAACACCAAGATCCAATGATGTGCTTTAATTTTATTAATATAAAAGTTCAGAAGTGTCATCAATATGAAATATATCACAATTTGCTGTCAAAGTGTTTGTATTTTGAGTATGAAAGTCAAGCACAGGGAAGATCCGCGGGAATCTCCAATTTTCGAAAAGTCCCTATGGGGTTTTCGAAAATACGGATAAATGACAACAATGTGCATGATAAACAAGACCATATCCCATAAGTATGATAGTTTTTGGATAATGTAGTAACTTTTGTAGTGGCCTAAATAAAACGATGTGCTTTTTGTGTGCGTTTAAAATTGACGATGTTTAGGTCTGACGTAATGGCGGGTTAATTACAAAACTAGGACATGTCGAATAGGACCCAATTGATGTTCGAAAATACAGATTAATGACAACAGTGTGCATGATCAATAAGACTATATCCCATAAGTATGATAGTTTTTGGATAATGTAGTTATTGTAGTAACTTTTGTAGTGGCCTAAATAAAACGATGTGCGTTTAAAATTGACAATGTTTTGGTCTGACGTTATGGCGGCGTAATTACAAAACTAGGTCATGTTGAATAGGACCCGATTGATTTTCGAAAACACAGATAAATGACAACAGTGTGCATAATCATCAAGACTATATCCCATAAGTAATGATAGTTTTTGGATAATGTAGTAACTTTTGTAGTGGCCTAAATAAAATGTGCTTTTTGTGTGTATTTAAAATTGACGATGTTTTGGTCTGACATAATGGCGGATTAACCAGAACATGTCGAATAAGTTCCAGTACATCGATACACACATGCGCAAAGCCCGATTTACCTGTGCTTGCGTGTGTTTGATAGGGGACAAGGCGCTCTTGATAAGGGCTATGCTTGAGTGGTCACGAATAAAGGGAGCCACCACTTGTATGGGAAAATAGCGATGTTACTTATCTCTCTATATATGTCTCTGTAGATAGGCTAAAAAATTCAATACATACTAGGATTATACTCAGTAGGAACAGTTATCGATATAATACTACATGTACTTGCATACGATTTCAGCCAACAATTGATACACTGACAAATGAAACATTTCGTCACAGTATTCACGACAGAATATTAAAGCATGAAAAACAGTATTACCATAAAGTAAGCGAATGATAATAAACCGGTACACGTAATTTCATATGTCTCTTTGTTAAACAGTATTTCATTTCTTAATTCATTTGCTTTGTAAATATACACAGCCGTTTTGAATGATGGTACAGTTCTCTGATGTCATAAAATATATAAATCTAAACATATTAGGTCTAACATAATATTTCCTATACAAAAAAAAATCGACCCAATTTCTGAGTATAAGGGACATTCCATAATAAAATGATATTGGTTTTCAATTTGAGTACAAAAATTGCAATAACGCATTTCCGGAGGTACATTTTATATTTTGTATTGGAATCGGGCTATGCCATCTTCCACTTCTATATTCAATCTATGAGAAGATACCCGGAACCTTGTTAATTGTTTTTTTTTGTTTTATATATATATTTACAATATCAAGATATCTCTTGTAACCAAATTCATTTAAGAAAAGTCTATAACATCTGGCTCGTGGTGAGTCTACAAGCTCTCTATGCCGGTATTGTATAAATATGTCTCGTACCCTTGATTGGAATAATGATATAAAATACATCAATATCTTCAACTCCTTGTTTAAGCCGAACATAACCAAAACCATGAGCACATAATATGTTCTTCACCCGTTTAGCCCAATCTATGGTGCGAGAAGTTTCCACTTGCATGTAAAGCTTGTTATATATAGACTTAACCAGTACATTCTTTTGGTTATACCATATTTAATCATCTTGGTGTATCTGATAAATTTAAGTTTTATGCATGTAGAGGACTTACGTTGGAGATAATTGGTCTGTTCCCAATGAATATAAGATATCAGTGCATATATGCCTTTTTTGAAGTTTTGAAAGGGGAGGTTGAAATTAAAATGTCTTATATTAACTTTAAGATAAAAATGCCTATAGCTTTAAGATTTGTGTGCGAGTCCTGATTTAATGATATTCATACATGCCATATTTTCAGGAGACCAATAATGGAGATTGAGGATTGTTTTAAGGGAGTTTTGCCTAAAATAAGGGAGATTTGTGCGTGACATGAATATCGACATTTTTACTCAATTTTAAAGCAATAAACTAATTTTGAAAGTGATAAAGAATATCTATATCTATTTGAGATATTAATCATACTACGTATATGAAAACAACAAAAAGTTGTATAGGGTAAAAATGCAATTAGTATACATTCTGATATTAAATATGAAATTATTTTTCATTTTTTAAGTAACAAAGTTTTCATAGTTTTATGCATATTACATAAAAGCATTTGAAAAGGGTATATTATAATTACATGTAGCTAAAGATTAGACAAGCAGGTTAATCATTATATATCAGTTTGGATTTTCTTAAAATGAGAAAGCTTGATTCAATCTGAGGGAACACATCAGTTGTAAAAATCACCATGAATTGTCCTGTGGGATCCCTAATGTTGGACCATTTAGATATAAAAATATTCCAAGTGTTCAAGTGTAGTAAAGTCATGAGAACTGAAGACGTTTATAAATGGTAGCTAGGAGACTGCAGTAAATCTTATCATGAACATTCCAGATTTTGTATCTTGTCTCTGTCATGGACAGTGCAGTCATTGTAAACATCATGGTTGACCACTACGACCAACAGATGTGCTTATTTTGATAGTTTTATAAAAGAAAATACTGGATTTCATCATGCTATCACTGATCCACGATACACATTTTATATGAAAATCATGTGTGATTTTGCGACTAGGCTCTGTATCAAAAAAGAATACTAAGAATAATTCCAGTCTGTTAGCAAAGAGGGTTAAAGTTGTTTATAAGCAACTTGCCTTTATTTCATGGTGCTAGATATTGTAGCGCAAACATTACACTAGTCAGAGCTGACATTATGTCAGGACTGCAATCACATGCCTGATGAAATATTTTGTGACATGGCAATCCTCATGCTGAAAATATTTTCGATATTTTGTAAAACATTGCATTGCTACAATGCAAACAGGATTACTCTATATATGGCCTTCAGTATTTCTCCACCAGTTATACCGCCAAACTTGCTTATCGCCATGAATTTATTCAGAACAGATTTATGCCCATGCTAACGCACCCGTTTTACCGCCATCCAACCTATTTCAAGAACAAATGGATAAATAACATCATCTTGATCTTGTAAATTGTAATATCGCCAAATTGAGCCAAGAAGGATGTGTGTTTAAATGTTATTGTTAGCGACTGACTGCTAACTGAATGGTAAACCCAATATACCGTCAAACTCTTTATATCGCCAAAATCATGTAGAACAGAAGGTGGCAATATAGCAAGGTTAAACTGTACTAGAATATTTATATCTAATGGATCTTTCTCTCTTTTTTCAGTCGTCATTATGCTGCTGAGACAAGTCGTCCAGGTGTTGCCCAGGTGGATAACATGATGGAAATTGGTGCCAGATCTTTGTTCAATGAGGAGCATGACATGTTTAGACAGAGTGTGAGGAGGTTCTTTCAGGAGGAAGTAGTTCCCAACCATGCTAAGTAGGCAAACCTGGATTTAAGTTTTTTGTTCGCAATGAGAAAAAACACAATGAAATTAATAGTTTCAATATTAAGAGTATAATACAGTAAATAATAACCAGTTTCGTTCTTAAATTGGTATTAACTCAAAGGAAATAATAGTTTCAATATTAAGAGTATAATACAGTAAATAATAACCTGTTTTGTTCATAAATTAAGAAATAATTAATGATGATTCGTGTATTATTGCAGGATATACAACGAGGACGAGGATATTTTGCAATTAAATTAATAACGAAGGCCGCAGACCTGAGTTATTGATTAAAATTGCAAAATATCCTCGTCCTCGTTGTATATCCTGCAACAATACACGAGTCAAAGTTGATTATTTCTATTCTACCATGTACTGTTTAGTTCTGAGATCGACCTCTTTCTAATAGAAAAACAGCAAAGAAACCCCAGAAAAACCTTGTAATTTATTTCTTGAGTATTGTATTATTTGTTGATGAAATATACAGGCAATACAGTACTACGATCAAGAGCATCTATCATATGGCATTGATTTTGAAAATTAAAAAAAAAGGATATAAAAAAAAAAGAAAAAAGGGGGCCTCTGTAGGATTCGAACTCGCGACGTGATAAAAATATATTGAAAGACTAACCGCTAACCCATTAGCCCACTCGGCTATAGTAACCTTTTATGAAACGGGTGAATATTAGATATTTAAAGTTGTAACAGCTGAGACTCACGACCGTGTATTATTGGCACGAGCGTGGGTTATTGGAAAATAATACATGGTTTTAAACCAATCAAAACTGGCGTTACATAGCAAACATGGTAGAATTGGTATTAATTAACTCAAAGGAAATTGAAACACGATTAGAAATTGATGACTTTACTTTGGTGGGAAATATAAAGATGTTATAGAAAGTAATAATGTTGTAATTGAAAGATAGGGAACCACTCTGTCATCTGTGAAAATTGTATTCATGTACTTTTTAATAGTACATGGTTCTTTCCTTTCAGTTAACTTCTATGGTGATGTTTGAGAGGTTTACGTTTTTCCTTTTTAAATAAATAAATATGTTGTTATTCTAGGTGGGAACAGGATGGCAACGTCAGCAAAGAGGTATGCATAAATAACTTATTTCATAGAATGAACTAAAGAATTTTTTGTCATTTGAATTATAAATTCATTTCATAATGTTGTCAAATGAGCAAACTACATTTATCTGTATGTATCTGTAATGACTGAAAATGTCTATTTTTTGGCATAGCCGTATAATATTTTTTTGACCCCGGATATGACATGACAGGTGGCATTACTGGTCAAGATGCAGTATGAAATTGGTCAATGTAGTGGAAAATGCAAAATGCAGATAAGCAGTTAAAACCGAAACAAAGTTAAGATTGAATGCAAGCTGAATAAGTTGATGTATCTTTTCAAATGACACATTAATAAAATTATATTCCTGATTCAAATCCAGTCTTATTATCACCAAAAATAATTTCGAACCAATATAATTTTGTTTTCCGTGCTGAAATACATTAGTTCTTTAATTTATTTCACCAGCAGTTTTACATTGTAACCACCAGCATCAAAACTATGCCATTTATCTTTTTTAAAGATATTTCTTGTTAGTTTTTGATGATTCTAATGAAGATTTAAAATATTATTTGCAAATAAATTATGTAAGTATTTACTTTGATTGATATCCCAAAATGTACATTTACATTGCACCTATATGTTTAGTTCATCAGAAGGAAAGTCAGTTTTTCTATTGTTTTAGTTATGGGAAAAGGCTGGAGAAACTGGAATTCTTGGTGTTAATACACCTGACAAGTTTGGTGGCATTGGAGGAGATGTTCTTTCAGCAGCTATCACTTGGGAGGAACAGTAAATGAACTTTTAAAATTATTTAACTTCAGATCCCTTGAACATTAAACTCAACTTTCTGCAGATTTTTTTATTGAAAGTGCTTGTTTGTGGTTGCTATTAATTTTCAAGTCTAATGAGGGGATTATCAAAATAAAATAATTTTATGCATGTTAAATTGACTTCACATTCATACCGTGCTCTTGTGAATATTCTTGCTTGGGGTTCCTTTTTATTGCTGAAGTTCAATAATCAAGGCTATCTTTACTTATACTTAACAAATTGTTTCCTGAAGTTAAATTGAGTTCATTGGGCCATTAAACAACTAAATACTTAACTTTGTTTTTATGGAATTATCTCATGTTTTGGATCTCTTCCTACTACATGTATTTCTTATGCAATAGAAAAAGTAAAAATGTAATGCCCTTGTTAATTTTTGAGATACAATTTATTTTTACTTTTTCCCTTATCATGATAAACTTGTGAAATTTTTTTGTTTGACATCTTTTTGCTCAAAAGTTTTTTAGTCCAACATCATCCGATGATAAACTATCCATTTTAAAAAATTGCCCTACGTCTGTGGTCCGTCTATAAACAGTCCTTGATATCACTATCCTTTGGGAGTGCAAGAGAAGGATTTTTTGAATGCGACATGTAGATTCCCTTGGACTTGGTCCTTTGTTATGCCCATTCAGTTTTGAAACTTATAAGGGAAAAAAATGGCTGACAAGCGGCCATCTTGGATTTTTTGACAGTTGAAGGTTTATACCAAAATTTCTTGAAGTACCTGACGGATATTTCTCAAACTGAACATTTAGGCAACTCTTGGTCTCTATAGTTATTTCCATTCAATTTTAAAAAAATAGCCAACCATCTTAGATTTTAACAATTGAAGTTTGTTTTTGATATATTTCAGAAAGTTCTTCTTGGATCTTTCATAGACTTCTTAAATATTATGTAGATTTCCCATGTTATCAAATCAAATGATTAGAGGAAGAAGGGAAAAGTAGAGAAATTATTGGTCTTTCACAGTACTGAAAGAGATCATTCAGTGGTGGGTGCCAAGATGCTCTGGGATCTCTTGTTTATTAAATGCACTTATTGAACATGTATGTACATTTTCAATAATGAGTATTTTGTTTTTTAAATCATGAACCTGTTTGCAGGAGTTACGCTAACTGCTCTGGGCCTGGCTTTGCCCTCCACTCAGACATTGTAATGCCCTATATCACACACTATGGTACACCAGAACAGATAGAGAAGTTTATTCCCAGAATGACAGCTGGGACATGTATCGGTGCGATTGCCATGACAGAGCCAGGTGCTGGAAGGTAATAAGCTCTCTTTTTTTTTTTTTTTTATAATGTGTTTAGATGAATAATGCATTATTTCCAGAGTCACTGAACCATATACTCTGGATAATATTCTATAATGAAGTGTGTGTTGTGAAGTTCACTATGTGATCTATCTACATAATATGTTTGGTCAAAGTATTTTGTTAAGCAACAGTTCTAAATGCAAAACTATAAAGTGAAATGTCAAATACATGTACATCACTTTTGCCGCTTGAAAAAAAAAACTACAGTCTTGCTTTGATACTTTGTTTGCTGGAAAAATAAAAATGAAGATTGCATCATTTAGGTATGTGAAATAAAAGTAATTTGCTGAAATAATGCATTATTCATCTGACCACATTTTTCAATTGAATAAATTTCTAGTAATATGTACAATGTGTTGAGATGTCTATACAACAATGCAGTTATATTCATTTGGAAAAAATTTCAGATTGAGGTGAATTTTTAGAATTACTGAAAACTTTGCCAAATTTCATATTAGCTTTTCAATGCATCAATATTTAGACATGTTTATATAAAAGTTTACATTGAGCTTCCATGCTATCAAGTAGAGTTTGTTGGGTTTTTTTGGGAAAAAATACTGACATTGTAGTGAACTATCTATTTTACTACACTATACTGACTATTTAAGTGGGACCGACAAAACATATACTGATGTGTTATCCTGGTATCCTTTCGCAGATGTTGGGCCATTTAAATTGCCCTTCGTCCATGGTCTGTCTATAAACAATTCTTGTTACTGTTATTTCTAGGAAATTACCCTCTGCCTCTGAACCCCCTTTGTTCCTAGTTGTGCATGATCAATTTTGAGACTGATAGGAAAACAAAATCGCCCTTTTGGATTTTGAATTTGAAGATAGTTACTGCAATTTATCAGAAAGTATTCAATGGGTCTTTCACAAATTTCATAATTTTGTTTCCTTCGTTGGTCACTAAGTATATTGTGCATCTTTAAATGTGAGACTGATTTTAAAATATTTTGATTGTTGAAGTTTGTTACTGCTATTTCTCCGAATGTACACTATGGACCTTTCACAAATTTCATTTGTATGTTCCCTTTGGGTCCTTAGTTATGCCTGTTAAATTTTGAGACTGATCTGAAAACAAAATGGCCGTCTGGTGAACATTTGTGGATTGTGACAGTATAAGTGTTTTACCACTATTCTGCAGAAAGTCCTTTAATAATTTCTCAAATATTTTTGAATGTTCCCCATGATCCTATTTGTGGATGGTAAATTTTGAGACTGATAGGGAAACAAAATGGATGATACGTGTCAGTGTTGAATTTTGAAAGTTTAAGTTTGTTTTTGATATTCTCAGAAAGTGCTTTATGAATTTATATCTAACTTTACATGTAGGAACTCCTTGGTCCTTTGTATCATATAGTGTTAAGGCTGATTGGGGGAAAATGACAGATGAAGTTTATTATTCCTTGAGAATTGTATATTGGAAGGATCTTTCTCAAATCTCATACATGTATGTAAGTTATGGCTAAAAGTTGGCCATCTTGGATTATTTTCTACGCCAGATAAGTTTGCAATCACCTTTACTGAGAAAACAATTGATGAATATTTCCAATATGTTGTGTAGCTTCTTTGTCGCTATTTGTACATTGTATAGGGACTGAATAATTTCAGTACAGTCAACTGTGAATTTGTATGAATATGTACATTTTGTAAGTATATATATATATATACACATATATCAAATGGTAAATATGAGGAAAGAAGAGAAAATATCAATCTTACAAAAAACCACTCTAGGATCTCTTGTTAGTTCACTGGTTACGAGTAATCGTGAGCTAATGCTGTACCCCCGCGTCGACGTGCCTCCCCACTTTAAAGCTTTTTGGTTTAAATTTTTGGAAAGCTTGTAAGTCCAAACGTATATGCTTTGCACCCTTCTTATTTGGTTTATACATTCATTAGAGGTCTAGGAGTGATGTTATAGCAAAATCATGCCGCAAAAATTTATGATTTTTTTTTGTATTTTACCATTTAGTGGACTTAATTTTTTTGGCTTTAAAAATTTTGTGTGTAAGTTTTGGAAAGCTTGTAAGTGCACACCCTTCTTATTTGGTTTATACAATTTTACATGCATTAGAGGTCTAGGAGCGATATTATGTGACGTACAATTTCAAAATGACATGCTTATACATACATAAAAAATGAATGCATAGTGCTTATACATACATAAAAAATGAATGCATAGTGTGATTGCTGCCGCCGGTGAGCTTTCGCAATCATTGATTGCACTTGTTTTATTTTACTTTCTATGTTGATAGTGATTTGCAAGGAATCCGAACCACTGCTAAGAAAGATGGAGATGACTATATTCTCAATGGCAGTAAAGTTTTCATCACCAATGGTTACATGAGTGATGTTGTGATAGTTGTGGCCATCACCAATTCTGATGCCAAGTCAAAAGCTCATGGCATCAGTCTTTTCCTTGTAGAAGAAGGAATGCCTGGTTTCAAAAAAGGAAAAAAGTTGCACAAGATTGGCATGAAAGCACAGGTATATATATATCTGTGCCACCATTGCAATAAATGGTTGCATTTATGTGACTGTGAGCAAAGTGAGGTGTCATAGATTAGGAATTTATATTGTGAAATTTAGTTACAACATTTTGAACATGATATACAGCTTGAATTTGTTAACCAAGTGTTTTTGAAGGCATCCTGTTGAGTTAATATTATTTATTCTTACTTTGTGGTTTAATATTAAGCATAAGAATATTTTTATTCTGAAATTCATTGTTGCCCTGAAAAAAAGAAACTTCATTTAAAATTTAATTTCAGGTACAAATACTATTTTGATGGATTTTGAAATCTGTGTTAATGTTCACTTTTCAAAGACTTCAGTTTACCCTCTTCATGATTGCTGACTCACACATACAAGTAATGTCTTGAAGAAGTAATGTTTGGTACACATACATGTAATGTCTTGAAGAAGTAATGTTTGGTAAATAGTTGATATTCAAACAATTCTTTATTCGGTCAATTTTCAAGGGGCCAAAATCAACTAAACTAACCCTAACCCTCTTACAGGACACAGCCGAGCTTTTCTTTGAGGATGTTCGCCTGCCCAAATCTGCCTTGCTTGGAGGAGAAAACAAGGGATTCTACTTACTGATGAATGAGCTACCACAAGAGCGTCTTCTCATTGCTGCTATGGCCATGGCTTCTTGTGAATGGATGTTTGAGGAGACACGCAACTATGTTCTTGAAAGAAAGGCTTTTGGAAAAACAATTTCAAACCTACAGGTATTATTTGATGCTAAATTGTATTTGTCTATGTTTATCTAGGAAACTCAACTCCGCTTATCTTTTTTTTTTTCAAGAAATGTGATATAAAAATTGGTTTCCCATGTACTTGTGGAAATAGTACTTAAAACAAATACAAAATACTATTTTTTAGTGCAATCAATCATACCTGGTAGGTATATGATGATGAATATGATACTGTTCAAAATAAGTTTGTTTTACTATGAAAGCAGCTCAAAAAGTATTAATGGGATTATTATGTTGGATACCAATACTAGGGTAAGAAGGGAGATAACTCCCGAGATTGTGAAAGTTTATTCTGTTTTTTTCTGACAGCATATCCCATAATCTTTCCTGCACAGTGCACAGGTGCGTTTTTGAGTTTCATTTTCAGTTTTAAAAAAAATGAAGAAAACATTTTTTTTTTCTATCTTTATGTTTAACTTCAACTGCAAGGTAGCTGGATACTACAGCATAAGTTGATATATGTCTGTAATTTATCAAAGCTACATTATAACATTTAATTGGAATCACTGGTCAGATTTGACACATTGAATTGATAGGTTGTTTACATTACACTGTGATAGGCCTAGCCAGCTTGCAAATTTGAGTTGTCTCATCCATGATGTTTGTACAAACAAAATATTTAATCTTACCCTAAATTAGCTTGTGATTTTCGCGCTAGTATGATCTTCTGTGGAATCTGTACACAGATTTATATACATAGGTAATTACCTGTAAGCCCAACTATAACAAGATTGACTGGAAAGGTTAGTATAGACAAGCTACATAATGTAACACTGGCCGCCGATTTGTATACGGAAACAATTCTGCTGTCGGTGTATGTATTGGACATTACATTTATATCAATGAAATAAACATGTTGATATGAATCAGAGCAATTTTCACAGTCAGGTCATAATTTATAGGGCCAGTTGGTCGGTGACTGCCTTTCTGGCAAAGGTCTAGATTTATAAGGTGATTTATTTAGAATTCTGAATGAACTAAGTACTGATATGTCATTTCAAGTTTTGTTTTATGTTAAATGAGCCGTTGTACATCGTATTGAACCTGAAAATGGCAACTTGCGAAAGTGAGATCATATGTATGCGGAACATGTGTGGTTGGTGATCAGCAAAGATAGGCATAAACATCAAAATAACTATTTATTTTCTTGATTATTTGTTCAATATGTACTTAATAAATGCTTTATATATTTAAGTATTAAATCATAATCCTGTTGTCAAAGGAAACGACAATACTATATCTCAAATCACATTTGTGACATCCATGAATCTGACCGGCAAAGGCTTGTTTCTGCGTATAGTGTGCAGTGGATTTTTTCACTTGTCAATTTTTGAAAAAAAAAGTGTGCATTATACATGAATATTTACAGTAATGATCATTTAACAGAACTGATAATCAAATATGTTGGAGGTTTAAGATTTAGAATGTGAAGCTGACATATATCAAATGTTTTGGTAGCAAATTCTTCTCAAAACCGGGAGGCCCAGGGAGTCGATATTGGGACTATAACATGCTAGAGTGAAGGGATACCGAATTTGTTCGAAGAATGACCTCGAACTGGGTCACTGGGGTCAAAAAGGCTAAAATCTTTAAATAATGATTTTTTGATAGCCAAGAGACTCTTGATACCTGATATTAGGCCAATACTATGCTGAAATAAAGGACTAGAAAATGTATTGAAATGAATGAACCTAGCCTCCTCTGGTATTTAGATAAAGTAGTAATCATTGATTATCTGTAGAAATGACATAGATCAGCATCAAAGTTGCTGAAAAACCAGTTGAGTGATACAGGCCCATTGGGCTTGTTGTTACTAGTGTGCCATGTCATTTTAAAATTATTTTGTTGAATTCTTTTGTGCCAAGGTTAACAGTTATCTGTCATGTGTTCTATTGTTAATAAATGACTCCAGATTTTACAGTCATCTTCACTAGATTATAAATAATTTTCCTGTCCATTTCATGACAAAACAAAGTTTCTTTATTCATACAGACACACAAGAGGCAGAGTGATCCGTGCTGATAATTAGGCCCTTGCTTCATTACTGAAGCATGACTCTAAGGTCTTAGATTTTAACTATTTTCTATGTTAAATGATATGCCTAATAAAGCAGTAATATTGAGATGGCTGAATAATGAAGTATTTTTAATCTTCCATTCCCCAGACAATACAGCACAAGCTTGCTGAGATCAAGACAGAATCAGCTGTTGGTCGTGCCTTTGTTGATCAGTGTCTTGATATCCACAACCAACGTGGACTTGACTCTACGATGGCATCCATGGCCAAATACTGGTAATTTCTTCAGCTCTAAATACAAAAACATAAGTAAAATCACCATGCTGGATAATTTGTTTGCAGGTTATAAGGTAAAAGGCATGTTGATGGTAAATTTATAGTCTGGAAAAGATTGACACAGACGTTTTATACTAAATACAGGTCTTTCTTCAGGAAAGTAAATACATGTATAATGCTGTGAAATTGTTTTTGTGATACATTGTTGATATAGGAAATGATGTATAAATGCTTGTTGTGTGAAGTTTTATGTACGGTTTTCCCAGGAAATGTTTTCTACAGTGAACCTTTTTAGTTCCAGTAAGGAATTTGATTTATCATGACATGTCCACATCTTTGATGCATAGCATATACCTAAAAATCACATTTGAATTTTAGGGATGATAAGTGAACAATTTACTGGTTTCCCAGTATAGAATATCAGTTATTTGGTTTATCAAGTATCTTTAAAAGGACACATGGAATATATTTGTTTTATTGAATAATTTTCCCTCTGTTTTTCAGGTGCTCAGATCTTCAGAACTCCATTGCAACACGTTGTGTTCAGATGCATGGAGGATGGGGATATATGTGGGAATACCCAATTGCCAGAGCTTTTGTTGATGCTCGAGTACAGCCTATCTATGGAGGCAGTAATGAAATCATGAAAGAGCTCATTGCTAGGACTGTCATCACCAAAACTTAACTTACCGTATATAGAGAGATATTCTGACAGCAAATGTGTACCAACAAATATGTTTTTGTTTTTTTAAAGGAAATGCGATAAATATGCTTGTTGAAGTTGGTTCTGTGGGATATGATTTAAAGATGTTGTAAATTATCATTGAAGATCCAACTTATTTGATACAAAATCTGTGGTCAGTATCATTAAATAAACATAATTCATCTTTTGCATGAATATACATTTTACTTCATGCTTGATATTCACTACCTGCTGTATGAGAATAGAACACTACTTAATGATAATCTCAGGACTAGCTACCAGTAGTCATTGATCATTTTGATTTGTGATGATCAGAATCAAGTTTGAGTTTTTTTTATCACAAGTTGCCCTGTGTATTTTCTTTATGCAGTATGCTCATGCAGGGCTTTGTGTTGATATGACTGGACTTTGTATATATACTTTCTGGAGGAATTGTCCCAGTATGAGTTGATCACTGGATTTTCAATGTGATCATTGCCATTTCATGTAATAATGTAACAATGAATTTTTATACATCATGTCAAACCCTGAAAGTGGTTTGATGTTTGTAGTGACACAAATTGGAAGTGTATTCAGTTATATATGTCATATTTAGTATTTCAACCATATCATCTGTATCAGTATGTGATTTGTGTGTTGATAAAAAGGCTGTGAATCACCAGTTGTGTGAATATTTGAG